>NC_091688.1:3343333-3646363 GCF_041296265.1 Equus caballus
GAAATGGAGACTAAAATGAAAAAAACAATAGAAAGGATCAATGAAACTAAAAGCTGGTTCCTGGAGAAGATAAAATTGACAAACTCTTAGCCAGGCTCACGAAAAAACAAAGACAGAAGGCTCAAATAAATAAAATTAGAAATGAAAGATGAGAAATTACAATGGATAGTACAGAAATCCAAAGGATTATAAGAGAATACTATCAAAAACTATATGCTCACCAAGTGAATAACATAAAAGAAATGGATAACTTCTTAGACTCATACAACCTCCCAAAACTGAATCCAGAAGAAATAGAGAATCTGAATAGACTAATCCCAAGGAAACAGATTGAAGCAGTAATAAAAAATTTCCCAAAAACAAAAGTCCAGGACCAGATGGCTTCTCCGTAGAATTCTACCAAACATTCAAAGAAGATTTAACAGCTATCCTTCTCAAAGTATTCCAAAAAAGTGAAGAAGACAGAATGCTTCCTAACTCATTCTATGAAGCCAGCATCATCCTGATACCAAAACCAGAGAAGGACAAAACAAAGAAGGAAAATTACAGGCCACTGTTGCTTAGGAACATAGATGCAAAAATCCTCCACAAAATACTGGCAAATCGAATACAGCAAACTGTTAAAAGGATCATACTCCACTATCAAGTGAGATTTATACCTGTACCTCAACATCTTCAAATCAATCAGTGTGATACAGTAACAAAATGAGGGGTAAAAATCACATATTTCAAGAGATGCAGACAAAGCATTTGACAAGATCCCACATCCATTTATGATAAAAACTCTCAATATAATCAGCATACAAGGAAAATATCTCAACATCATAAAGGTCATAGATGACAAACTCACAGCCAACATCATACATAGTGGTGAAAAACTGAAAGACATCCCCCTGAGAACAGGAAGAAGTCAAGGGTGTCCATTCTTACCACTCCTATTCAACATAGTACTGGAGATTTTGGCCAGAGCAATTAGGCAAGACAAAAAAAGAAGGAACCCAAATTGGAAAGGAAGAAATAAAACTCTTGCTGTTTGCAGAAAACATGATTCTATATATAGAAAACCCTGAAGAATCCATCAGAAAACCATTAGAAATAATCAACAACTGTAGCAAAGTTGCAGGGTACAAAATCAATTTATGAAAGTCAGTTCCATTTCTATACACTATTAATGAATTAGCAGAAAGAGAAGTCAAGAATACAATCCCATTTACAATCGCAACAGAATAAAATATCTAGGCATGAATTTAACCAAAGAGGTGAAAGACCTATACACTGAAGACTATAAGACATTATTGAAAGAAATTGTAGAAAATATAAAGAAATGGAAAGATACTCCATGCTCATAGATTAGAAGAAGAAACAAAGTTGAAATCTCCATATTACCTAAAGCAGTCTACAGATTCAATGCAATCCCAATCAGAATCCCAATGACATTCTTGATGGAAATAGAACAAACAATCCTCAAATTTATATGGAACAACAAAAGACCTTGAAATAGCCAAAGCAATCCTGAAAAAAAAAAAAAAACAAGAAAACTGGAGGCATCAGAATCCCTGACTTCAGAATATACTACAAAGCTATAGTAATCAAAACAGCATGCTACTGGCACAAAAACAGAAGCAAAGACTAATGGAAGAGAATTGAAAGCCCAGGAACAAAACAAGCCATCTATGGACAGTTACTGTTTGACAAAGGAGCCAAGAATATAGCATGGAGAAAAGAACGTATCTTCAATAAATGGTGTTGGGAAAACTGGACAGCCACATGCAAAAGAATGAAAGTAGACCATTATCATGCACCATCCACAAAAAATGAACTCATGGCATAGGCAGCCTCTGAACTCACCACGTCCCATGGAGGCAACAAATTTACAACTACTCTTGGAAAAATTACCCTGGTGAGAGAACTGAAAGCTGGATGAAAAGAACCTCTGGAACAAGGGATAGTCCTGACTGAGGTAGAAGAGGTAAAAATTCCTTTCTGGAGGGAAAAAAAAGCCCCCTTCGCAAGCTGCAGCACTTCACAGTCAGCCGGGAGCAATCCTAAAGTACGCAGCCTTCCCTGGAGAAGTGGGTGACCTGAGCAGGGGAGCGCTACTGCCATAAGCATCTTTTGGACTCACCACAACTGAGGTGAATGTAATAATATCTGGTTTTGCTGGGTACTACCAACAACGGTGAATACCCTCAGACAAGGTATCACACACAAGGGAAAAAAAGCCAGCTTTTAAAGGGCCCATGCACAAATTCACCACTTTTGGATAGCAACGTGAAATCACCAGAAAGAAAAGTACACAGTCCTTTGATGAAAAGAGTCTTCCCTGACAGGCTCTAGGAGCATCTTGGCGAGAGGTGAGACCTCCCCAGGGACAGAGACATTGGCGGCAGCCTTTATGGTGACCTAGTGCAGGCCTGCTGACACAGATTCAGGCAGACGCCATTGGAGTTCTTCCCCAGGCCTGTTAGGCCAGGGTCTGCTCTACCCACTAGAGCGCTGATTTAATGCAGCTCAGCCGAGGAAGGCAGCCTGCCCTTGGGATTAGCCCCATCCAAGAGCCAGCCCTCAGGTAACTGGTGGGTCTGTATAGGCTGGGTGCTTGGATCCTCTGCAGACAGGCTTGTGCATCACTACTGCAGGGCAAGTTGTGTGCAAGGAGCAGGAAGAATGTATGGGGCATTGGTCAAGTGTGTGGGACCTCTGCAGTGGGACACCTGGGTCTGCTTCAGGGACTGGGGCATGTGCATGGGCAAGACTGTGTTGATGGCTTCTGTGCCCCTGTGGGTGGTGGGGCTTGTCAGCTGCAGAAAACTAGTCCTTCTCAAACTGCCACATAGGGGATCAACCACACTGTCCAAAGCATGAAATGGCTGGGTACTCTTGTGCCTGAGGCCAGCCCATCTCAGCTGCAATCCTGACAGAGCTGACAAGAGCCCTCCAGGCCTGAGGCCTATAGCAATTGTAATCCCCTGAGCCTATGTAGCAGCCACGTTGGGAGACCACTCACTGAATAGAAAAACTGCAACAGGGGAATGTGCTATTAGACCTTCCAGCCAACTGTACTGGGGCTTCCCATGTCCGATCAAGTGACTGAAAGGTCCACAGCAGACATGCACAGCTGAGGACTACTACCAGCTGGCCAGCTGGACAGCCTAGACTCCACTTGCACCTGAAGTGAGAGCAACCCTGCCACAACAGAAGGACACGTAGCCCACACAGAGGACATTCCTGAAACATTTGGAACTGGTGGAGAGAGGGAAACACACTGCTGGTCCTCATAAGGTGGGCATAAGGTGGTCTTACATAAGGCCACCTCTCCAAGATCAGGAGATGCAACTGATGTACCTAATACATATATATAAGCAGAGAGGAAGAGGCAAAATGAGGAGGCAAAGGAATACATTCCAGAGGCCTGCACTGTGGCCGAGTGGTTAAGTTCATGCAGTCCACTTTGGTGGGCCAGGGTTCATCAGTTTGGATTCTGGGCCTAGACCTACACATTGCTTCACAAGCCATGCTGTGGTGACATCCCACATGGAAGAACTACAGTAACTTACAATTAGGCTATAAAACTAGTACTGGGGGTTTGGAGAAAAACAAAAGAGGACGATTGGCAACAGATGTTACCTCTGGGCCAATCTTCCTCATCAAAACAGACAAACAAACAAAACAGGAATATGTTCCAAGTAAGGAAACAAGACAACACCCGCCACCCCAACAAGAACTAATTGAGACAGAAATAAACAATCTATCTGACAAAGGCTTCAAACAAAATGTAAGAAGGATGCTCACTGATCTTGGGAGAAGAATGGATGAACTCAGTGAGCACTTCAACTAAGAATTGGATGTGATTTTTAAAAAAATCAGAAATGAAGACAACAATACTGGAAATGAGAAATTCCCAAGAAGCACTCAACAGCAGAGTAGATGAAACAAAAGAAGGGATCAGGGTGCTGGACAAAGACTAGAGGAAATCAACCACAATGAACAGATAAAACAAGAAAGAATTAAGAACGAGAAACGTCTAAGGAACCTCTGAGACAAGATCAAGTGCACTCACATTTGTATTGTGGTTGTCCCAGAAGAAAAGAGAGACAGAGGGGCAGAGAATCTATTAGAAGAAATAATAGCTGAAAACTTTCCTAATGTAAGGAAGGAAACAGACATCCAGGTACAGGAAGCACAGAGAGCACCAAACAAGAGAAACCCAAAGAGGACAACACCAAGATACATTACAATTGAAATGTCCAGAATGAGAGATAAAGAGAGAATCCTAAATGCCACAAGGGAAAGCCAACAAGTTACATACAAAGGAAACCCCATAAGCCTTTCAGCTGACTTCTCAGCAGAAACCTTACAGGCTAGAAGGGAGGAGCAGGATACATTTAAAGTGCTGAAAGGAAAAAACCTACAGCCAAGAATACTCTACATGGCAAGGTATCATTCAGAATGGAAGGAAAGATAAAGAGTTTCCCAGACAAGCAAAAATTCAGGGAGTTTATTACCAAGAAATTAGTCTTACAAAAAATGCTAAAAGGACTTATTTAACTGGGAAAGAGCAGACCATAGATAGGAATAAGATTATACCAAAAAAAGCAATAAAATCACTGGTAAAGGCAAAAATACAGTACAGCTAGCAGATCAACAACCTATGAAGATAATATGAAGAGCAAAAGAGAAAAGTGTGAAAATTACTATTTCAATGATAAGAGGGTAACAGATATACACGCACAAAGAGGTTATATGTGATATAAAAATCATACAATGAGGGAGCAGGGGAGCAAAATAGTAGAGCTATGAGAAGAGGTCAAACTAAAGAGACCATCAACTTAATACACATTGCTACATACATAGGTTATTATATAAGAACTTCACGGTATTCACAAACTAGAAACAAACAGAACCAGAAAAATAAAATTAAGAGAAAGAAACCCAAACGTAATACTAAAGAAAGCCATCAAACCACAAGGGAAGAGAGGAAGAGAAGAAGAAAGGAAGAGAGAAGAACTACTAAAACAACCAGAAAAAAGTAACAAAATGGCAAGAACATACTTATCAATAGCTACTTTCAATGTCACCGGACCAAATGCTCCAATCAAAAGGCATAGGGTGGCCTATTGGGCAAAAAATCAAGACCCATATATAAGCTACCTACAAGAGACTTCAGACCTAACCAGACTCACAAACTGAAAGTGAAGGGATGGAAAATGATCCTCCATGCAAGTGGCAATGATAAAAAAGCTGGGGTAGCAATAGGTATATCAGACAAAACAGTCTTTCAAACAAAAATGGTACCAAGAGACAAAGAAGGTCACTACATAATGATAAAGGGAAAAAGCCAAGAAGAGGATATAACACTTGTAAATATCTATGCACTCAATGTAGGAGCACCTCAATATCAAAAGCAATTAATATCAGAAATGAAAAGAGAAATATACAGCAATACAATAGGAGGGGACAGTAACATTTCACTTATAACAATGGAAAGCTCATCAAAAGAGAAGATGAATAAGGAAACAGTGGCCTAAAACAACACTTTAGATCAAGTTGAGTTAGTAGATGTATACAGAACATTCCATCCAAAAACCACAGAATACACATTCTTTTAAAATGCACTTGGAATATTGTCCAGGAATGACCACATATTAGGCTGCAAAAGAAGACTCAACAATTTTAAGAAGACTGAAATAATACTAAGCATCTTTTCTGACCAAAACACTGTGAAACTAGAAACCAAATACAGGAAGAAAATCAGAAAAGACACAAATATGTGGAGACTAAATAAAATGCTACTGAACAACGATTGGGTCAATGAAGAAATCAAAGGAGAAATTAAAAAATACCTGGAGACAATTGAAAACGAAAATATAGCAAAAGCAGCTCTTAGAGGGAAGTTTGTACCAAGACAAGTGTACCTCAACAAACAAGAAAAATCTGAAATAAACCATCTAACAGTGCACCTAATGGAACTGGAAAAAGAAGAAGCAAGCACAAAATCAGTAGGAGGAAGGAAATAATAAAAATCATGTCAGAAATAAATAAAAGAGAGAATTAAAAACAATAGATAAATCAATGAAACCCAGAGCTGGTTCTTTGAAAAGATGAACAAGATAGACACACCTTTGGTTACACTCACCAAGACAAAAAGAAGAGAAGGCACAAATAAATAAAATCAAAACAGAAAGAAGACAAATTAAGATGGACACCTCAGAAATACAAAAGATTATAAGAGAATACTATCCAAAGCTATATGCCAAAAAATTGGATAATCTAGAAGAAATGGATCAATTCTTAGAATCATACAACCTTCCAAAACTGAACTGAGAAGAAATAAAGAACTTGAATAGACCAATCACCAGGAAGGAGCTCAAAACGGTAATTAAAACCTGCCCCCCCCCAAAAAAAAGTCCAAGACTAGATGACTTCCCAGGTGAATTCTACCAAACATTCAAAGAAGACTCTTAATACCTATCCTTCTTAAACTCCTCCAAACAATTGAAGAGGAGGGGATCTTCCTAACTCATTCTATGATGCAAGCATTACCCTGACACCAAAACCAGGCAAGGACAACACACACAAAAAATGAAGATTAAAAGCCAGTATCACTGATGAACATCAATGCAAAAATCCTCAACAAAACACTAGCAAATCAAACAAAACAATACATTTAAAAGATCATATGCCATGATCAAATGGGATTTATTCCAGGGATGCAGGATTGTTCACCATCCGCAAATCAATCAGTGTGATACACCACATTAACAAAGGATAAAAATCACATGATCATCTCAATAAAGGCAGTAAAATCATTTGACAAGATACAGCATCCATTGATGATAAAAATTCTGAATGAAATGGGTATAGAAGGAAAGCACCTCAACATAATACATGCCATACATGACAAACTCACAGCTAAAATCATTCTCAACGGGGAAAAACTCAAAGCTATCCTTGTAAGAACAGGAACCAGACAAGGGTGCCCACTGTAACCACTCTTATTAACATAGTACTGGAAGTCTTAGCCAAAGCAATCAGGCAAGGAAAAGAGAGAAAAGGGATCCAAATTGGAAAGGAAGACAAATTGGAAACTGTCACTATTGGCAGATGACATGATTTCATATAGAGAAAACCCTAAAGGATCTGCCAAAAAGAGTTTAGAAATAATAAATGAATACAGTAAAATGACAGGAAACAAAATCAATCTACAAAAATCGGTTGTGTTTGTATACACTAACAATCAAGTAGCAGAAAGAGAAATTAAAAATATAATCCCAAGTGACATCAGCATCACGGCGGAGTGAACTTGCCTGGGACTCTCTCCCCACCAAGATACAACAAAAAGGGGCAACCATACTCCAACAGAAAATACCCTAAGAGCATTAAAACCTCAGAGAGACAGGCAGCCACATGACGGAGGGCGAAGAGGCTGGAGCCCCCCTTGGAGGAGATGGAACAGGGTAGGAGAGATCTTCACTCCCTCCTCTGAAGACTGCAGTGACTGCCGAGGGAGGCTCCATGAGAGAAGGAGTCGGGGAGGGATTGCATGTCAGTGGGATCACCCAGGACTCCCTAGGGCCCTTGCAGCCTAGAGGGAAGCCCTCAAATGGGGCAAAAGCTTCCACGCGGGGTGACCTCATCACACCAAGACCCCAGGACACCAGAGAGCAAGAGCTTATCAGGATACCTGGGACTGCATGCAGGAGAAAGAACGTCTCCCCAGCCCTGCAAAATCTCGGCTGAAGGTGGAGTGCTCAGAATATGTGGCTCTCGACCCTGACCCCATGGTTGCTGTAATTGCAACCGAATAATACCAGAATGAGAAAGACCTGTCCTTCCAACATCAGGCACCACATCAAATCTCCAGACGAGAGAGAAAACGACAAGCTCCCAGAACTCAGTCCTGAGGACACTGAAATATGTAAACTAAATGACAATGAATTCGAAATAGCTATCATCAAAAAATTCAACGAGGTAAAAGAGAATATAGAGAAACAATTCAACGAGTTCAGGAGCTACTTCACAAAAGAGATTGAAACTATAAAGAAGAATCAATCAGAAATATTAGAGATGAAAGACACAATAGAAGAGATAAAACAAAACATGGATTCCCTGAATGCTCGTGTGGACACCATAGTGGAGCGAATCAGCATAATCAAAGATAGACATGTTGAAATGCTCCAGACAGGAGGGGAGAGAATGAAGACTAAAAAGAAATGAAGAAAGTCTCTGAGAAATATCCAACTCAATGAGGAAATGCATCATAAGAATTATAGGTATCCCAGAAGGTGAAGAGAAGAAGAATGGAGCAGAAAGTGTCCTCAAAGAAATAATAGCAGAGAACTTCCCAAATCTAGGGAATGAGAGGGAAATGTGTGTGGAGGAAGCTTTCAGAGCTCCTAGATTTGTCAATGTAAATAGACCTACTGCAAGGCATGTAGTAGTAAAACTGGCAAAAATGAATGACAAAGAAAGAATACTCAGGGCAGCAAGGCAGAAGAAAACCTACAAAGGCACTCCTATTAGACTTTCAGCAGATTTCTCTGCAGAAACCTTACAAGCTAGGAGAGACTGGAATGATGTATTCAAAACTTTAAAAGAGAAGTATCTTCAGCCAAGAATAGTCTATCCAGCAAAAATATCTTTCAGATATGAGAGAGAAATCAAATCTTTCACAGACAAACAAAAGCAAAGGGACTTTGTAGCCATGAGACCTCCCCTACAAGAAATCCTCAAGAAGGCCCTCATACCTGAAAAGAGAAAAAAGGGAGAAAGGGGTCACTAAACACAGAGTAAGGAGACAGATAGACAGAATCAGAATAAGAGAGCAAATATTCAACTATAGCATTAGGCTAAAGGGAAGGAAAACACCAAAAACAAAGACAATCTTGTCACTTTAACCACAAACTCACAACACAAGTTGGAATAAGATTTGAGAATAATAACTTAGGAGGGGAGTGGGAAAGGGACTGAATCAGTTTACATGAAGGAAGTAAGAGGCCATCAGACAATGGACTATGTTATGCACGAGATTCTGAATACAAACCTCAGGGTAGCCTCTAAACTAAAAAGCAGGACAGAGACATGAAAAACAAATATGGAAAAAAAAAAGAAACACAGCATCAAAAACTGCATCATTCAATGGATAGACCAAAACACACAGGACGAGAAACAAAGGAAATGCAGGAAAACCAGAAAACGAGTGATATGACAGCATTAAGCCCTCATACATCGATAACCACCTTCAATGTAAATGGATAGAACTCTCCAATAAGAAGACACAGAGTGGCAAGATGGATTAAAGAACAAGACCCAACAATCTGTTGCCTCCAGGAAACACACCTCAGCTCCAATGACAAATACAGAGTCAGAGGTAAGGCGTGGAAGATGATACTCCAAGATAATGGCAAACAAGAGAAAGCAAGTGTTGCAATACTTATATCAGACAAAGTAGACTTCAAGATAAGTAGTAAAACTGGCAAAAATGAATGACAAAGAAAGAATACTCAGGGCAGCAAGGCAGAAGAAAACCTACAAAGGCACTCCTATTAGACTTTCAGCAGATTTCTCTGCAGAAACCTTACAAGCTAGGAGAGACTGGAATGATGTATTCAAAACTTTAAAAGAGAAGTATCTTCAGCCAAGAATAGTCTATCCAGCAAAAATATCTTTCAGATATGAGAGAGAAATCAAATCTTTCACAGACAAACAAAAGCAAAGGGACTTTGTAGCCATGAGACCTCCCCTACAAGAAATCCTCAAGAAGGCCCTCATACCTCTCTTTATCTTCAAGATAAAGAGAGAGAAAGAGGGGCAATATATAATGATCAAAGGGACACTCCATCAAGAAGAAATAATGCTTATAAATATCTATGCACCCAACACAGGAGCATCAAAGTTCATAAAGCAACTATGAACAAACCTACAAGAAGATATTAAAAATAACAGTAGGGGACCTCAACACCCCACTCACATCATTGGACAGATCATCCAGACAGAAAATCAACAAGGAAACAGCGGAATTAAGCGAAAAGCAAAAACAGTTGGACTTAATAGACATATATAGAACACTCCACCCAAAAACAGCAGAAGACACATTCTTGTCAAGTGCGTATGGAACATTCTCAAGGATAGGCCATATGTTGGGAAAGAAGGCAAGCCTCTATAAATTTTAAAAAATTGAAATAATGACAAGCATCTTCTCCAATCATAATGCTATAAAGCTAGAAATTAATTACAAGGAAAACGCTGAAAAAGGGACAAAGATGTGGAGACTAAACAATATGCTATTGAACAAGCAATGGATCCTTGAAGAAATTAAAGAAGAAATAAAAAATATCTGGGGACAAATGAAAATGATAACATGTCATACCAACTCACATGGGATGCAGCAAAAGCTGTACTAAGAGGGAAATTCATCACAATACAGGCACATCTTAACAAACAAGAAAAATCCCAAAGAAGCAATCTCAAATTACACCTAACTGAACTAGAAAAAGAAAAACAAACAAAGCCCAAAGTCAGCAGAAATAATAAAAATCAGAGCAGAAATAAATGCTAGTGAAACAAAAAAGGCAGTAGAAAAGATCAATGAAACAAAGAGCTGGTTCTTTGAGAAGATAAATAAAACTGACAAACCCCTAGCAAGACTTACAAAGAAAAAAAGAGAGAAAGCTCAAATAAACAAAATCAGAAATGAAAAAGGAGAAATAACAACAGACTCCACAGAAATACAACGGATTATGAGAATACTATGAAAAACTATATGCCAACAAAACGGATAACCTAGAGGAAATGGGTA
Organism: Equus caballus; assembly: GCF_041296265.1. NCBI lineage: Eukaryota > Metazoa > Chordata > Mammalia > Perissodactyla > Equidae > Equus > Equus caballus. The sequence goes on from NC_091688.1 coordinate 3,354,132, forward strand.
AATTATTAGATTCTTACAACCTCTCAAAGCTGAGTCAAGAAGAAACAGACAATCTGAACAGATCAGTCACAAGAAAAGAGATTGAAACAGCAATCAAAAACATCCCAAAGAATGAAACCCCAGGACCAGACAGCTTTCCTGGGGAATTCTACCAAACTTTCAGAGAGGATCTAATACCTATCCTTGTCAAGCTATTCCAAAAATTTAGGGAGGATAGAACACATCCTAACATATTCTACAAGGTCAGCATCACTCTGATACCAAAGCCTGACAAGGACAGCACAAAAAAGGAGAACTACAGGCAAGTATCACTGATGAACATAGATGCAAAAATTCTCAACAGAATTTTGGCAACCAGAATTCAGCAATACATCAAAAGGATCATACATCACGATCAAGTGGGATTCATACCAGGGACACAGGGATGGTTTAACATCTGCAAATCAATGAACGTGATATACCACATCAACAAACTGAGGAATAAAAACCACATGATCATCTCAATAGATGCAGAGAAAGCATTTGACAAAATCCACCAGCCATTTATGATAACAATTCTTAACAAAATAGGGATAGAAGGAAATTACCTCAACATAATAAAGGCCATATATGACAAACCCACAGCCAACATCATACTCAATCGGCGAAAACTGAGCACCAACCCCCTGAGAACAGGAACGAGACAAGGAGGCACTCTATCACCACTCTTATTCAACATTGTACTGGAGGTTTTGGCCAGAGCAATTAGGCAAGAGAAAGGAATAAAAGGAATCCAAATAGGGAGGGAAGAAGTAAAACTCTCACTGTTTGCAGATGACATGATCTTATATATAGAAAACTCCAAAGAATCCATTGGAAAACTAATGGAAATAATTAACAACCACAGTAAAGTTGCAGGGTACAGAGTCAACTTACAAAAATCAGTTGCTTTTCTATACTCCAATAACAAACTCACAGAAAGAGAACTCAAAAATATAATTCAATTTGCAATCGCAACTAAAAAAATAAGGTACCTAGGAACAAATTTAACCAAGGAGGTGAAGGACTTATACAAAGAAAACTATACGACATTACTGAGAGAAATTGATAATGACTTAAAAAGATGGAAGGAGATTCCTTGCTCATGGATTGGAAGAATAAACATAGTTAAAACCTCCTTACTACCCAAAGCAATCTACAAATTCAATGCAATCCCTATCAGAATCCCACTGACATTCTTCATGGAAACAGAGCAAAGAATCCTAAAATTCATATGGGGCAAACAAAGACGCCAGATTGCTAAAGCAATCCTGAGAAAAAAGAACAAAGCTGGAGGTATCACAACCCCTGATTTCAAAATGTACTACAAAGCCACAGTGACCAAAATGGCATGGTACTGGTACAAAACAGGCACACAGATCAACGGAAGACAACTGAAAGCCCAGAAATAAAACCGCACATCTACAGACAGCTAATCTTTGACAAAGGTGCCAAGAACATACAATGGACAAAAGATAGTCTCTTCCATAAATGGTGGCGTCCATAAATGCCGGGCAGCCACATGCAAAAGAATGAAAGTAGACCACTATCTCATACATACACAAAAATAAACTCAAAATGGATCAAAGACTCGAAGATACGTCCTGAAACTATAAAACTCCTGGAAGACAATATTGGTAGTACACTCTTTGACACTGAACTAAAAAGAATCTTTTCAAATACCATGTCCTCTCAGACAAGGGAAACAAAAGAAAAACTAAACAAGTGGGAATTCATCAGACTAAAGAGCTTCTGCAATGCAAAAGAAACTAGGATCAAAACAAAGAGACAACCCACCAATTGGGAGAAAATATTTGCAAATCATATATCTGACAAGGGGTTAATCTCCATAATATACAAGGAACTCCCACAAATGAACAACTAAAAAACAAACAACCCGATCAAAATTGGGCAAAGGAGATGAATAGACATTTTTCCAAAGAAGATATACAGATGGCCAATAAACACATGAAAAGATGTTCAACATCACTAATCATCAGGGAAATGCAAATCAAAACTACACTAAGATACCACCTTACGCCTGTTAAAATGGCTCTAATCACTAAGACTAAAAATAGCAAATGTTGGAGAGGGTGTGGAGAGAAGGGAAGCCTCACACACTGCTGGTGGGAATGCAAACTGGTGCAACCACTATGGAAAACAGTATGGAGCTTCCTCAAAAAATTAAAAATAGAAATACCATATGATCCAGCCATCCCACTGCTGGGTATCTATCCAAACAACTTGAAATCAACAATCCAAAGTAACATGTACACCCCTGTGTTCATTGCAGCACTATTCTCCATAGCCAAGACATGGAAGCAACCCAAGTGCCCATCGACTGATGATTGAATAAAGAAGATGTGATATATATATATATACAATGGAATACTACTCAGCCAGAAAAAAAGACAAATTCATCCCATTTGCAATAACATGGAAGGACCTAGAGGGAATTATGCTAAGTGAAATAAGCCAGTCTGAGAAAGACAAACACCAGATGATTTCACTCATATGTGGAATATAAACAAGTACTGGGACAAAGAAAACAGTTCAGTGGTTACCAGGGGAAGGCAGGAGGGGAGGGCACTGGGGGTGAAGGGGAGCACTTATATGGTGACAGTCAAGAAATAATGTACAACTGAAATCTCACATTGATGTAAACTATTATGAACTCAATAAAAATAAATAAATATATAAATGAAATGTTCATAATAACAGGAGAGCAATTACAAGTTCTACAAATCCTAGGGCTTGATAGAATGGAAATAATTTATGAATTATCCAAGTTTGAAATTGCCAGAGAGTGGTTATAAGTATTCCCAAATGCGCTGAGCTTCAGCAGTGTATCTGGAGGAGCGACAATAATGAGAGAGTCAAGGGTGTAGTTTCCTTGGAAAGATCCCCAAGCACTTTTGCAAGTGTTATCTTATTCAGCAGTCAAGCCATCATTTGTGGAAGGCTGGACTGTCTGGGATCATTCTCCCTGTTTTACAAATGGAAGAATGAACAAACACCCTGACTGAGTCACTCACCTCAGCACTGGTGGGAGTTTTTCTCAAAGCCCATACCTCAGAACAAGGCAAATCGTAAGATTTGTGACAGTGAGGGCCCAACAAACACATAACTTATACTTTTAAATGTAGCTGGAGCTTAACAAAGATACCAGGATCAGAAAACGACTATTCAGAGAATGCTCCAGTGTTGGGCGATGGTCATTGTTCGCTTTATTTCTATTACCTTAATTATTACATCATGTCTTACACCTCTCCAGGGGCTTCACTGGGGACTTACTGTGCGGGGGCTCAGCCCTCAGGCTCACTAGCTTGCCTTTGTTGGTGACAACCCCACTGGCACTTCCTGTGGCAGTCTGGGACTAGCCCCTCCTGGGGCTTCCCGGTCTCAGAGTATTCTGCACCATTCAACCTACATTCGTTGTCCTAAACTCATTTGAGAATCTGACAAAAGCTCAGAACTCTCCCCAGGAAAAGGTAGACAAAAGTTTTGCATACAGTTTATGGGGGTCATGTCCTCCTGAAACCTATCCCTGGACCTCAGGGTAGGAAACCAGGCGAGAGATGATAATCTACACAAACACACACACACTGTCTCCCTTTCTTTCCTTTGACATAAAAAAAGTCAAGAGACATCCATTTGATGTTGACTCTTTTAAGCAGAGGAGGAGAATATATGAGGTTCTGAAATGCTCACTTTTTTTACTGGACGCTGTGATTTAAGAATTTTAATGGGTTATAATATAGCATCACCAATAACAGAGAGCAATATTTTCTTTTTTCTTGAAAACTTCACGGCACAAAGTTTCTCTTCTTCTCATTAAGCCAATGCCAGCTGCATTACTTCAATCATTACAGGCAGAACGACTCACTTTGGAACGCCCCAATGAATTCCCAAAGGTATTTAAATACTCTTTTTGGTTGTATGAAATATCTAGCCTGTTACAACTAGGTCAGATCCTATAGGTGAGTTTCTCCTTGCAATTAAGTGAAATAATTTCAGAAGCATAGTGTTAAAAAAAAAAAAAAACAAGATTCAACTAAGTAAATTTTAAAGATCTTATTGGCTTTATTTAGTGATTTATGAATCCAGCGGCATCCCATCCAGCAGATAGAAAGGAGCTCCAAAGAGCTGTACAAAATGAGACTTTTATAGGCAGAAGGGGGTGGGGCCAGGCAGTTATTCTAGCAAAGAGCTGCTTGTTTCAGGCAAGGTCCCCTTCCTATGGGGGAATGACAGGGGCCCAGCACGTGGCTTACCTCACTAGTGCTGACTGGGCAATTCCAGATTGACTGGTTAAGACCACATTCCCGGGAAAAGGCTGGAACTGCTATTTAGGCATGAAGTCTCAGATTAGTGACGTGGGCTTAGCACAGGTGACTCCATTTTGGGCCTGTTGTCTCTTTTTAAATAATTCTTCCCTTTCAATCAGCCTCTCAGCCTAACTGAGAGATGTGATCAAAATTTAAGGCACTAGTGCCACTCCCGGCTACTGCTCTGAAGTTCTTGCAGTTTTTGCTGATCCCTGTGTGGTATTCACACGTCATGATTTCAGGTTCGCGCCTTTTAAGTCTCCCATTTTCTTTATTCCTTTTCTGATGTTCCAGTCTTAGGGAGATCATTCTCTTGGTGGTTAGTGGCTGTGAACATGCATTTAAAGCTTTTGACAGAATACAGCATGCCAGGGAGACTACTAGGATTATTATAAGCAGGATAATGCCCAATGTCTGGAGTGCACTTTGGAGCTGTGGTCTCCAAGATCCAAACCAATCAAAATCGAATAAGTCAAAGAAAGGCCCCATTGAAGGAGTCACTTTCTTAAGCCAAGTGGCTTGCTCAGTAATTTTGTGTAGCTGAGTTTTAACTTCCCCATAAGTGTTAATCCCGGGGCAGCAAGGAGTGTTGGCCACAGCACAGACACCTCCTTGTTCAGCAAAAAGATGATCAAGGGCTATCCTATTACCAAGAGCAGCTTTGGCCAGAGAGTGGAAGGATTTTTTTGGGCAGCTATTGCTTTAGCAGCAGATTCTGCAATACTGTCAAGAGTTAAGGAGAGATTCCCAACCACAGCCTTGTTTGTGTTTACTCCTAACCAAGGAAGTAGGAACATGCCAGAGGAAGTGAATCCCGAATCATGAATGCCCCCTGGTAGGTCTTGTCTAACTCAAAGATATAAATTTAGAGGGGTTGACCAATGAGGTACCTCAGTTTGTTTGTGAGAAGTTAAGGGCACAGTTAGATACCTTAAGGGGCATTGCCTAGGTATGTGCCAGCCGTTTAGGCATCATAGCCCCAAGGAGAACGATAACCACCACAGACAAAGATAAATCCTGTTGGCACAAACCACTCCCACTAAGATGGCTCTGGTAATGGAGTCATTCACAGGGATTGTTGCATTTGCCCATTCGAGCCAGGGGTCATTTAGCCTTTTAGTACATTTGGGAAGTAAATCTCTTAGCCTGAAATAAAAAGTTGTTCTAAATTCCTTGCAAAGATGGATGTTCCTGGTGAGATCTTTTCATGATTGGGGGCAGGTCTGATTAGATAATCATGAGAACATGGGGTGCAAATGTACTATGATTTGCATAGGTATTTGTGTCTAATTGGGCAAGTGCAGTTATAATGAGAGAAAGGTAAAAACAAGGCACTGGATGTTCCGGCCATAAAAGGTGGACTCTGCAAGTGACTTGTAAGAGGGGTTGACTGTTGTTTCTAGTGACATTGGGAATAGAAGAGAAACTGGTCACAGGGAAGACCAGGGGATCTCTAGCATCACGGACAGGTCAGAGTTTTTGATGACAAACCCAGCAGTCTGAAATGTTACCCCCCCACTTAGCAATGGCCTGGGAGATATGGATGATGGTATTATCTTTCCAGGCCAATGCCAGAGTAAAGGAAGGAAAGAAAAGAAGAATGGGTTTCATGTTTAGTTAAAGTATGAAGTTTTGATCTGGCATCTTGGGTGGAAGCAGTCTACTCTGATGTCAGCTACTTCTTTTCCTTGTTAGTTTGATCTGGAGGTCTCCAGAGTTTGCACAGACCCAGATGTCAGGTGGAGCCTTCTTCAGCTGTGAGATGTTCACACAAGGTTCAATGCCTTCTAGTTTTGCAGCATTGTCAGTGGTCAGGAGCACTTGATAAGGTCCTTTCCATGAGTCTCACTTTTGCAAAAACATCAGAGTAAAACAATAACTATCTGGAAATAACAAAAGACTTAAAAATGCCCATTGTTAAAGATTGATGAGAGTCCATTTGACAAGGAAATGTAGTTATTTCTGTGATATACAACATTTTAAGATAATAACTGAAATTAAGACATAGCATAATACCAGGAAATATCGATTTCCAGGAACTTCATACAATTTCTGCAATACTTATATACCTATACAAATATGACATAAAGTATTACTTCTTATTTGACCACTCTTCCTTTGTAATTTAACATATCAAACAAGTCTAATTCTTAGTTTAACATTTCTCTCTTTTTTTTTTAAAGATTGATGCCTGAGCTAACAACTGTTGCCAATCTTCTTTTTTTTTTTTTTGCTTTTTCTCTCCAAATCCCCCCAGTGCATAGTTGTATATTTTAGTTGTGAGTCCTTCTAGTTGTGGCATGTAGGATGCCCCCTCAACATGGCCTGATGAGTGGTGCCATGTCTGCGCCCAGGATCCGAACTGGCGGAACCTTGGGCCACTGAAGCAGAGCACGCGAACTCAACCACACGGCCACAGGGCCGGCCCCTAACATTTCTCTTTTTGTAAAGAGAGAGAACAACTCTTTTTGAGATGTTCCAGGGGCCTCTGGAAAATCCCAAAGTTATTTCAAGATCAAAAAGACTTCATTTAGAATTTGATTTTGGAGAAGTTTGTCAAAAACTTCAAAAGGTTTGATTTTTTATTATTATTATTTTTTTTTTTTGAGGAAGATTAGCCCTGAGCTAACATCTGCCGCCAATCCTCCTCTTTTTGCTGAGGAAGACTGGCCCTGAGCTAACATCCCTGCCCATATTCCTCTACTTTATAGGTGGGATGCCTATCACAGCATGGCTTGCCAAGCGATGCCATGTCCACACCTGGGATCCGAGCCAGTGAACCCCGGGCTGCCGAAGCAGAACATGTGCACTTAACTGCTGCACCACCAGGCCGGCCCCAAAAAGGTTATAAAACACTTGGTCAGATAGGATCATAGGTCACTGTGAAACAATGTGTAGCCATCCATGTCACCATAGTGACAATTAAAGACCTCACAAATAGTTGTTTAAAAAACCCAAAACTTAGCTCTTTTAGTAGAGAGACTGAATTTTCTTAAGTAAGCAAAGACCTGAAAAGACAACATGAAACACAGGAAATTATTTAATTAAAACACAGAATCTTTGTTTTCTAGCCAGAATACTTAAAAGTTAAAGAAAAATCTTTTTTTTTTTACAATTGCTTAGTGAGAACAGACTAATAATCTAAGAAAACTTGCCCTTTCAGCAGATGAAAAAAATTAAGCTTGAGTTTTACATGAGTACACTATTGATATTAAAGCTTATTTTTAAAACGCTTATACAAATGTATTCAATCTTTTCCAACTTGACCACATACAGAATTCCTTTCCCAAAATTCTTTTTCTACAAACCTTATACAGTTTTGTCCTGTTTTTTTTTTTGTTTTCCCTCTTTCTCATTCTGAAATAACCAGCCTCACTTTAGGGCAAAATTATTTTCTTTTTCTTCAACAAAAATACATGTCCATCCCTCATGCTTTCTCTTATTGAAAGCACACATTCTACTTCACTTGCATACAGAAACATTTTTCTTATTATTTCTAGTAGCTTTAATTACATACATGAGAATTTTTGACCCTTAAAATCTTAATTTCTAGTGAAAATTAGAAAGTAAACCATTGTGGACTGTCTCTTACACTGCCATTCAGTGGATTGATAGACTTATAAATACATTTCATAACTTCTGGAAGTATGTTCTTTCTCATAGTAAAATTTTTTTAAAGTGGCACGAAACATGTTTACTCAAAGACCTAATGATCTTAAGTTTCTCAGTAATATGAAGCCAAAAGTAAAGATAAATATATGTTCAGTAATTAATGTTTCAGAACTTTTTTTATTTGGAAATAATCTAGATATTCAATGACTATTCATCATTTAATTTAACTTAGCAAAACTCTAAAGTTTCAATTGCCAAAAAGATTTGGGAAAACTGTTTAAGTAGATCTACCATAAAACATGATTATTTGCTGTGACGTTCTCCCAGAAAGCTTTACCTCACTTACATCTATTTAATTCACTTCTAATCAACCCACAAAAACTTCATGAGACATCAGACAAAGTTAGCCATCAGCCCAGGCTAATTTTCTCGCTGACAAATTTTGTGAGAGAAAACATGAACTTATTTGACCTTTAGTAAACCTAGGTAAAATAAAAGTATTACATTTAATGCATGTCTAAAGACCTGCCTATTTTAATTAAACCAATAAACTTAAACTAGCTTTTATTTACTAAAGTGTAATCCTAGATCACTTGAACTTGAAAAACATTTGGGTTTTTCTATATTTCTGAGAGTTCTAGGAATCCTTAATTTATATAAGCACTTGTTGGTTTTTAAGCAAATCAAATAGACCTCTTTTACAAGTTAATTTTAGTAATACCATCCAGAGATAGATAATACCATATATCTACAACATATATATATATATATAGACACACATAAACATACAGACAGATGTAAACTGAGAACTTAGAGGCTTTGCTTTTAAATTTTAGCCATGAGATGGGTATGATAATGTAAAACTCACTAGCTTATAAAAGAACAGCTGGAATAAGTTAAGTTTACCTGCTCAGATGGCTAAAGCTTTTTTTTCCTACTAATATTTGTGGAGAAGACACTTAAAGTTTGCATTGTTTTTGACAAGTAATCTTATGGAAGCTGTGGACTAGATTTTGGGCAGGGGAACTTCTATAGCAGTTTGTATTTTTAATACAGCCTCTTTTTCCTTGTTTTGAAATTCAATCTTATAGACTGGGGATGGTCGAGATAAGAGTTCCTGGGAGAAGACTGGGTAAAATATTTACATCTCAAAGATCCAGGGAAAGAATGCAAGTTCCTCCAAGGAGGAATTTTATCCCTAAGGCCAGAATTTTACAATACTTACAAGCCTTTGAGGTAAATAGGGGAGGTTTTAGGATTGGTGAGAAGGATAGGTGAACACTGAATTGTGTTTGGAGACCATTTCTGGTTTTGCAAAGATTTGTTAGATAAGGACATTGCTCTTAATTCCAGTTTAGGGGAGAAGGCCTGAAAAGTTCCTATCAGGCTTTGAATATTAGCTTTCAGTTTGGCCAACTTCTGTCTACAAAGCTACTTTGAAAAAAATCCTTTCAAATATCTTGTCAGTTTTCAGCTGGAACAAACAGTAAAGGGACGGACAACATGAAATTTTCTTTTCCTCTCTCAACCAGGCACTACAGACAGATTCGGGATAGCTGACTGGTAAGAATTCTCACCCTTTGCTGGCTTCTGCCAGTTTTCCCAGGATCCCATCTGCAGGCTCTGGTATCCACCAGAATTTAGCAAGATTTCCCATTAATTTTAATTTCCCATTGGTTGTTCAAGGGAATAACATAGCAGTCTACCAGAAAATCCTTCAGAGTCTCGCTGTTACTGGCCACAATCACAGTTCTTTACCTGCCGCACAAGAGGGGCCAAATGAAAACTGGAATGCCAAGCTTATGCAAGGAAAGAACGTTTATTTTGGATATCAGCTGGGAGATGAGAATGAACCCTCAAATTTTCTTGTCTCATCTCCCCGAAAGATGGGAGATGAGGGGTTTTTAAAGGGTGCCAGGAGTGTTTCGTTTGTAGGGATTAGGGTGTAGCCTGTGGCTTTGGGTGCTTTCCCACCAGCCTGTGTTCGGCCTTGTAAGGCTGCTTACAGTAAGGGGGAAGTCTGTGACCTTGCAGGTGGCTGTCCTTGGCTGTCTGTCTTCATGGCAGATAGTGGATTCTGGAGCCAGGAAGCCAGGGAGTGAGCAGGGAAACAGTGCTTTGGTTTTAACCACATATATGCTGGATTTAACGTAGAGGAACTGATATCAGGGCCGGCATCACCACCAACTGCATGGAGCCCATATGGGGGCCCTCCTTGAGGGTAGATATGGGGGTGTCTGTAAGGCTACTAACTTGGCAGACTTTGTTTATGGTCTTGTAGTCTCTTCAGAGTGGAAAGGCAATTCAGAGAGAGGATTGCTGTGATGAATACTCGAGTAAGGATGAGAGAGGGAGCAATAGGAGTTACGTCAGTCTTGCAGTCTTTTGTTCCAGGTACCTTTTATATCTTTAATTTTTTATTAGCCTTTTTTAATGACTTTCAAAGAAGCAATTTTGGAATTTTGAAGCCTTTTAGAGGCTTCTGTATGCCAGTTAAAATCGATATCCCATTCTGTTTGTTTGATTTGGGAACTCTTGCATTTGAGTGCACTTCTTAAATGAATTCCCCCAAGGGCTAGCAGTAGTTTGGTAGGATCCTGGCTGCAAATGGAATTCAACCCACATTTCTGTCCAGCAATATCTACTCCACAAATGAGGTGCAACCCACATTTCTGTCAGGCTGTGTTTTGGGGCCCACAACCTGACAGTTACCAAGCCAAGTTCTCAGGACACTAAACAATGATCTTGTCTAATTGGAACATTCTCCGCAATGGCCATTGTAACTCTAGTTGTTTTTAGTAAGATTTTGCCATTTTTGTAGGTAGTTATAGCTTCCAGGACCAGAGTTCTTAGACGTAAAGCAAGCAAGAGTCCCAGAAGGTGGCATGCTCAACTCTTTGGAGTTTAAAGATACCACTTTTTTGGCTAAGCCTTGGGTCTCTTGCGGCCAAACTAATACCTAAGAGGGATGTGCCACTGGGTTGGGGATCAGGTGGTGTTTTACAGTGTACTTCATTGCATGGAAGTTTTCTTGAGGTTGGCAGGTGACCTAGTGTCAATCTAGCCCATTCCATGACCAACTTATCCTAACACGGGAATCTTTGAGTTAGATGGTGAGCACTCTAACAGCTTGTAAGTGCTAGGCCCATGCCCACCAATTTTATGGCTTTCAGCTTTTGAGATTCCCATTAGCAACAGCCTTTACCTCATATTCACATTAACACAGAGGAAACAGAACTATGGACACCAGCAGTAACCAAAGAGACGGTACTGCAGATGGACCAGAAAAAAAGAAGAGGCCTTTGGTACACACCACCAGCAGTCCCCAGTGTGGGACTACGGACTGAACCAGCAGACTCCAACAAATGAGGACTGTGAACTAACCAAGGTCAAAGGACTCAGGTTACAGGTGGAACCATCTGCTAGCTCGAAGCCGACCCACTAAGCCCTGGACTGGAAAGCCAATCAGATCAGAAGCTATATGAGAAGAACTTACCCATGGCTCTTGGAACTGGCAAGAAAGACAGAGACTTCAAAGAGTTTGTGGGTAATGTGCCTATGTTTCTCTTTTTTTTTTTTGAGGAAGATTAGCCCTGAGCTAACTATTGCCAATCTTCCTCTTTTTGCTGAGGAAGACTGGCCCTGAGATAACATCCATGCCCATCTTCCTCTATTTTATATGTGGGATGCCTACCACAGCATGGCTTTTGCCAAGCAGTGCCATGTCCGCACCCGGGATCTGAACCAGCGAACCCCGGGCCACCGAGAAGCAGAATGTGCGAACTTAACCACTGCACCACTGGGCCGACCCCATGCCTGTGTTTCTCATTGGCCCCAAAGCCATCAGAAGTTTCCTTCAGATCCCACCACTGCCACTTAAGTTAATTACTCAACTGAGTAAATTTTAAAGATCTTATTGGCTTTATTTAACAATTCATGAATTGAGCAGCATCATGTCTAGCAGAGGGAAAGAAGCTCCAAAGGACTGTACAAATGAAAACTTTTATAGGCAGAAGGAGGCAGGACCAGGAAGTTATTCTAGCAAAGTGCTAATTGTTTCAGGCAAAGTCACCTTCCTTTGGGGGATGGCAGGGGTCTCTTGGGTGGATTACCTCACTAGTGCTGATCGGATAATTCTGGATGGACTGGTCAAGATCACATTCCTGAGAGAGGCTGAAACTGCAATTAGGTTAGGTAGCAAGTCTTGGTTTGGTGATGTGGGCTTAGCACAAGTGACTCTGCAGGGGAGGAAGACATTTTCTCTACCCGCTCTGGGTCCTTCTGGCCAGACAATGAATTAAATTCACATGAGACAGAATAACAGGAGAAAATTAAACAAAGCTTTATAATATGTCTACATGGGAGAGGCTCAGGCAAACTGAGCAACTCTGCCAACTGGCTGAGGCTACCTGTTTAAGTATCTCCAGCTACAGACAAGGAAGACATTTGGAGTAGTGGTTTGGGTCTTCAAAGTGGAGGAAGGCAACTCACATGGAAATGGAAAAGCAAATGTTTGGTAAATAGAATTTTGATAAGAGTGAGCTTAGCAAGGATCCTCCCAGTCTACCAGAACCCAAAGTTATCTATGGTGATGGCCTGTCCTGGGGACAGGCCTTTATTTTAAATTTCTTTTAGGCAGTTAGTGGGGAACGGTTGAACGTTCTTGCTGAGTCTGAGCCTCTATTATCCTCAGCTAGAAACAGTCTGCATACCAGAGTGGCGCATCTTGGGGCGGCCTGCCCTGAACCCCATCAACTCCATTTTGGGCCTGTCGTCTCTTCTTTCCCGTGGGAAGCAGCAGATCTGGTGGAGCCCAGCCTCAAAAAGGGTAACGCCCTTCACCACGCATCCAGCCTGCTTTCAGAGAACAGCTTGTTTATCCCCTGGGTTTTCCTTATTAGTGACCTGCTTGCCTTATTGTTTACATCCAGTTTTCACTTCCTAGGCTTTCTCCTCTTTCATCAATTTCCCTTTTAAAATTTATGGATGGGATGGGAAACAGTGTCAGAGTACAATTTAGTAAAGTCTATTCAATGTTTTTTCTGAATTTAAATTCCTGGGTCATTTTACTCAATTGCTAGTTGACCCTTATTTTATTGCATTCATCAAGTGTTTCAGATTAGAGTTGGTTTCAGTTGAAGATGTCAGCATACCCAAAACAACTGCACCTTATATATGACAGAAAGTTTCTCTCACCTACAATGAAGTGTGGAGATGAGCAGTTTAGGAATGGAATGGAGCTTCCTCAATCATCAAGGACTCAGATCCTTCTGTCATGTTAACTCATCATCCTCCAAATATGTTATATTCTACCTCATAATACAATATAGCTGCTCAAGTACAAGAATCATGTCTACATTCCAGTCAGAATGATGGAGCAGAAAGGGGATATCAACTTCTTTTAAGGATATTTTCTAGATCTTGCGCTTATGCTCAGATGCCACTTGCCAAAACTTAGTCCTATGGGCTATATATAGCTGCAAGGCAGTCTGGAAATGTACGGGTTTTTTTTTTTAAGGAAGATTGGCCCTGAGCTAGTATCTATACCAATCTTCCTCCATTTTGTATGTGGGATGCCGCCACAGCACAGCTGGATGAATAGTGCATAATTCTGTGCCTGGAATCTGAACCCCGCGAACCCCAGGCCACCAAAACGGAACACATGAACTTAACCACTATGCCACTGGGCTGGCCCCTGGAAATACATATTTTTAAATTCGAGGTGACCTTGTGCCAGCTATAATTGGGGTTTAATTACTAAAGAAGAAGGATAGAACGGCTATTGTGAATGAACAGCAGTCTGCGTCAGTAGGTAATACGGACTTCATGGCAAGGCCGAAGGGCTCTAACAAGGCAAGCAGTAGTCTTTGTAAAGTTATATGGCCATCGCTTAGAGAGAGTGTTCTTCATCACGTCGGATCTTGCCATGGTGCATGTCTGTGTTGACTCACAATCAAAGCTCATTCTACAATGTTTCACGACAATTTCACCTTTTAAAAATGTATATTACTTTTATTCTCATGTAATCTGCATGAAGCCTCCTTTTCTGGCCCTGTTTTTTCTTGGTGAGGTAGTCGAGAAACATCAACTCAATATGTAAAAAATAATTGAAGAAACAATTTAAATCTTTTCTGAATTATCTTGACAAAGACCAAAGAAAATCCACTCCTAACATCTGCAGAACTCTTTGAAATCATCTTTCCCAATTCTCCTAAAATCTTGCAACCACACAACACTGTGTGCGCCCTTTTTAACTCCCCACAGCTCTTCCCCCAGCCTAGGGCTGCTGACTTTGGTATTTCCACCCTCCTCCCTCATCTCTTGGTCTCTTCCATTAGTAACTGTCTGCCCATTCTTTCATGAAGCAATCAAACCAGTCTGAGTACAACTTGTGTACCTGACCTACTACCCCAGTTATCCAAAAAGCAATCGGCATTAGAGCAAATCGTCCTTAATGTTCAAAGGTCTAGAAGAACGTGTGATTTTATTATTTTATTATTATTTATTAATTTATCCAAACTTGGACACTCATAATAAAATATATAGTCCTATAATCCTTTATATGTAATTCCAAAATACAAAAAGCTTTGAAAACAAAGTTTTCTTCTAATTTATTTGATGGCAAAATCTGACCTGAGCTTTGTGAGGATTTTTATAGTCTCTATATAACACACTTAGTGTGAATGTTTTTGCATTTAATGGAGAAATATTAGTAAAACAATATTATAATCGATATAGTAACTTTCCAAAGTCCTAACAATTCTGAATCTGAAATAAGCCACTGAGACGAAGAATTATTTACAATTATTTCCTGTAATAATGTTGTATTTTATGCCCATGTTTGTGTAGGAGTAAACAAAATTGTCTTCCACTTTTTAAATTATTTATTGTACAACCATTATACACACTGATCCTGAGGAACATGTGTTATTGCTCAAAACATGGAACTGGGAGAGATCACTGGAGAAATTTTTCGGTGAATTATTGAGTATTGTCTAGCAGACCCTGTCTGGGGAGTATTGATTCCCTCGGGGTGTGAAATTTCGAATGACTCTCGGTTAATTCGGCTTGTTTACAACTCTGTAAAAGTAGAAGTTAATTTGTAGAAAAGGGTGGGAATGCAAATGATTCTTTTCTGAGAACAATGCAGATGATTCCTGATCATAGCAAAACAAATGAGTTTTGTCCAGCAAAGACTCAATTAATTTCCATCAGTTAGAAAAGCTGATTCCAAATATTAGAGTTTGTTGCCCTGTATGATATTAAGCAGTTTCGCATCATTAGGAACGTCGTTTCAGAATGCCTTTAGCAGACTGACTATATAAATCTCTGTTGCTCAAATCCTTTGAATTAGTTGTGGCATCTTAATGGTTCCCTCATTAATTAGTGAGTTGAGTAAAATCTTTGATACATTCATCTTATATTTACATGAGTGTCACGTTATTAACTTTTTGAAAATTACACTTTAAAAGGTGCTTGCACTATAGGGGCTCAATTATTAGTTGAGCAAAGACAAGATATGGAAAAACCATAAACAGAGTGTACCATAAGTGATAAATTGTCAGTATGGCTTTGAGAGGCTGTGGTAGTTTCTGGGTGACTGTGTTCTTCTCATTTACCCTACGTTGCTTTTATTCATTTGGCAGACAATTCTGCTTTGCATTATGGAGTGCAGAGGAAGGGAGTACAAACCCGAGTGAGATACAATCGCTGAAATAGAGCTGTTAACAGGCTAGTGTGGGAGAAAGACATGAACAATCCTTACGAAGTAATGATAATGGGTGGGGAAGAGAATAACATTTGAGATCTTACTGTGTCCTTATCCTTTATATATATATATATTTTTTTTTTTTTTTTTTTAAGGATTGGCACCTGGGCTAACAACTGTTGCCAATCTTTTTTTTTTTTTCTGCTTTATCTCCCCAAACCCCCCCCCCCCCCCACACACACACACAGTTGTATATCTTAGTTACAGGTCCTTCTAGTTGTGGGATGTGGGACGCTGTCTCAACGTGGCCTGATGAGCGGTGCCATGTCCATGCCCAGGATCCGAACCCTGGGCTGCCGCAGTGGAGCGCGCAAACTTAACCACTCAGCCACAGAGCCGGCCCCTGCTTTATATTTTTTATGATGCTGTATATTTGTTATTTTATTAACACCTACAATTTTGTAGGAATTTTGCCCCCATTTTATAACTGGAGCACAGACAACCAGCTAACCGCTGTAATAGTAATGAACAAGAAGCTATGGGAGCCCAGAAGCAATTTCTCATGCTTTAATTTCTGAGATCAAAGCATTTCTCTCATCTCGCTCTTAGCTTATTTGGTTGACTCTGGACTCGGGCCAAATCCTGCCGCGGAAGGCCCACGGAACGGCAAGCCTGTTGCAGGCCTGGCTGGTGAGGACGGTGTCGCCGCAGAACGGTGGAGTTCTTCTGAGGTTTGGAGTCAGTCAGGACCAGCTCCTTGCTGAGAAGCCAGAAATCTGGAAGGTCAGAGATAGGTAAGGTTAGCTTACCTCTTAAGCTTTCAGTCTTGAGAGCCGCTTGCAGCCCTCAGATATCCGATATCTGAGAAGGGGGAGGAGGTGGCACCCAGAGTGGCGTGTTACTTGGGAGAGTGCCAGGGCTTGGCACCGCCTCCTCCACCCACAGTGCTAGAGAGAGTTGCGGAAGGTGGACGGTAAACGCTGGCAAATATTGACAGAAGTGAAGGCCACGCAAGACCATTTGGCGTAAGTCTGTTGCGGAAGGATAAGCCTGCAGTTCAAACGGACTGGTCAGCTGGATTTGCATGAACAGAACCTGCGCAATTTCTAAAACTGAGTTTTAAAACTGGCAGCTCTTTTACCAGCCCTGTGGGCTTTTGTGAAGTCCCTCCCTGTCCCAACTTCTTACAGCTGTTCTTGTTTCCTGTGGTAGGATTTTTTTCATTCCTTTCAGAGAAGGGAAATCAATATAACCCCTTCTCTAGGAGGAAAGTGGTTAGTCTGATCTTAAGCAGTGTTAGAAGATATATTTTGATCCAAACCAGGTATCTGGGCTGGGTTAATTCCAGCCTGGGACAAGGGATCGCTCACAAGATGTTTTTCCGGTTTGTATGCTATCTCGTGGTTGTGTGGCTGATTCCTGCCTCAGATGGTACGTATGCTTTTTTTCAAGCTCGGCTGACAAGACTCTTGATAGCAGTTTGTGGGTTATGAGGAATTCTATCTAGGATTGTAATGAAATTTAAATTAATGAAATTATTTCCTTTTTTGAAAAATCTCAAACTACTTAGCCTAATGCTCTGTACTCAATAGGGGCTTAGTAAATATTTAATGATGATTCTGCCCTGTGAAGTGAGTGGTCACCTGTTTACTTTCCCCTTCTGTTCTGGGAGCAAAAAAAGTACCCATTTTGGAATCTTGAGAGGTGTTATCTGTTACAAATGCCAGGACTGCTATTTTGAAATCTTGAGAGGTGTTATCTGTTACAAACGCCAGGACTGCTATTTGGAAAGGGGAATGTTTCTTCAGGAATGGAAACTGATGGTTGAATTTGAGTGAAATTCCTCTTATCGTTTTGAAAACAAAACTTTGGGAATCCTTGGGGAGGGAGGGATACGGAAGCACACAGGCCTGGAAGAGTACAAGGAATCAGAATCAGTAATCCAACAAAATGCACTGGATGGGGAATCCTATAAGGGCTTCCTCACAGCGCATGGTGTGCCAAGTGACTCTGCGTTCTTTTTCCTTCCAGCAGAGAGCTGTCTGTACAGATGGAGAATAACTAGTCCTTGTCTTTTTTGTTGTTGTTGAGGAAGATTAGCCCTGAGCTAACATCTACTGCCAGCCCTCCTCTTTTTGCTGAGGAAGATTGGCCCTGAGCTAACATCTGTGCCCATCTTCCTCTATTTTATATGTGGGACGCTGCCACAGCATGGCTTGATAAGTGATGTGTATGTCTGCGCCCAGGATCCGAACTGGCGAACCCTGGGCCGCCAAAGCAGAGCATGCAAACTTAACCACTGTGCCACCAGGCTGGCCTCAGTCCATATCTTTATTATTAGTATTTTTAGGAATAGCTGGATTAGTTCTCTTTTATACCCAGAGTACAGAACACTAATATGTTTATTTTTTATTCATATGACCAAATTCACATCTTTTTGCATTCTCTCCTCTTTTTCCACCTGGGAAAAACAAAACAAAACAAAGTAAAAAATGACGAGTAATATGTATATTTGGCAGGATGAAAGGGAAGAAAATATCTGCCTCAAACACAGGCTCAAGAATTTTGAGCAATGCTTAACATAACAGGATGATGAGCATGCTCTCGGTAATTTCCAGTCATGCTTAATTATCTTTAGTAAGTTCAAGTGCCAATTGTCACTCTTGTGCATGACCAAGACCTTTTCTGCCACACTTAGGCCAACCCAGTGTTTTCTCATCCTGCCCTGATGTGGTTTGGTACCAGGTACCAGTCCCCATTAAAAACTGCATTTGTAGCTCTAATTTCCTGTTTTCTCAATGAAGCCTGACAAAGTGTAACCATTGCTGTGGTGGGCTTCAGCCTAGCCCTTTCAGATCACTGCCTGCTTTCTTCTTCAGCGGGCCACTGTCCTGACCCTGTGCTGGTGAATGGTGAATTCAGTTCCTTGGGGCCTGTGAATGTGAATGACAAAATCACGTTTAAGTGCAATGAGGACTACATCCTCAAGGGCAGCAATTGGAGCCAGTGCCTAGAGGACCACACCTGGATGCCTCCATTTCCCATCTGCAAAAGCAGTAAGTGTAAGAGAAACAAGCACAAATCCCAAAGATACTGATCAGCAGTGACAGCCTAGGCATTCGCCACATCCTTGCGATGCTTTCCTCTTTTCCATGTCCGGGAAGGGTTTAGGATCTAGCACACAACCAGGAAACAAGTGGAGCTCACAGAGCCAAGCCTCAACTCAAATGATGTATTCCAGTGAAATGAATAGCACCTTTTTCTTTTCTCAAGTAGGAGTCCTGTCCTACTTATGTCCTAGGTCCGACATAGGGTAGTTTGGGGCATGTGACTATTTTTTTTTTTAATTTCAAGATAGTGACCTAAAGTTTTTATTTGAGAAATACACAAAAAAGGGGGTAACCCAACAACTCATCCATTACAAGATTATATGAAATAAGAGTTGAAATACCTCTTTCTATCACTACAATTCACAGCTCTCACAGGTAGTTATATGTGTTTATTTCATGACTTTTTTTATGTTTATGCAGACGTTTTAAATAAACAAATGCACACACACACACACCTGCACACATATATACCTACTAAAATGAGACTTTGTTATATATATTTTGTGTGTGTGTGGATGTGAGGAAGATTGGCCTTGAGCTAACATCTGTGCCGATCTTCCTCTATTTTATGTGGAATGCCGCCACAGCATGGCTTGACAAGTGGTGCTATGTCCGCACCCAGGATCCAAACCTGTGAACCCTGGGCCGCCGAAGCAGAGCACATGAACTTAACCACTATGCCACTGGGCCAACCATCGATACCACATTATCTTGATTACTGTAGCTTTCTAGTAAGTCTTGAAGTTGGGCAGTGTTAGTCCTCCAACTTTGTTCTTCTCCTTCAATGCTCTGTTGGCTCTTCTGGGTCTCTTGCCTCTCCATATAAACTTTTTTGTAGACAACCATAAAATAACTTGCTGGGATTTTGATTGGGATTACATTGGAGATTCAATAGCGATAAAAATGAAAAGAGCTGAATCTTGACAATATTGTCTTCTTATCCATGAACATGGAATACCTCTCTGTTTATTTAGTTTTTGTTTGATTTTGTTCATCAGAGTTTTAGAGTTTTCCTCATGTGGATCTTGTATGTATTTTGTTATATTTATACCTAAGTATTTAATTTTTCTTGGGTGCTAATGTAGATGGTATTATATTTTTAATTTCAAACTCCATTTGTTCATTGTTGGCAAAAGCAATTGACTTCTGTATATTAATCTTGTATGCTGCAACCTTGCTATGATCACTTATTACTTTCAGGAGCTATTTTTGTTGATTCTTTTGGATTTTATACATAGACAATCATGTCATCTGTGAAGAAAGACAGTTTTATGTCTTCCTTTCCAATATATATACATTTTATTACCCCTTCTTGCCTTATTTCATTAGCAAGAACATTCAGAACTATGTTGAAAGGAGTAGTGAAAGGGGACACCCTGCAAATATATTTTTTGGAAACTGATGAGTAATGTCTATATTTGGCTGGATCAAAGGGGAAGAAGCATTTTGTCAGAAAGTAAAATGTACAGCAAAGTTACTTTAAGTGAGACAGCATTAAAATGGTAAATTATAGTTATTGCAATTAGTATACCATTAAAATAGCTAAGTACTGACACAGAAAAGTAAAACCGTTTATTTTAAACTAGTGGGAAAAGTCTGTATTCAATGGTAAAGGGATTATTATCTAATTAGAAAAAAACAAAGTTAGGACTCTACTCACACCTTACCAAAAATAAATTCTGAATGGATTTAAATATATAAATGTAAAAAGCAAAATTACTACATTATTAAAGAAAATATAAAAGAATATGTTTATTATCTTGGAATGGGGAAAGTCTTCCTAAGCAATAACATAAAGCCCAAAGGAAACCAAGAAAATGGGCAGATTTAACTAGATTTTAAAAATCAAGCTTCTATATATTAAAAGACATCATAAAAACTAAAAGACGTAATAGACTTGAAGAAAATATTTGCAATATATTTGATGGTAAAAGAGTTAATATTTCTAATGTACAAAGACCACCTAAAATTAGTAAGGAATAGACAACCCAATAGAAAAATGGTAAATCTTAAGCGTAGACAATTCCAAAATTAACCCCAAACAGCATTTACAAAAGGATATTGAATGTTACTAATAGTTATGGAAATGTATATTAAAATTAGATACAAGTTCTTTGCTGATCAAATTAGCAAAGATTAAAAAATCTATTTCATCTCTTATCTTTCAGGATATGAGGGGCTATGAGAGCCACTTCTGTCAGTGACAGAAAGTGACATAACTCTTTGGAAGTATTTTGGCAGTAGCGTTAAAATAATAAATGGACATGCAGTTTAAAAGCACCAACCATATATGCTTATTTAGGGACTTTGGGGTTACTTAAAACATATGTATATACTCAGTGCACATATACCAAATGCGCATCTGTATAAACTACAAGCATCTATCATTTACATCATTAGCTCAACACAGGTTTAAAGTGCTTATTTCTTCCAGGCCTTTTCTGTTTTACTCTCCTTTAATACAGTAGTTCCTACTCTAGCTCCCAAATGAAGGATCTCTGTCTTTTTGTGTTAGTTCATTGCTCAGTTCTAGGGGACGCTCCCTAGGTTCCTAAATAAAGCAGATTCTCTTCTGTTTAGACCCAAGATCCATGTCATCTCCTTCAGTTCAAAACTATACTCCTAAAAGCCACGAGAAGAACCGGGTCTAACTGGAATTCTTTAATCAACTCGTTAAAGTTCGTTTTTCGTTTCCTCTATACAACTTTTGAACTCAGTTTTTGATCTTTTAAAAATTACTTATTAAATGCTTAAGTAATCATCTCTGTTGTAGAAAAATACAGAAAATAAAAGAAAAAAACATTTAATTACCTACAAACCTACCACCCAGGGATAACAGAGTGCTGTGAAATATAATTTTCAGGCTTTTTTTTCTGTTCATATATAGTTTGTATGCCTATGTTTTACAAAAATAGTGTTATATTATACATACTCTTTTATGCTTTGCTGTTTTTGCTAGACTATTTGTTTTCAAGAGCTTTATGTTTCAATAAATCTACATTTACATAATTATTCTTAATTTAGCCTTTAATCTTGATCAACATCTTTGGGCTCAAACAGTCTCAGAGCTGAAAGGGAATTTAGGGATAATATTATCTAAGCTGCTTGTCTTATAGGTTGGGAAGGAAGCCAAGGAGGAGGAAATGGCTACTTTAGTGCCACGTGGTCAGTGGAAGAGGCAGAAGCGACACTCACAACATCTAGAACCTCGTCCAAGCCTTTCCCACAGTTTTACAGACTCCCAGTTCTGTTCTCCTTTTTTCTGCAGCTGTCATATTGCACAACTGTGTCCCACAGGGGATGTCAACATGCATCTGAGCTCACGCTATTTATCTCCTGTCTCAGGGAGTTAGTCCTTCCACCACTACCTATGGTCTAATTTTTCTTTATTTGTACACTGACAATTAGCATCTCTACAACTTAAATTTCCTTTCCTCAAGCTCCAGCCTGTCGGAAAGTACTCTTTAATTGCTAGCGACTCAGAGGGTAAGCCGGGGGAGGGGGCCTGTCCTGACCGGACAGAAGGAAATGAGTGGAGAGCACATCCTCAGGTCCCGCCTGTGCTGCTGTGACGAGGCCGGTGCTGGCATGGACGGCTGCACTTGGACTGCACAACTCTCACACCTACATTCATTCCTGTCTCTCAGGACACTGTGGCCATCCCGGGTATCCAGCTCATGGCTGTTTTAAAGGAGAAGACTTCACCTCAGGATCTACCATAACTTACTACTGTCAAGAGAAGTAGGTGTACGCAGCCTTTCAAATGCGAGATCTCGCCCATTGATGGGGAGCATTGTTTTTGGGAATGACCCAGTTTGTCTCAAATTAGTCCCCTGATTGCCTCCTGCTTCAGGATTCTGAGCTCATTCTGATTTCGAAAACTACTTTAGCCCACTGCCAGCTCTCCCCAGTCCCTAGAAGACAGACTGGTCCTCCTATTTATCCTAATTACAGTACCGTTTTTTTTTCCTCTTAGTTAAGACAAGATAAAATATTAAAAATGTGTGTTTTTCAAAAAAATCTCAGAACAAAAAATTGAAAGAAATACGGAACATGTGGAAGTGCAGAAATAGAAGAATTTAAAGTAGAGATCATTTTTTTTTAAAGATTTTGTTTTTCCTTTTTCTCCCGAAAGCCCCCTGGTAACAGCTGTATATTTTTTTAGTTGTGGGTCCTTCTAGTTGTGGCATGTGGGACGCCTCCTCAGCATGACCCAATGAAGAGTGCCATGTCCGCGCCCAGGATCCGAACCTTCGAAACCTCGGGCGGCCAGAGTGGAGCGCGGGAACCCAACCACTCGGCCACGGACAGGGCAGGCACCCTAAAGTAGTGATCTTTAAAACATCCTGTTTAAAGTCCAACCTTCGTTTAGACTGCCTGGTCACCCAGCTTACAGATCTCCTAGTATTTTTTTTCTCTTGCCTCAATCTTATTAACTCAAAGTCATGTGGCCTCACTGGCACTTCAATCTTATTATCTACTTCCAAGGACTTTGCAGTCAACTCTCAGGTTTTTCTGATTAAAATCTGCAGCTCTTTTTTAGCCAGTTCTCTAAGATTTATTTGAGGGCTGTCTCTAGCTTTCTACTCCCTTTTAGAGCATAGATGACAGATGCTGTTTTTAAGTTATTGAATGATGAAGTTCTTCTTCCCTCACCCTCCCCACCCAAAAACTGTTCGCATAAACACACATATTTAGAATTTCTCACTTCTCCATGTTTTACGGGCTGACTCATCATTTGGGTCCTCTCCACCCTGAAGGAGAGCAGTTTTGCTTTATTACTGTTTTGCAATCCTGAGACAACTTAGGCATGCCTTCAGGTTCCGGGGCAGGGAGGATCCTGTCACAGTATGAGATACTGAAACACACTACACAAAACCAGCCTTGGTTGCCCAGTTCAGGAGTGGGAAAGGCAAAGTGTTCCTGCAATTCTAATTTCTGTTCAGGTACCACTTAGTGGGCACACGGGACCAACAGTGCGTTGACGGGGAGTGGAGCAGCCCACTTCCAGTCTGTGAGTTGATCCAAGAAGCTTCCAAACCAGCTCCACAGACCGAGTGCGAGAAGGCACTTGTAAGTAGAAGGCTGTTGGTGGTGTTCACAGCCGTATCTCCAGGGCCCGGGTCGCTCCTGGCACACTCCGTAAACATCTGTTCAGTTTGGGATGTCTTTGAGCGCCTTGGCCTGATTGCAGAATGTGGCTCGTAAACTGTTAACTCCTACTTTTATATTTGGAAATTCCCATTCTCCACCATCAGCACAATTACCTCATGAGGCCCTGTTGGCGGGCGTTGTTGTCTCGTGAACTTTGTACCACAAGGTGCATAAACTCATGTCTTAGACTTAAAAATATTCCTGTGAAACGTCTCTAAAATTCTTGTGGACTTCAAAAGGCACTGAACAGATCAATTTTTGTTGAGACTGCTCCTTTAGTTTATATTAATTACTGGGATAATAATAACTACATTTAAGCCAGAAAATTTAAGTGACTTATCATGTTGAAGACCCAGGTCTCTGCTTAAGCCAGCCCGGCTCTGAGCCCCGGTCAGGGACCGAAGCACTACCTCCCGCCCTCAAAGTGGATAGCTAGGTCTCAGTTCTTAAGTTGTAACTTAAAAAATTTCTTCTTTCTGCCGCTTGACTTTCAGGAGAGTGAGGAACTTTGTAAAGCCATAAAGAGCTATATGCA
Source organism: Equus caballus (assembly GCF_041296265.1). Taxonomy (NCBI): domain Eukaryota; kingdom Metazoa; phylum Chordata; class Mammalia; order Perissodactyla; family Equidae; genus Equus; species Equus caballus. The sequence continues at coordinate 3,378,597 of NC_091688.1, forward strand.
AAGATTACAGGAAAACGGCTTAACAATGGAGGATCTAAAATATTCTCTGGAAATGAAGAAAGCTGAGTTGAAGGCAAAAATGTTGCCCTGACATTGTAGCTAAACCAACTGGGTAATTGAAATACACCTTTGAATAAATTTTTCTCTTGGTTCTGAAATTGGTTTCAGATTTGTCTCTCATTGGACTGAAATGCAACTTCTTAGTAACCAACTGCAGTTGTATAATGCACTGTGTGTGTGTCTTTGCACTGTGTGTGTGTCTCTGCACGTGTGTTGCGCTCAGAATGTGGAAATGCCCAGTGTGGTGGTTGTTTGTGTTTAAGACCAGAATTAGCAGCACATTAATGGGGAGTGAAGGGTTTAATTTCTTGTCTATAAGGAGAATAGGAAGCTCGAGTTACAGCTAAGGGTGTGCCTGGTATTTTAATATGAGACATGCATGATGAGGCAAAAATTAACCTCAAATTAACCAAAACTTATGAGGCAAAAATTAACCTCTGGTTTTGTGAAAATAGACTCGTAGCAGTTACATTCTTAAAATGACCTATTGAGACAAAAGTAGAATTAGCACCCAAACTCTTTCCTGGATGTCCCCTACATCCTGTTTATGAAGCCAGGTTTCCAAATATCCTGCAGTAATGTTGCTTACTGTCTTTTGAGTGAAACCCAGCCCTGCGTGGTAAATGTGAGATGGTGCAACTTAAGCGAATCTATTTCCTTCTCCTTTTTAGAGGGCAGAAGAAGCAAGAATCCTAAGGTTTTCCTGTCAAGATGTCATAGTGAGCCAATATGACAAGCTGCTCCCATCTCTCACTGTGACCTCTACTGAAAGCACATAGGAAATCTGGGTAAAAAACAAACAAAATACATAGAAGAGCTTGAAATGATGGAAAAATCTCTAGGTGGAGTTATGAAGGAGAATAAGAAATGGACTCTCAAATAGCCCAGTCTCTCAGTAGATGCAGATATGTATGTAGACATCATTAATTCAAGGTGGTTAGAATGAAATAAACACCTTTCACTGAACGTCATGCTATTTGGGAGCTCAGATGTGAAGAGGATGACTTCCATCTGGGAGGAGGAGGAGGCAGGGAAACTATCAAGGAAGGAGTCCCAGCTATTTGCGCCTTTAAAAGTGAGCAGGATTTAGAGACAAAGATTAGGGAGGAGGACATTCCAAGTGGAAAGATTTGAGAAATGTAGTAAGAGAGTCACAAGCTTTTAAACCATGTAAATCCACTCCTACGATTAATCTAATAGGAGCAAAATGATTTTTGATTTGAAGCTGTTCATTACATACTAGCAAGACCTTGTGAAATATCCAATCTTAGGAAAATTTTTAATAAATTATGGTACAGCATATGCAAAGCAGCCTTTTACAGTGGTAATTATGAACAGAAACGTCTTAAAATATAAGCTTAAGTAAAAATAGAATAGGGAATAACAAGTACTTACGATTTCTTTATAACCTTTATTCTTGTAGAAAAGGACTGGGTAATATTAGGCAGAGAAGAAAACGGTTATCTTAGAGTGATGAAGTTACAGGTCTTTATTCTCTTAAAATTCTTTAATGTTTTAAATTGCTTTTAATCGTTTTTTTTAGAGGCGTTGCACAGAAGCAGGGAAGATTGGGCATATCTAGGGCATAGCACATGGCCTGGATTGGCCTGGATAAAGCACGGGAATGATGAGAAGGAAGGCTGCAAAGATACATTAAAGCCAGCTTGTAGTGGGTTTTAAAGGGCGTGTTAGAGAGCTTAAACTTTATTTGGTAGGCAGCGAGTAGAGATGGGAGAATTTCAAGCAAGGAAGTGATAAGAACAGAACATGGAAAATTTCTCTCACCCCAATATGCAGTACAGGTGGAAGCAGGAAGAGACAGGACCCAGGATGGCCTGAACTGGTTTGGTGGCAGCAGAAATAGAAAAGAAACAGCAGACAGGAGAGACATTGCAAAATCAAATAAAAACAACTTGTCAACTGGTCGAACACTGGAGGCTGAGGGAGGGGAAGTGTTTAAAGATAGGTCCAAAATTCCATTCCTGGGGGCCTAGATTAACATCGGGGTCAGAAGGTGGCCTGGGCAGGAAAGGAGTAGTTCTCCTTGGGATGTGCTGCATGTAAGGCGCTTGTAACCCAAAACGTAAGTCTGAGATGAGGAAGGCAATCAGAGATAAAGATGTCGTTATGAGGCAGTTCTCTCATAGGGGATAATTAAAGCCATGAGGGCAGGCAAGAGAATTAAAGATGTGAAGAGAAAAATTTTAACAAAGAAGAACCTGAGATGCATCTATACTTAAGGATGAACAGGAGGAAGAGGTGGTGACAAGAACTAAGAAAGAGCATTAGTAAGAGAGGGGAATCGGGGAGGTTTAGGGTAGTGGAAGTCAGAGAAGGGGATAGTTTCAGAAAGGAAATGATCAGCAGTTTTAGCAGCTGCGGAGAAATCGTAAGAGATGAGTTAAAGAAATTTTGAATTTGGAAATAAGGGCGTGCCTCAAAGAGGAGGTCAATAAGGCAGGAAGGAGCCAGACTGGGGACAACAACAGGAGGGGCAAGGAGCGACTAATGAGAAGGAGTCTTTTGAGAAATTCAGCATCTTGTTACAGAAGAAAAATGGATTTTGAGATTTTAGCAAGGTTGAAGGAACATTTCAGAATGAAAGACACATGGAAAATAAGGAAGGAAAAGAGCAAATCTCTTCTGAAACAGAAGTGAATAAGGAGAGAAAATTTGAGGTGGATAGAAGATAATGTAGAATGATTTTTTAGCAAAATAGGAGGCAAGATCGTCTGCTGAGAGTGAGTAAGACAATGTGGTGACCTGGAGAGAAAAATTTGGAACAGTCACTGTGGAAAGTAAAGAACAGGGCTCCAGTAGATTGGGAAATGGTATTCTGAAGACCCAATTTTGGTCGTGGTTTTGCTATTTCCTCCAGTTTAGGTCTTGTATGGTATTTCCTCCAACCTAGCTCTCAAGACTCTGCACAGTCTGGAATCCTCCTCTATGCCCATTCTTGTCACATTAACCGATCAATCTCATCTTTGTGACTTGGCCCACCTCTCTTTATCTCTACTATCTTTCTCATTTTCATCTAATAATTTCCACTCTTCAACTCTCATCTGTCAAAACTTCAACTGTGGTTCAGCTCCTTCTTTTCTGAAAACTTTATGGGACTTTTGGTCTTTATTACAGAAAAAGTGCAGTTGTCAGGAAGAATTGCTCTTTAATAGCAATCTCCTGAGCACATAAACCTTAATCCTGAGGATTAATAGCTTAATTGGGTAATGTCAGGGTTTCAGATCCTTCCTAGATCTATGTGATGACAAACATGGCCAGTCCATCATTGCGTTCTCCTGAGTAGCACTCAATGATAGACCAACTTCTGGAGGTCATTTCGTGCCCAGCCGTCAGTAGTAGGGGTGGTGGTGGTAGTTAACATTATATATTCCAGGCAACTCAACAAATGTGTTAAACTCCTCGCCTTTTATACTTGCTTAGGGTGGGATGGAGACCAGCACAGGGTGAGGTCATCAGTCCCTCAGCCCCAGGAAAGCCTGCTTTACCTAACATCATGGAAAGTGGATCATTTTTGTGGACCTAGTTTGAACCCTACAGTATCCAAGGTTTCCGGGCTATCTGGATTGCATCTTGTATAACCCTCTTGTGTTTACGAAAAGAAAAAAGAATTCTGGCATCAAATTCATATTACCTTTTCACTTAGGGGAAATGGTTGGCAGAGGAGAAAATCAACTATTGCGACATGTTATAAAGATTGAGGGCTAGTGAAGAGAAAGGAGATTAAGTAAACACTGGTGCTTTATTTCTTCTGTTAATTATTCATTGCACCAGTAGAGTCTCTGCCCATCCATTTCCGTCCAGCCAACCACAGGGGCGGAAGGTAGGACTTTTTGGTGGAGCAATTACTAGTAATCTTCAGGGTATTCCGGTAAGCTCTGATCTGGGGAGGAACTAGGACCATCAGAAATCAAGGCTGTTTTCTTCCTTGGGAAACTACCCAAGGCAGCTTGATAGAGTCTGCTACTTCTTCCTCAGCTGCCTGCAGGTCAGTGGACTACTTGGGGTACGCTGGGGAAAAGGCTGGCGATTTGGCCCTTTGAGGAGTGCAAGATTAGAAGGATAAGACAGAGACAAAAACTTGGGGATGTTTTCAGCAGACATCTTTGCAGAAGTTCTGCAGTGAGAGGTAGTGTGACTTGAAAAGTACTTTTAACCCCTTCTGGGCCTCAATTTTTTGTTATAAATGGGGAAATAATAATGCATACTAATAAAATAAACTGAAGCAGGAAAGAAGTAAGACATTGCTCTCATTATTCTATCTAAAAGGTGAGTGTATTGGTCCATTGGTCCTTTACCACCTCTCCACGCAGGGGAGCTGCGGCAGGAGGGAAGCCAGCCTTCCCAAGGGGCTCACAGGGACCTACTGTTCATAGTCTACCTTCTGAAAATTGGTGCAGTTTCCTTTGGAGATTTGATTAACCCCTCCACATCTCCTCCGCCATGGGCAGCAAAGACCTTTAGATTTGATGATAAGAAGGGTGTTGATCAGCCTCTAGTTAGTTTCTGAAGCTGGCAGCCTTTGCTGTCTTCACCTCCTTGCTCTCCCTCACTCTCTGAATCTGGCTACGCTGATTACTCTTCCTTCTTGAAACTCCCTTCTCCCTTGGTTGAGCAGGACGTAGTACAATTCTGGTCCTCACTTCAATTCTTCAACTTCTCTTCACTTTGCTAACCCCTGGTCTGTCCCTAAATATAGCAGCACAAGGAGAATGAAAAGGAGAGTGTCCAGAAGAGGAGGAAGCATCAACGAAGGTTTGTGTTAAGTGTAGAGATGCATTTCAATATAATATGAGCACAGAAGGAAGGAGCTGATGGAGAGAGAAAGGCATTCTAGGAAGGGAGGGGAAAGTGTGGAAGCGAGTTCTTCCCGGAGTCTGAAAGCAATGTGGTTGAGAGTGCAGGTGTAAGCAAGGAGACAAGCCACCTGAGGCTGAAGAGAAATATCCTTTCCAGAGGTATCTGAATTTTCGAAGGAGGAGTTTAGACAAATAAATACAGTAACTTAAAAGTAATCTCTAATCGAAGGAGAAATTTGGGGGCTGAGGATTTTCCCAGCACCTCTCAAAGTGTACTGCATAGCCGATGCCAAGGACTTTTCACAAGAGACCCTCCATGTTGACTATAGTTCTTGACCTGATTTTATTTCTATAGGAATTGAGAAGGTGGTGAGGTTATTGAAATAGGAGGGCTTTGCTAGGGAAGTCTCAGCTTTTCAGTGGCAGTTACTGAATTCCAGACTTTGTAGGAAATAGAAAGATGATCTAAGTTTAATGTCATTGTTTTAGAGATGACAAACTGAGATCCAAGGAGCTGATGTAGCTTCTTCAGGATCACAGAATTGGATTGCAGTATTGCTGGGACTCAAACTCAGGTCTCCTCAAATCACAAGTCCTAGCCTCCATCTCTAGGCTGTGTGGTCTGCCGAGCCCTGTGAAGGTTCTGCTGAGGGACCACAGGAGTAGCGGTGGTGAGCTGCAAATGCTACACCTGGCCCACTGAACCACCACACATCCTGAGAACCAGTAAGGGGAGTCGAATCACTGTAGCACCTCTTCGAAGTTGACAAGGCACTTCACACACTTTATTTCATTTGGTCCTCAGTAAGGCAGGTAGTCATTCTTACTCTGAAGATAAACTGAATTGAATTTCATTTATTCCACATTATTGGATAACTAGTATATGCCAGTTACAATACAAAGTTAGAATTAGAAATTTGAATAAATAACTTCTCTGTCTTCAGGGGACCTATGATGTATTTCAGGAGGCAAAAGTGAACAGATAGTTACAGATGCTGTTACAATTAAGGTATCATCAAAGTCTAGGAGAGCATAGAAGAGACTGATGTTTCGTGGTGGGGTTGAGCAATCCTTCACCAAAGAGGTGACATTTGATCTGGATAGTGCGTCAAGGGGAGGTTGGAAGTAAGAGCACTCATACACAAGAGACATTACATGCAAATGCTTGCAGGTGTTTAAAAAAGTTCCAGGATGCATTTTGGGAAAGGTAAGCACCTTCCTAAGGTTGAAGCACAGTGTTTTAAGTAAGCAGAAGCAGTGGGAGAGTTGAGAGAGGTTTGGGTACCATGGTTGTTTTTAAGTAAATTCCTTTTTAGGAATATAACAGCATCAGTGTGGAAGAGGCCTTGCAAAATGTTTGGAGGCTTTTGCAGTGGTCTAGGGTGGGGTGAAGGGAATTATGAGAACCTAAATCTGGACTACGGAAGTGGGGTGTAGGAGAGTGACAGATTCTAGCACTGCGATGGCCAATGTGACGCGACCTGTTGACTGAATATGGAAAGGGGGCAAGAGAATAGGTTAGGATGACTCGGGTTTCTATTCTAGGAGACTGGATGGGGATTATTAGCTTAGCTGAGACGAAACAGAGGCCAAGCAGTATTGGAAGGCGGATAGTACGTTCAGTTTGGGGTGTGTTGGATTCAAAGTGCCTGAGAGATAGAAATGAAGCAGTAGGAAAGACTGATCTGGGATTAAGTTATAACAGGAATTATGACTTCAATTTTTTTAAAAAGGGTTTTTTGCTTACATAAGAACTCTAACAAGTGGTTTCCAGGGGCAGGGGTGGGAGCTGGGGCGGTGGTGAGAGAAGTCAGGAAAGGTTGGCAAAAGGGTACGAACTTTCAGCTATAAGGTGAACCAGGTTTGCGGATCTAACGTAAGACGTGGTGACTATAGTTAACACCATATTGAATAATTGAAATTTGCTAAGAGAGTAGAACTTAAATAATCCTGCCCAAAAAAGGATAAATATGCGATGTGATGGCTATGTTAATTAACTAGATAGTGAGGGGAAGTCTTTCCACACTGTGTTCTTGGGTCCAATCACCATGATGGACACTTTAAATATCTTACAATTTAGTCATACCCCAATAAGGCTGAAAATTTTTAAAAAAAGAAATCTAACAGAGCCAAAGTTTCAGTTTACTTTCAGGATTGCAAGCAAAGGAGAAAGTGTAATAATTTATTTCCGGATTTGCAAAGAAAACTCGCAAGTGTCTAGAACTTTCAAAAACAGAAATGTTAGTTTAAATGTTATCCCAAACGAAAAACAATTTGCTAAGATAACCAGTCAGAAATATAGACTTTTCCAGGGTTAAAGGTTACATTCAAGCGACAAAGCAACAATCTCTAAAGTGCAGGAACGACTCCTTCGTTAGAAATAACATCTGTGCGATCAGTCTCGTGATGAAGACGTCTGCTCTGCTGCAGCTGCAGGAGAGGAGAGAGGAGTTCCTCCTGATTTTGCTGAGATTTCTTTCACCAACTTTTAGACAGGCCCACAGTTTTAAGGTGAGCACTGGAATTCCACCAGTTAGCAACAAGAGTAAAGGAGACAGGCCTGACTGACTCAAAATTTACATGTGGGAGGGAATAGGGCAGAATAAGATTTTTATTAACGGTTGAGTTTATGGAACACGGAAGTTTCGCTCCTGCAGGGGATAACTGGGCCCGGATGTCTGTGAGTGAGTCATGGATGATGGCCAAAGTCAAGGGCGGAGATGAGCTCCTCTCAGGAAGACACTGAAGGTTGAGGGAGGACAAAGCCCAAGGACAGCACCCCTTGGGCACCAGAGTCTGCTCTGAGTGTGAGCTGGGTCTCACTATTACCAGGGGCCACAGTGAACACCCGACCAAGGGCTCCTGGCCCAAGTCCAGTGGGCTTTCCTCTGCACCCGGGCTTCACTAAAGTCCCTTGGCGATGCAGTCATTGTCATTTTACATAATTACTATGATGATGTTTTGACTCTAGGAGTTCTAGTCCTGTCAGAGTCACATTCCAACACCAATTCTGTCACTCTCTTCCCTAACATTTCTTTTGAAGACTTCAGATATCAGTCGTAAGCCAAACCAGAATCAGAGTTGTAACACTACACTGTAACGGGGATATGGAGATTGACCTGGAGGATGGGAGAGGGCGTTGGAGAAGGGACTGGCAGAATGAGCAGGATTGAAGAGGGAAGGGCAAGAGGGCAGATGATATGGGCAGGGGTGGGAGCTGGAAAGGGTTTGGAGCTGTCAGGGATGCAGGTCCAGCTGGAGCACAGGGCTCAGACCTAATGCTGAAAACCTCGTCACCAGCAGCCGATTCCTGAAGGATCAGTTCACTGCAATCAATTTGCTGAATTTATCAAATTGTCAATTGACCGAACATTGCTTTAAGAAATATTCATTTTGAATATATTCAAAGGTTATGAATATATTCTTTTTGAACATAGCTCATGAATATGTTCTCTGTTTCAGCATTTAAAGTATTTTTGTTTAATTTCTTAAAACTAAGGACTTAATCTTATGGCTGTATTTTTATAAATATATTCATGAATATTTTCCTGCGTATATTCAATGTATGTATTCTTCTTGTGACTATTGTAACAACTGAGACAATTCACATGGGAAATGTGCACTTTACACTACTATCCTCTTGATTTTTTATAGTCAAATTCTATTTTGCCAAAATATTGGTATTTTAAACTCTCTTTCTTCAATTTCACTGAAATTCAATAAATATACCAATCTACAGTCTTGACAAAAATTAAACTCATTCCTATAGTTTTTATATTCATAACAGTTTTTATTAGGTGGGAGAAATTGATCATATTTGGTACATTTCAGTGATGATTTCTTGGACTGGTTTTCTTCATGTGGAACTTGCCTTACCCCCAGCTGTCTCCAGTCTCATCAGATTGTTAGAGTAGAAGGAGAGACTAGAGACTGAAAGGGAGGTCCTAGGGAAAGAGAGAGAGGGAAACAAAAATGAAAGGGGATGTGTAAAGGCCCAAAACACTGGTCCTGGCTCCTCCTAACCTCTTTAGACCACTTCAATTCATTTAGTACAAATTCTCTAAACACATTCTTAGGAAGTGAACACATTTGATAAGTTGTTCATTAGCTTGAATTTATTTTTTGGTAGAATTGTCCTAGCAGACATGATAGGATGTGCATGGGATGGAGTTGCTCACAACTGACAGCAGGTGGAGGAATGGCTTCATCAGAGCTGAATTTTGGAGAGAGAAGATTACATCAGTTATTTCTCAATGGAGAATTTACGTCCCTTCACACAGCACGAAAGACAACTATAAATTTTTTCCCCCTATAACGTGGGACAGAAACATCTTTGACGAAAATATTGAGGAGACTCCCTTTATCTAAATGGATATGTGCTTAGTATAAATTATGGACATGTGGGGAGTGTAGAATCATCTGGAGCTAACAGAGATATCAGAATGAAAGATCAATTCAATGTTTCATTGGGGGTTAACTTCATGTACTCCTTTGAGGACAAGGTCTATTTCTAACGTGAATTTAAGATATATTGCTTTTTCCAAATGGAACGGGAATGGTGGTGAAGAGAAAAATGTCCCTCATGATTTTGCTTTAAGTAAATCTTTAAATAGTCTGATTAAATAATGAAGGCACATTTGTCATGTGTATTTCTCTCTTTCTTTATATATTTGTATGTATCAACATATATAGATGCTTATATATCTCTATATACAAAACCATTTTTTCAAAACTGCAAATTATACAATTAGATGGTTGATTGCTTTGGTTGACAGTTGCCATGAGGGACTCCCAAAACTATTTATAGGGACCCAACTCCTTTCCTCTAACTCATCACTTTCCTGCCTTTTGGTTTGTTTTGTTTTACGTTTCTTCCCTCTTCTCTAACTCCTCTGCCATTTCCTTGGCCTGTCATCTCTGCGGCTCACCTGGCCAACTGCAATAGTCTTCTTAATCAGCCTCCCTGTTTCTTCTCTCTGTTCGCTTCATTCTTTCATGTACACATCTGCCAAGGCGTTCTTCCTAAAGCACAATAATGTGTCACTCCTTAGCTTAAAAACAAAAACTGAAAAATAAAATCCAAAACAAAAAAATAATGGCTCTTTACTCCCCAAAGAGTAGCATCTGTAAATTCCTAAACTTTACCCTGACATCCCATTTAGACACATAAACTGCCCCCTCCTTAACAACTATCTCTCCATCTCAGATACCTTACTTTCCAGCCAAGTTGAAGTACTATCTACTGTTCCTCCAATTTGCCCTGCATCCATTCTCTAACTTTTACAGCTTGCATAACTCAGCTACAGCCACCTCCCTTCTCTCCACTTGGAATTAACCTCTCCCTGAACAGAGTGCTTCCACAGAGGCTAAAACTCACTGTCTTGTGTTGTAACATCTGTGCTCACATCTTTTCTTCCCCTCTAGGCTGTAATGTCCCTGAAGACATGGATCCCATAGCATTTATCCTAGTGCTTTGTGACAAGTAGGAATTCAATGACTTTATTAAATTGAGTTCTTTCAGCAGAAGAATGTGGGAGAAGCATCAGGCTATGCATCCCCCAAGAGCTCCAAACGGGACCCTTCATAGAAAGTGGAAAACGGCAGCCTGGCCCTTCTCTAGGCTGTGGAGACTCTCTGATCCAACTCTGTTCCAAGTGACCTTGGTCATTGCTCTGTTGGCTACTGTTCTTGGTGAGTAATGGGGAGATAAAGTCAGATGGGCAAGAAACATCAAAGATCATTCACTCATTCACTTTTAAGACTAACAGGGAGATGATTAAGCTTTCAACAGAAATCCAGCTTCCGTGACAAAGAGTTTATTTGAACTTGGGATTTATTAATTTGGAATTTAAGGGGATTTGGAATTTAGGGGGATTTGCTTTACCCATAAAAGAGGCAGTTTCTTAGACACTTCCCTCTAGAGTTCCTTCTCCAGGAATTTCCAAAACAATCTGTCTCCCAACCACGACTTGAACAAATCCATGTTATCTGTCAGTCTGACTGAACAATTTTTACTGCCTGTGGGCTTACCCAGAATGGAGAGGGGAAGTGCATACTTCTACTGGGGCTCCTAAAAGGTAAATTGGTCCTGTATTTAGTTCTTACAAGGAAAGTAGGATTAAGATTTTTGCATTTCAAGAGCTCCACGCTTCTCCCCTCATATCATTCAAAATCCAAAAGGTGCAAAAAAGTACAAATTAAAAATGTTATTCTTGTCCATCTCCCAGCCACTCAGTTTCCCTTTCATGAGGCAACAAATACATAATATTATTATCAATGAAATAATATGTTTCTGTTGAAGAAAACTGTAGGGACTTCTGGCTTTGCCTGGATGCATCTGACTCAGCAGATATGGAGAATCTAATAGGCCAATGAAATCATGTCTTCTATCCTTTTAAGATAGGTAATCTCATATAACAGAAGAGGAGAACAACTTCCGCCTTTGATCATTATCGTTGTCATTACCATTTATCAACAAACATGGATTACTGATCACTCACTGGATTCTTTGAACAATGAGGTTAATAGGAGTTATTATTTTTCTTGATTAGAGGAGAAAAGAACAGTTCCTGCTCTAAAAATCATGCTACTGAAACATTAAGATGCTGAGTGCCAACCTATAACTTTTGGTGCTCTTTGTCATTTCGGTGTCCAGGTGATTGTGGTCCCCCACCGAATCTATTGTTTGCTTCTCCAATAAATGAGTTGAATGAGACAGACTTCGAAGCTGGAACTATTCTGAAATACAACTGCCGCCCTGGCTACAGTAAGACCAGTTCAAAAAATTCCCTTACCTGTCAACACGGAGGTGTTTGGAAATATACTCCCTTCTGTACCAGTAAGTAGGAGCATTTATTTTTCTTATTTGAGATTTTTCTTTCTTTGCCACATTGTCTCAGAAACTGAGCTTTCTGAATGCAAATGAGAGTTTTTGGTCATTAAGAAATCATCTAGTTTGTCCGTTACTGATTTCAATGTACGCCTGTGTGCCACTTTTTGAAAAACAGAAACAAACACACAAATAAATAAAGAGAAAAATTAGGAGCTACCTAATTGTATTGAAAAATAAGTCTATCCTTTGCATAATTCAGCAAACATTTCCTTCAGAAATGAACTACAAATTCAGTTTTAATACATTGAAAACCAGATTCACTCTCTACAAAATTATAAAGTTATGTGGCTAGGAAGTGGTAATGCAGTTTCCGAAGAAACGTCACCCCAAATACCCGCCGTGTTGGAAGAAGATGCTGTGTTTCACTCTCAGTTGGGAATACATTCTATGATGTTTTTCCAGTTGTAAGGTATCAATATATAATCTTTTTTTGTTCCTCTTGTGACCAAGAACATGCATTTTTGAGTGGTCTAAGTTCAAAGTACATGCCACAGACATAGAACGGAGTGTGGCTTCCTGGTCAACGTATTAAGTCCTGGACTAAAGATTCCATTACCACAGTGATTTAACTGAGCATTTCTCTCTAATGGTAAAAGGTACTAGAAAAAAATGAGGTCAAATTTTGTGTTCATTTTTCCTCCAAAATAAAAGTTCAGCGAGTCAATATCAGAGATAAGTTCGGATCTGAGCCTCTGGGTCTTTCTGGGAGCAGAGGGCGAAGCCAATCCATCAGTCTTCTTTTCTGATGCCATAGCTCTGAGTCCTCGGAATCACTAATCATCATTTTAATTTTTCTCTCAGAGAAACGATGCAGAAACCCAGGAGAATTACATAATGGGCAAATAAGTAAGACAGATCTCTCTTTTGGATCACGAATAGAATTCAGCTGTTCAGACGGGTGAGTGTGAGGCAATCTAGAAACAACACTTCCTGAAAATTAATTTTAAAAAATAGCTAATGTGTTCATATATTTCTAAAGTAAAAATGAGGTGAAAAGTATACACTGACAATTCTCACCTCCCCTCTATCGCCATCCACCCCATTCCTTCCTGTCCTTAAACAGAGATCCACTTTTATTGGTGTCTTATGTATCCTTCTAGTGTTTACTTTTACAAATACAAGCTAAGAAATTAGTATATGTTTTTATTTTGCACCTTTCCAATAGCAAATGTAGTTTTGAATCTTGCTTTAATTTTTACTTATCAATATATACCGAAGATGTTTACATATTTGTGCATAGAGTTTCCTCATTAATTTCCTTGTATAACTGGGTAGCCTATTATTGTGTGATGTACCATGGATTAATAATCTCTTTGCTGGATCCATGGATATTTCCCATCTTTTGCTATTCTGAACAGTGCTCTGATGTATTACCTTGAACATTATCATTTTGTCCATGTGTACTTATATCTATAAGTTCCCAGAGTGAGATTTCTGGATCAAAGAGTACATATATTTGAAAATTTGAAAGATATTGCCAAATTGCTTTCCCTAGGGGTTACATGGATTTGCACAGTACGCAAATGTCTCTTTCTGTAAATTTCCAACTAAGTATGTTGTCAAACTTTTGAAAACTTGTCAAATTTTTGAAATTTTTCCAATCTAAGAGGTAAAAATGAAATCTCACAATAGTTTCAACATATTTTTCTCTTGTTGTGAATGAAGTTGAGCATATTTTTACATATTCAAGAGATATTCATTTGTGAACTGTTTGGCATGTCCTTTGATGATTTTTTTCTATTAACTTATTGAACTTCTTATTCTTAATTTCTAGGATATATGGACATAAAGACACATACACGAGCCTAGGCATGTTAGGGTTTAGCCTTTGCTTCTAATATGAGCTACAAATTTTTCCCCAAGTATATTGTTTTTCTTTTGACTTGGCTGTTGGTATGTTTTTTCCTCTCAAGGAGAAATTGTTTTTTATGCTGTCAAATTTATCAATCTCCTTTTTAAAAATGGCTTTTACATTTTAGGTCTTAATTTGAAAGGTCTTCCCCAGTATAAGATTTTAAACCATGTATTTGCCTAGATTTCTTCTAATTTTATGTTTTCATATTGTTTAATGGTCAAAGCTTTGATCCATTTGGAGTCAATATGTATAGTGTGCAATATGAGGTACATGGTGGTGTAGTGGTTAAGATGCTGCGCTCTCACTGCCGGGGCAGGGGGCTCCTTTCCACTCATCTGTCAGTTGTCATAGTGTGGCAGCTGCATATCGCTGTGATGCTGAAAGTTATGCAACTGGTATTTCAAACACCAGCAGGGTCACCCATACTGGACAGGTTTCAACAGAGCATCCAGACTAAGACAGACTAGGAAGAAGGACCCGGCCAGTCACCCCCAAAAAGTGGAATAGCAGTGGAGTATTGTCTGATACAGCACCCGGAGGGTGAGAGGATGGCACAGAAAGACCAGGCAGGGTTCCGCTCTGCGGTCCGCAGGGCCTCTAGGAGTCAGGATGGACTCAAGGCACTGAAAACAACAAATGAAGGACATATCCTAGTCTATATTTTTCCATATGGCTTTCCTGTTATCCAATATCACTTATTTCAAAATCCATCTTCAATCTACTAAATATACATCGGGGTCTATTTTTGGGTTTTCTATGTAATGCCGTTGTTTTACCTATATATTCACATACACATTCATGGTCATCCACTTATTGAGGCTTTATAATATGTTTTAATAGCCAATGTGGGCAGATCTACATTATTGTTCTTCTTTTTTGGAATTTTCCTGACAATATTTATTTGTTTATTTTTCTATATGAACTTTAAAGTTAGGCATATTTTTGAGACAGTGTTGGATTAGTTTTTAACTTAATTTTAGAAGAATCGTTTTGGTTTTTTGTTGTTTTTCAGTCTCCCTAGACAAGAATCTATTACTGTAGGGGAGGCAAAACTTTTCCTCTACCCTCTTAGGGTCTCCGGTTGGGCCCGAGAATTAAGTTGACATAAGGCAAATTGACAGGAGAAAAGCATAGAAATTTTATTTTTACGTGTACCTGGGAGCCTTAACAGGAAAATGAAGGCCCAAAAAGCAGTTAGGCCTAAGTGCTTATATATTAGATTGAACAAAGAGTAGTAACTGTGAAAAAGTAGTAAGTAAAATATATGGAGAGGCCAAAGGAAGATAAGGACTGTTTTTAACGAGGCCTGTTGGTCCAGATTTCCCTTGGTCTCAACTCCCCCTCTCTGGTGATGAGTGTCTCTCCCTCAGATCTAAGGAAGGGCATCTTTCACATGGGAGTTCGAACTACTGCTTTCAGTAAGGAAAGGAGGGGTCAGAGCGCCCTTCTTGCATCTGCTGTTTTTCAAGTGCATTTACCTTGAAATAATCCTTATGCCCAAGTGGCACATTTTGCCATGGCATATTCTGTGCCATTCGTTTTAGTCTTTTTCTCTTGTTTCTTCAGGAGTGTTTCAAAGTTGTCTTCAAATAGATTTTGCATTTCTTGAAGTGTTTAAACCTAGGCATTTCATTTTTGCTATTTAAAATGTATCTTTTCTTCCATTATATGTTCTGATATATATATATAATTGATTTCCGCTTGTTAATTTGATATCTCAGCTAACTTCTTGAATTCTTTTATTATTTATAATAGTCTTTCAGTTGAATTCTCTTGGGATTACCCAGTTTGCAATCATATCATCTGTAAATAGTGGTTGTTTTACCTCCTACTTTCTAATTTTTATATTCCTAATTTCTTTTTCTTTTCTATGTCAGTTGTATTGGTCAGGATTCACTCTGAGCAACTATATATATATAGTATATGTGTGTATCTATATGTATATATGTATATAGTATATATATATATATACGTGTGTGTGTGTATATATATATACACTATATATATGATAAGGGATTTATTATGGGGATCTGACTTGATACAGTTGTGGGAGCTGGTTGAACAGTGTACAGGAGGCTGTTTCTTCTTTGTCTGGTGCTGTGGCCTGAAATCAGCAGGATAGGCAGCCAAAAAGGGAAGATGGGGGCCAGCCCAGTGGTGTAGTGGTTAAGTTCCCGTGCTCTGCTTCAGCAGACTAGGGTTTGCAGGTTTGGATCCCAGGCACAGACCTAGCACTGCTAGTCGAGCCATGCTGTGGTGGCATCCCACATAAAATAGAGGAAGTTAGGCACAGACATTAGCCCAGTGACAATCTTCCTTAAGCAGAAATAAAAAAAGGAAGGATGGCAACAAGTGCTAGCTCAGGGCCAATCTTCCTCAGGAAAAAAAAAGGTTTGTTGTTTACCTGAAATTCATGTTTAACTAGGCACCCTGGTCATTTATCCTAGGTATTTTAATTTGCTAAATTTGGCAACTTTAGTTTAATGGAACTCTTTTTGTACCCCATGTGCCACATAATGACATTTCAGCCAGTGGTGGACGGCATTTATGACAGGGATCCCATGAGATTAGTACCATGCAGCCTAGGTGTGTAGTAGGCTACACCATCAAGGTGTGTGTAAGTGCATTCTATGATGCTTGCACTATGATGAAATCACCTCATGTATGTATCCCCATTGTTAAGCAATGCATACATAAGCACATACGTGTATGTGCATATATGTGCTATTTATATATATATTTTATATTTAGAAATATTCAAAATTTGGTTCTAGTGGTTACCTTTATACATTTACATTTATATAATATCATTATTCCCCGTTATCGCTAGTCAGTTTAAATTTGTTCCTTGTTATGAGCAACAGGAAACTTATCTTGTACCCTCTCTTCTCCTTCCCACCTGCTCTGTCTTTTCTACGAGTAAATTTATGTCATTTGTGTAATCTCAGTGTTTACTTTGTATTTAACATTAAACACTCACATGTGTCTATAGCTTGAGTCCACTCCCAACCCTTGCAATGTGGGAGTGGGAGAGTTTGTTTTCCTGTCCACTCTCGATCTCATCTCCTATTTTTTGCTAGTTATTTCATTTCAGCACTGTCAGAGCAGTGCCAAACATCTATATTTTTATTTCATTAACATTTGTATTTCCTTCAGCCACTCTTAGCCCCACCTTTCTTTTTGTCTTAGATCACCACATTCAATGCCCACCACCACTTTTTTGTTTGTTAGGTTTTTGTTTTTGCTAAAGTTTTCCTGTCATTGCTTGGTTGGCTGTAATTTGTCCTCTGGTAATTTCTTAAAAGAAAAAAAACCTCCAAGTGAAAATTATTCCTTGAGTTCTTGCAGGTTCAAATAATATCCAGGACCTTGATACTTAAAAAATAATGTGGCTGGATAGAAAGTCCTTGGCTCATCTTTTCTCTTCCAGATCATCTCGTTGACAGTGCTGCACACCTTTGGTTGGTAGGTGTTGCTGTGCAGAACTCTGGCACCAGCCAGGAGTTTTTGTCCCTAGATGGGACTTGGTCTTTGTTTGGCTGTCCAAAGATATTATTCTTTATCTTTGAAATCTAGTAATCCTACTCTTAGCTGTTTTGGTGTGGACCATTTTGGTTCAATTTTTTGCTGCTATGTGATGTGCAATTTTAAAGTGTAGATTAAAGTAGTATTTTATTTCTGTAACAGTTACTTAAAATACATTTAAAATAGCTATTTTATTCTGTTTTGTGTTCCTTCTTCAGGTTCTCCAATTAGGTGTTGATTCTCCTTTGCTTAGCATTTATATCTGACATTTTTCTCTAATCTTTCTTCTTCTTGTTTCATTTTGTTTGATTTTTTCATGTTTATCTTGTTTTCCTTATTGTGTGTGGTTTCTGAGAGGGAAAGTGAGAAGATTCACAACTAAGGTGCTGTTGGAACACCAAGGTGTTCCTATCAGAATAACCAAAAACAATACTTTTCATTTATTTTCTTGGCTAGGTTAAAAAATTAAATTTTTAAGAAATTTCAAAATTAAAAAAACGCTTAATTCTCTCTGTATTTTATCTTATTAAATGATTCATTTTCTTTAAGTTATTAAATAAATTTCTGGGGCTCTTAAATCGCTGAAGGGCGTGTTTGCCTTAGTGCTCAATCACACGGTAGGGTCATTCCTCGGGGACAGTACAATTTGACATCATATTAACAATGCCATTTGTTTTCTCTGTTACCATAATACATAGAGTGCAGTAAGACAAACTAAAGAAAGCTTAGGATTTGTCAAGAGCAATAAAAGTGAGGGTCGTGAACAGGCAGTTAATGGTGTACAGAAGACAAGCATCTGGAAGTCAGAAGGAGGCTGAAAACCAGAGGGCATGAGGTTTGGGGGCCAAGAATCTAGCTGGTGCTTATCCAAAAAACCTGCAGCACACACTCAAACGAGTCTTTCCCCTACATTGTCCTGCTTGAGCTCTGAATGAACGCCACGCCTGATCTAGCAGACGCTCCATAATAGATAATAGAGTAAAAGCATAGATGTGCAAACACACGTCTCATTGCAGTGATGACATTTTACTGAATGGAGTCCTCAATGGAAAGCGGTATCCGAGAAAACATTATTGCTTCATTTTTAATATTGACTTGCAATTACATTTGTTCAGATCCTTTTATCCAATTTAATTTAGGATAGGAAGAATTCCATTAAAGTCTCTGATCCTAAAAAGCTTAATATTGTGGTTTAAATGAATGAATGAATAAAGGAAAAAATAAACAAATTAGACTTTCTCCTTGATGTGATGAGGTTTAACTCCAAATTGGCCCAAATGGTAATTAACAATCAAGAGAGCACTTTTTCATTTTTAAATGTTGAACAAAAATTCCATTTGTCCAAACCTCATTGCCAATTTATGTTTAGAGTAAGATGAATTCCACTAAAATCTCTGACTTATCTTATCCAGATATATCTTAATTGGCTCAACCACTAGTTATTGTGACATCCAAGATAAGGGAGTTGACTGGAGTGATCCTCTCCCAGTATGTGTAAGTAAGTAAAGATTTTTTTCTGACTTGACTATAAACCTAAACCATGTTAGGTAATAAAACTCCTGTGAATCTTTGCTGCTTCTTGAGCCCTCCGTTAGAATTTGCCTCATGAATGTGAGATTTGCAAGGATGCCTTCCCTGACCATTTCTTCCTCTTCACTCACTCATCCCAGTTGCCAAGTGTGAGGCCCCTCCAGCCATCAGCAATGGGAAGCACAGTGGTGGAGATGAAGACGTCTACACATATGGCTCTTCTGTCACCTACAGCTGTGACCCTCACTTCTCAATGATAGGCAAAGCCTCCATTTCCTGCACAGTGGAGAATAAAACGATAGGTGTCTGGAGCCCAAGCCCTCCGACTTGTAAATGTAAGTCACAGTGATGAATTCTGGTTTGAGTTGTTTGTTTAAAAGAAAAAGGAAGGTGAGTTTACTGGGGGAAATGGAATGATTCAAAGACAAACTAATTATTGCAATGGTATGGTCATTTATTTTGTTAACTGATACTTATAACGCTATACCAGTATATAGTAACAAGCAGCACTAATAGCTCACTGGCTTTCCCAAGTAAAAGTTGACTCTAATACATACTGAGTCTGCTGCATGTCCAGGAGACTCTCTGGGGAAGCTGTAGTCTGGCGTTAGTTTAGCAACCGGCTCAGCAGTTCAGGTTGCTTTGATCCTGTGGCACCTGTGTATCAAAATGTGCTTTCACAGTCTCTTCAGTAGAGGAATAGAGGAAAGCAAACCGTGCCCTGGCTTTTAAAAGCTTTGGCCTGGAAGTGACCACATATCACTTTACATTGCAGCCTTTTGTCCAAGACCAGTAGTGTGGAGACCCCACCTACTCTAAGGGAAGTGGGGAATATCATCTTTTGTCTGTTCAGGAAGCAGAACTGGAAATATTGGTTAGCACTTATAACAATCAACCACACATTGCCCAGAAGGCAAGCAGAACCAGCTAAACATCAGAAGGTCAACAGGATGAAGCAAATAGTAATTAAGCCAGAAGGTATATTGCGATATTGTTAGTTTGCCAATCTAAAGCATCTTCCTTCACTACTAAGTGCCTACTCAGTATCATTCACTATTCTGATTCATCACAGCACACAATCTAACCAGGAGTTGAGAGCGCATTGATACTGCAAGCAGTTCCAAATGCCTGGAGTCTAGACTGCAAGAGGTAGAGACGGCAGAGACTGAGGCTGGAAAGTTAGCAGAGCCAGGTTATGAAGGGCCTTGTGTGTCAGTCTCAGGAGTTCAGAGCAAAGGTGAGGGTGGACATCGAAAGGCTTTAATCAGGGAAGTAAATGTCCTGCATTTTAGAAAGAGAGTTCTGGCTGCAGAGTGGACAAGAATTTGAGGTGGGAAAAAACTTACTCCATAGACACCTGTTGCAACCATCCAGCCAGGCAGTGAAGTGGCTTCCACTGTAGTCATGGCAGTGGGCCTGCAGAGAAGTCGACAGAGTGAAACAGAATTAAAGAGCAGGACTCATCGGGCTTGAGGACTGACTGCCAGGGGAGGGGCAGTTTGTTCTTGTCTGCTCTTTGCTCGTGAGGGCGCAGATCTCTGGTGACTTGGCTGCCTTTTCATCATGACCGCCATATTACCATTGGCCACTGACCCACCACTCAAATCATCTGGGAAAGTAGACCCTTATAAGGGGATGATTTGGAGGCTTTGAGATTCGGGCTTTGGGGGTTAGATATTGTTAGAATTTTTTAAACTGAGACATAATTGACATATAACATTATATTAGTTTCAGGTGCACAACATAATGATTCGATATTTGTATATATTGCAAAATGAGCACCACAATAAGTCTAGTTAACATCAATCACCATACATAGTTACAAATTTGTTTTCTTGTGATAAGAACCTTTAAGATCTACTCTTTTAGCAACTTTCAAATATACAGTACAATGTTGTTAACTATAGTCACCATGCTGTACTTTATATCCCCATGACTTATTTATTTTATAAATGGAATTTTCTACCTTTTTACCACCTTCACCCATTTCCGCCACCCCCACCCCCACCTCTGGCAACCACCAATCTCTGTATCTATGTTGCTAGGGACTTTTTGATAAGAAAGTTGTAGGACTTTATCCACAATGACTAACATGATGAGACCTCACATTGCTGAGGTTCCTAGGAACTGAAAGGATATATATATAAAGCTTTAAAATGTTTTCTTTGTATCTATTTGTATATACTTGTATCAGGTCTTCCTTGGAACCATACCAACAATAGTCACATCCTTATTGTCATTTCTCTTTTATAACTGAGATGTCCTTTCTTATGCTTCTTTAGATGTTGTCTGTCATAAGCCACAGGTTCCAAATGGAATCTTTGTCTCTGGATTTGGACCCCTCTATACTTACAAAGACGCTATTGTGTTGGACTGCAAGAAGGGTTATGTCCTCACAGGCAGCAGTTTAATCCACTGTGAAGCTGATAACAACTGGGACCCTCCTCCTCCTGTTTGTGAGCTCAGTGAGTATGGACTGAAGGAGTTTCAAGATACCCAGAAATGTTGGTGGGGGCATACTTGTATGCCTAAGCCCACTTGAATCATAGTAAAAACTTAAATTTAAATCAGTAATTTCCCTTATTTTTTTCCTTGGAAAAAAGAATAATTATGGTATGCTGTGCAAAGTCACATAACATCATGAAAGTCTGCTCCATACAGTTGTGCAAATTGTGCGCACTCCAACCCAAAGAGGAGACATTAACATTGTAGACGTTTTGGATTAGTATATTTATGTCAACGATGTTCCTATAGTTGATAGAAAATTGTTTTGTTCTAACAGAATCATTATATTATGATAATTATTTTGAAAGATAAATAGTAAAATGTCCTGAGGGAAAAAAAGTCTTTTTCTAACTTGTGCAAAAGCGTTGTATGGAGTAACTGTGATTCTAATACTCTGAAATTATAAACCCACACAGATCATTAAAAATAATGCTAATAGTAGCAATGATAGCTTGGTGCTAGTGCAGGTACATAACAAGGATTAACTCAATGAATCCTTCCAGCAATTGTGGGCAATATTATTATCCTCATTTTACAGATGAAGAACCCATTCACAGAGGTTAAGTGACTTGCCCAAGGTCACACAACTGGAAATAGGAGGAAGCCGCTAATGACTTTGCTCTCACTTTTACCTTCATGAAATGTCAAGAACCTTACCCGGGGGGACTTCTGGAATAGTGGTGCAAAAAGCTTGGAGAAACTTCTCTCCTAGAGAGGCATCTATTAAACTTGTCAAGATTAGCAAAGAAAACCATGCAAAGTCTCTGGATTGATCAAGGGTCTTACAAGAAATTGATAAGCATTTATTAAAAAAAAAAATCTATGGAGACTTGGAACAAACAATGGGAAGCCATTACATTAGAGCTAGGATTTGTACTCGGCTCCCAACAGCCTTATGGGAGAACTGTTTCAGTAGGCTCACAAGTGGCAATTCCCATCTCTCCCAGCTCCCTGGAGTGGAAGAGCTATTTGGAGTGGATTTGGCAGCCAGTCAAAATCTTGCGATGGCATTTTCCATAGCTCCATGCTGCAGGTGATGTCAGCCAGATATTAGTGTCTGCTCCTCCACCCCAACTCCCATTATACAAGGAAGATCCGAGTGGGGCATCTGGTGAAGAATTCAGTCCTTTCCTGCACAGCCCTCTGTTGCAGTAGGGCTGCTCCAGTAGGCTCAGCAGCCAAGTGGCATCTCCCATCTTCCCCAGCCTCCTAGAGAGGAAGAACTATTATGCGTAGATTTGACAGCCAGGAAATATTGGCAAATCTCATTTGCCTAAGCTCTGGGCTGTGAAATATCTGTTTTGGTGGTGGGCACAGCCAGGTGGCAGTACCAGTTCCTACCTCCACTCTCTTCTCTCCTTCCCACAGCTCCGATACCATAGGAGGATTCTGGTGGGGCAGCTGGTGAAGAATTAGTTCCCCAATTTCCCCCAGCTCCTGATCCATGGCAAAAGGTTCTGTCAGGGGAGATTTGAAGTAAGCCTCAAAGACTATCGAGGCCCTGCCCTGCCAAGGGACCTGACTTTAATTGGATCAGGTTGTGAAGCAATTTATGCCCCAGGGAGTTGTCAAAAATAAAAGAGCAATCAGCTAACAATTAGTGGAGGCTAACAGCTGTATGTAACAACAATAGAGGCAGACCTGCCAAAAGCTTAACGCTGAACGGGAAAGAGACAAAGAGAAAACCATAGTCATCCCTGGTGGTAGAAAGACTGTGTGCATGCCCAAGGCTGTGCTCTCTTGGAAGCACCATTAGAGGCTGCACAATTTTGGGGAAATAAACTTAACTGCACTAGTTCAGTCAAGTCACTAAACAAACAAACAAGGAAACAACAACAACAGACCCTGGAGTGAGGAAGGGGAATCAACATCCTAAGTTACTACAAGATATTATCTAACATGTCCAGCTTTCAACAAAAAATTATCAGACATGCAGAGAAACAGGAAGGAAAGACCCATACAAAAAGGAAAATCTGACAATAGAAATTGCCTTTTGAGGGGCTGGCCCCGTGGCCCAGTGGTTAAGTTTGCATGCTCCGCTTTGGCAGCCCAGGCTTTCACTGGTTCAGATCCTGGGTGTGGACACAGCCCAGCTCATCAGGCCACGCTGAGGCGGTGTCCCATATAGCACAACCAGAGGCACTCACAACTAGAATATACAACTATGTACTGGGGGGCTCTGGGGAGAAAAAGAAGAAGAAGATTGGCAACAGTTGTTAGCTCAGGTGCCAATCTTTAAAAAAAGAAAGAAAGAAATTGCCTTTTGAAGGGGCCCAGATGTTGGACTTAGCAGAAAATAAGTTCAAAGCAGCTTATAAATATGTTTAAAGAACTAAAGAAAATGTATTTAAAGAATTAAAGAATGATATTATGACAATGCTTCATCAAATAGAGAATAAATAAAGATAGGAATTACATACAAAAAAGTGGAAATTCTGGAGTTGAAAAGTACAATAAGTGAAAGAAAAATTCACAAGAGGAGCTCAACAGTAGATTTGATCTGGCAGAAGAAAGAATTGGTGAATTTGAAGATATATTGATTGAAATTATGCAATCTGAAGTATAAAGAGAAAAAAGAATGAAGAAAAATGAATAGAGCCTCAGAGAAATGTGGGACACTGTTAGACACCTCAATATAGACAACAGAAGAAAGTATCAGCAAAAACATTCAAAGAAATAATGGATGAAAACTTCCCAAATTTGACCAAAAAACACATTAATTTACACATCCAAGAAGGTCACTAAACTCAAAGTTGGATAAATACAAAAATATCCACACCAGGAGACATCATAGTCAAAATGTTGAAAGCCAGGGATAGAGAGAAAATGTCGAAAGCAGCAAGAGAAAAGCAACACCATCATGTACAACGAAAACCCAGTAAGATTAACATCTTACTTCTCATCAGAAACAACGGAGGCAAGAAGGCAGTGAGATGACATAATCAAAGTGCAGAAAGAAAAAGCAGTCAGCCAAGAATCCAGCAAAACATTTCACATTTATATGTGTCACAAGCCCAACAATAAATTGTTATAACTATTGTTTTATATGATTTTATATTTCATGTCTTTTAAAGTAGCTGAGAGAAGAAAAGAGAGCAAGTATATATTTATAGAGTTTATTATATTAATCTTCTTTTTACCGTTTCTGGTTCTCTTCATTTCTTCCTGTGCTTTCAAGTTACCCTTGGTATTATTTCCATACTCCAATACAGCTTTGCTCCCACCCACCTCCTTTGTGCTGTTATTGTCAAATATATCACATTTTTATGTGTTATAGGCTTAATAATGCAAATATATACATATTGTTTTATGCAATTGCTGTTTAAAGTAATTAAGAGAGAAAAGAAGAAATATACAATTATACTGCCTTTTTAATTACCTAAATAATTACCATTGCTGATGCTCATTGTTTTTCTGTGTGGATTCAAATTACTATCTGACGTCACTTGCTTTCAGCCTAAAGAACCTCCTTTAGTATTTCTTGCAAGGTGGTCTTCCAGCAACAATAAGATACCACTTCACACCCATCCGTATGGCTATATTAAAAAGATAGACAATAACAAATGTTGGTGAGGATGTGGAAAAATTGGAACCCTCATACATTGCTGGTGAGAATGTAAATGGTGTAGCCATTTTGGAAAAGTGTTTTGGCACTTCCTCAAAAGTTTAAACATAGAGTTACTATAGGACCCAAGAATTACCCTCCTAGGTATCTATCCAAGAGAAATGAACACAGTTGTCCGCACATAAAAAATTTCATGTGAATGTTCATAGCAGCATTATTCATAATAGTCAAACAACCCAAATGCCCACCAACTAAAAAGCAGATAAACAAAAAGTGGTATATCCATGCAATGGAAGATCATTTGGCGATAGAAATGAATGAGGTATTGATACCTGCTGTAACATGGAGGAAACTTGAAAACATCATATTCAGTGAAAAAAGCCTGGGGCCGGCCCCGTGGCGGAGTGGCTGGGTTCATGCGCTCCACTTGGCAGCCCCAGGTTTCGCTCTTTTAGGTCCTGGGCGCGAACCTAGCACCGCTCATCAGGCCATGCTGAGGCAACGTCCCACATAGTAGAACTAGAAGGACCCACAACTGGACTATACAACTGCCTATTGCAGGGCTTTGGGGAGAAGAAGAAAAAAGAAAAAGCCAGTTACACATGTTGCATAATTCCACTTATTTGAAATGTCCAGAATAGGCAAATTCATATATAGAGAAAGTAGATTAGTGGCTTCCAGGGCCTGGGGGCAGGTGGGAATAGGGAGTGACTGCTAATGAGTACAGAGTTTCTTTTGGGGTTGGTAAAAATATCGTAAAATTGGATAGTGGTGATGGCTGCACAACTCTGTGAATATAATAAACACTACTGAATTGTATATTTTAAGTGGGTGAATTTTATGTTATGTGACTTGTATCTCAATAAAACTGTTAAAAAAGAATCTTACTCTATATAGCATTTTAAACATCTGAAGATAAAATGGAGTAAACATCCAACTTGGCAGATGTTTGTATTATACTCCCATATCATATGAACCGGTGGAACCAGGAGAGAGTGAAGAGGAGAAGATGCAAGGTCTAGGCTCAAAAGATACTTGGTCCTTGGTTTGTTCTTGTGAAGCCCTTAAATGATAAAGTTCCTGGTGTCATCTGGATAAGAGGAATAGCTTTTGTTTATTTTCCCCAATCAATCAGGAAACAAGAAAGCTACATTTGTTTGTCTGCAGCAGTCCTCCAGCCTACCTACCTAGCAAGGCTAATGCATCAATTCAGAAACTAAACTTTCTGAAGTACAATGAAGAGGAGGGAGAGTTGACATTTTGGATAGTTGGTACAACACATAGAAACCGCTTGGTGGTGCCCTTAGTAAGACCCTCTCTGATGCCGCACACATTTGGGCAAACATTCGTGTGTGTTTTCTGGTGTGGCTGATTCATCAGCCACCGCAGGCGGGTTGCTGGCTGGATGAACACGTGACACCCAGTTACAGGACGGGCTCACTGTTGCATTGCTAGTAACAGTGTCCTTTTCTCTTGTTCTTTATTTCTGAGCAGATGGTTGTACCAACTTACCAGACATCCCAAATGCCTTCTGGGAACGATACAGGTATCAGAGGCCAACAAAAGAGGACGTGTATAATGTTGGGACTGTGTTGAAGTACCATTGCCTGACTGGCTATAAACCTGCTTCAGATAAACCCACGGCTGTGATTTGTCAGGAAGATTTCAGGTGGACTCCATACACGGAATGTGAGGGTGAGTTTCTGTTTTTCAAATCTTTTTGTATTTTCAATGTTTGGCATGTACTAGGATTTTTACCTTAAGTGAATATAATGTTATCCCTCAAGATGAGTTTAAAATTATATTAATTCAATGGTACAGTGAACTCATTGCCAGAAGGGACCATAAAGGTCTTGGAGTTTCAGGAGCCAAGAAATTGTAGCCTTTCCCTATCCCAGTTCAGAATCAAGTGAGAAGTAGACACAGAAGTCAAACATTATGCAGATTAAGTATGAGCTTCATTACTGGTAAACGTAGAATGGAGAATACAGCTCAACTATAGCCAGAGTCAGACCTCCATCACACCCCTCTCCTCCTCAGTGTAGACTCTGGGGACCTTGGTAGAAAGAAAGTCTGTGAAACAGTCATGAGATCAATTGGCTGCAAGGTGACTTGTGTCTTATATCTCTTGAGCCACGGGTCTGCAAGCTGAAAGAGCTAGGTCTCTTGAGTTACCTCTGGCAGACAGATCCTGACCCCTGACTCAGTATTCTTGCCTCAGTAGGATAGAAAGGAGACTTTCTCCAGTCTCACTGGTAGAAGACCCCTTCTCTTTTCAAGAGAATGAGTAAGGGGCTTAGAGACAGGTGGATGCAATTTTTTTTAATAGTTTTTTTAAAAATTGGCACTTGAGCTAACCTCTGTTACCCATCTTCTTTTTTTCTTCTTCTTCTTCTCCCCAAAGCCCCCCAGTACATAGTTGTATATTCTAGTTGTAGGTCCTTCTGGCTCTGCTGTGTGCCTTAGCATGGCTTGATGAGCAGTGCCAGGTCCGCACCCAGGATCCTAACTGGCGAAACCCTGGGCCACAAAAGCAGAGCACTCAAACTGAACCACTTGGTCACTGGGCCGGCCTAGGTAAATGTGATTTTATGGGCCTTGGTAGAATTGACAACAGCGGGAGAAAATGCTTCCTTCCACACATCTATCAGAACCTTGCCATTTCTGAGGTAAACACACTGAGGCCCAGAATATAGGGAACTTTATTCTACAGATTGGAATTTGAAAAACATGCAAAATGCACAAATAATGAAAAACGGTAGTTTAGATCAACCTATTGAAAGATTGTTCATTTCACCTTAGGACTTAAAGTTTAATTGCAGTTATTCAGACTCATTTTGGGGAAATAGAATGAATGGTTTTAACAAAATGACTGAATTAAAAATATATTTAACAAAAATTATTGCTACCACTTAAATATATTGATAAATGCAAGCCTTTGAGAATCCTCTTTAACAAATAAAAAACAATGATATGTAATTAATACACTAATTTTTAAAATATAAATGAATGATTATACAGACGTAAAAACCTACTTTTAAATTATGTATTTTACCCACTATGGTCTTATTGATTTAATTATTTAGTTGAGGATATTTTTAACCATTTAAAAAGTAGAAGTGAAATGGTATTTATCCAAGTTATCATAAAATCTAATTAAATATGAATTTGGACTCATGACTTAAATATGTTAAAGTGTTTTCTATGTAAAGCGTTACACAAATATTATTGATACAATTTAGAAACCATAGGAATGTTGAATATTTTTATTATAATTCATAAACAACTGAGCACTGAGAGTATTTGAGTGTGCCTGAGAGACCCTACTGTAGTGCCGATCAAGCTCCTGATACAGAGAGCAGAGCATTTTATTCTTCTGGTGTTTTCTCTTACATCGAACAGTATCAAGTTCTATCTGAAAGTATTTCTACTAATGAACAAAAATTATATCCCTATATCAGCTTTTACTGCATTAAAAATGAATGAATTTGAATAGTTATTTTTCTTAAATTTGGCATCAAAAAAGAAAAATCCTGGCCATAAGCAATAATTTAAATTTACTTCTATGTATTAGCTATCAGGTGGATATAAACTTTTGAGAACATTCTTCCTCTTGTAACTGGGCAAGTGCAAGTTATTAGAGAACTTAATGATGACATAACCCGAAAGAAGCCATAAGGAGATGGATGTTGTCATTGCTCTTGAATATTGAAAATTTACATTTTCATACCTGTTTGACCCAACTTCTCATTTTGGAGACTCCAGATGAAAATATTTAGCTGGTGGGAGATGACTGGTTGGAATCTTTAGCTTGTCAGGGACAGGAGAGCAGACTCCAGGGGCTCGGGTTCCCTTTCCTCTTTCCCCAGTCTTTTCTTAGTGGGGAGCTCTTCCAAAGGTGAAATGAGAGTGTAGCCATAGGAGCCGCCTCAGGGTGGTTTTACTAACCATTAGCCTCACTTTTTACTTTTTAGAGGTATGTTGCCCAGTACCAGAGCTGAAGAACGGTGAAATTTTTAGTCAGAGAAGAAGAGCTTCCACCAGCAGCTGTGTCTATTCCTCCGGAGAAAAAATTACATATTCATGTTTTAAGAAAAAAGAGTTTTCCGCTACTTGCCTAAAAGATGGCACATGGCATCCCAAAACACCAGTATGTGACGGTGAGAGCTTATGGAATTATCTTATTTTAGAAGTTTCTTCATATCAAAGTGATGGAGATTATTAAGGGAAGGTTTCAAATTAGGTAAAAGAATTCGTACACCCTGCACGATTCTTGGAGTGGGTAACTTCGTTCACCGTGCACCCTCCCCTCCCCCATGCCCCATCCAGCTTTCTCTTTTTTCCTCCATTGGTTATCCGCATTCTCTAGACCTTCCTGGCTTTCTTCTCTCTTCTGAGTCAGTGAAAATAGGCCACATCTAATAGATCAGCTAGACTTTTGAATTATTGCCTTCTGTTTCCTGGTGTTTATTCTCTATTCTTCCCTTCCTTCTGGTCCATATGCCTTAACCTGCAGTACAAGACGCGGCCAGGTTACTGGGACCTGCCTTTCTGAACTTGCTCCATTTCTTCCGCTGCTTCCAAGCCCTCCTTCACACTCTTCCCAACTGAAATACCTACCTCTCCCTCACCAAGAGCACTTACATGCTAAACACAATCCTCCCTTCTATCATTGTTTTTCCATAGCCTTATCAATTGATGATCTGGAACAATCACCCCTGCCAGGATAGGGATTCCTCTTCTTGCCTTATGGGCAAGAGGGAGCCCAAAGGAATCCCAAAGGGGTCAGGCACTAGTTGCAGCCTAGAAATCAATGGGATTCTTTTCATGTCCTTCTGGTGGAAGTGTTCCCGCTTTGCCAACCAGGACTTTTCAATCTGCAGATCCCAGAGTTTCAGGGATGAGAAGCACAATTTCCCCAAGTAGGTCACTTAGAGTGATGGTAAGTAGGGCCACTCATGCTTGCATCTCTTGGTTCCTGGACCCATGCATTTTGTTTTATTATATTAGAGGCTAAATACTGTATAAAGGCCAATCTCTGATTTAAAGTGACTACTGTGTGCTGGAAGAAAATGTACAGTAATATTATAAAATCTCATCATCGTAAAGTATTGCCTCTCAACTGGCGCTTCAACTATGCCTTTAACAGGCCACTGCAGTGTTCTAACAGGTCTGTAGGTACTGGCTGATGCAGTCTGTAAATATGAGTAGTGCATTCCATGGCCGTGGTCCCAGGGCCACATGTTTTTTGCTGAGAGTGGGTCTTCCAGTCCATGCAGTGGGATCCCATGCCAATTGTGTAAACAGTCTATAATCCTTTAGATAGCAGTGCTGACTGAAGTCCTGCAGGCAGGAAAGGCCAACCTATACCTGGATAGTTGTTTATTTCTGTCAAAATAGATAGCTGTTCCTTCCAAGTGGAAGAAGCTCCTATATAGTCAATGTGCTACCAAGGGGCTTTTTGGTCGTCTTAAGAGATGGTATCGCATCAGGGACTTAGCACTGTTGCTGGCAGAACGGAGACTCAGCGACAGCAGCCTTGGTGAGTGGGAATCCATGCTGTTGGGCCCACGCTTATCCCCCATCCATGCCACTGTTAACCTAAAAATAAAGAGCCAAAATGAGAGGCAGAGAGGCCTTTAATTGGGATCATGCAATGTGGGGTACACAGATTTAGTTGGCAACCCAAATACTATCCCACTAGGGAGGAAGAGGTAGGGGCTTTTAAAGGCAAAAGGGGGAGGTTTGTATTACAAGGAATGTTAATTGGGGTTGGCTGTGGAAAGCTACTCTTGGCTAAATATAATTGATTGCCAAGGCTAGATAGAGGGAGGCCAAAGTTTGTCACTGTGACAAGCTGCAGATTTCTTGCAGTGTTCTCAGAATATCCGTATCTCGACTCAGTTAAGAAGTTCATGTACTGCCCAGTGAAGATGTACATAAGACTCATTTCCTTAATGGCCTCCTGGGTCCATTTTAAAGCTCTCAGACGTAAGTGACGGTTTTGTTTCACATTTCAAAGACCGTTTGATTGAGATCTCCCCCTGAAAGCATCACTGATCAACCACAGATTTGTTTAGCCCCACGTCGCTGGGACGGACCTGTCCCAGGAAGTCATGTCCCACGTCTAGGGGAAATCTTTCTTCTTTTTTTTCTGATGGTTATTCCAAGGAGTCAGTGGCATAAGGGTTAGGCCACATTTGAGCAAAAAGGAGGCGGTCAGGAAGTGACTCTCAGGCAGCTTCCTCACCTGGGAATTTCATCTGGTTACCTGAAGCCTTATCTATGATTCCAATATGGTAAGAGATCATAACCTTGGCGTCTGTAGAAGCTCTGGAGAAGATCTGGGTGAGTAGCAGCAGCAGAAGTTTAAATACAAGTACAGAAAGCAGAATTCCAATAATAATCATAAAGGAGGTCATTACGTGATATTCTGAAACCATCAGCTAGCTAAGTAGGTCTTTCTTAGCAAGAATATTGAGTTATTATCATGTGGCTCAATAAATTTATCAAGGTGACGGAGTAGTTCTATCATGGGGAGGATAAGTGATACGGTTAGAGCTCTGTGTGCGTACATACTGGCCTGGTCCCAAATCTTGGGAAAGCTGTCAACATCCGATGTCAGCTGCTCCTCTTCCTAGTCAATTTGATTTCAAGGTCTCCAGGATTTGTACAGGGCTAGAGGTCAGGTGGAGCCTTTTTTGGCTGTAAGATATATATCCAAGTTTCAGTGCCTTCTAGTTCTCTGGCAGAGTCAGTGGTCAGGAGCACTTGGTATAGTCCTTTCCAGTGGGGCTCGAGGGCTGTCTTCTGATGATGATGCTTCCAGAATACCCAGTCACCAGGCTCTAGACTGTGACCAACAGGATCCTCTAAGTTGGAATCCAGGAAAGCTTCTTTTACCTGTTGATTATAGACTCAAGCACAAGACATTAAAGACTTACAGTTGGTGGTCATTCTGGCATAGGACAACAAGGGATCAGCAGAAGCTTGTGTACCAATAGACACTGGTCTGCAGTGATTGTCTTGTGTAGAGGGAGTTTATGTTTTCCAAAGTGGGTACTGCAAACAGTCAGTGAGACCAAAGGCAACACCTTAGGTCAAGGGAGTCTAGTCTACAGGTATATAACAAAAACTCAAAGACCATTATCAAGACTAGAATCTAATATCTATAAAGGTGCAAACATAATTCTTCTCTCTATAATTACTCTTATTTTTTTTTTTTTACCAAAGTTAGTCACAGCAAAACTAATTTATTTGTATTAAAACTTCACTTGGTTATTTATATAAATGAGAGTTTCTGAATTTTGAAAGGGCCAGATAGAGAGAAAAAGTAAATGCTTCATCTTTGTTCACAAAGGTATCTTACCAAGGAGTAAAGATTTCTTTAAATCTGGAAAAACGAAAGATTTTAAGAAGTTTGAAAAATAGCAATATATCAGACTAAAAGTCTAGGTTCCTATGCTTTCTTCTTTGTGATCGGATGTACAATTTACAATAATTTGACTTTTGTTTGGATGGGATAGCCTAGCAAGCTCTGAGCCTGGAACCTCTAAAAATTTTACTGTTGTGGCAAATGCCTGAATCTTTACCCTCTCTACTCTGGAGCATAATCCTGTGTGTTGGAAAAACCCAGTCTTTCCCCCCGTGCCCTATGTTTCTCCTGCGTGTTCCCTTTACTGCTCACACAGAGCACTCACAACATTTCCAGTGACCAAATATGTGAGGTTTTTTCCCTCACACCAAGGAATTCTCCACAACACCAACTGGGTGTCCTAAATTTCACTCAATCTGACACTATCTAGCTACAGACAGTATCAGATCCCACAGATTAAGGGCTCAGTCCCAAAAGACTGCCCCCTGCTTCAGATGCCAGGCACAAGCAGTAGGTCCCCATGTCACCCACAACTTCTGTCCAACTTAGCTAAAATCCGAGGTTCCCACAACCCCTTCTCAGGTTCTATTAATTTGCTACAGCGCTCATAGAACTCAGGGAAACACTTGCTTATGTTTACCAGTTTATTAAAGGTTATGATAAAGGACACAGATGAACAGCCAGATGAAAAGATACGTAGAGTGAGGCCTCCAGGAGCGTCCCTAGTGCAGGAGCTTCTGTCCCCGGGCAGTAGGGTTGCATCGCTCTCCTGGCAGGTGGATGTGATCACTAACCTGGAAGCTCTCTAAACTATTGGGATTTACGGAGACTTCCTCATTAGGCATGATCAATGATTAACTCTGTTTCTAGCCCCTCTCCCCTCTCTGGAGGATGGAGGTGAGGTGGGATTGAAAATTCCAAGCTTCTAATGATGGCTTGTTCTTTCCAGGGACCAACCCCCATCCAGGAGCCCACCCAGAGTTACCTCAAGAGAACAAAAGATACTCCCAGTGCTCTCAACACTTGGGAATTTATAACAGTTTTGGGAGCTTTAGGCCAGGAACTAGGGCAGAGACCAGTATACACATATTTTTTTTTCTATGCTCTCACATCATGCTAGCTTCTTCTTCCTCATTCAGTAGAATTAATATAATGCCAGTGATATACTGGATCAATATGATATTCTGTGGATGTCCAAGATGGTCCTGGTATCTTTATATTCTATTATGACAGGGACAGGTGAGTTATCATAGCCCAGGGTTAAAACTGCAAATATATGATCTTGACCCTCCCATAAGTATGCAAACTGTTTTTTACGTTCTTTTCCGATAAGGATGGAGAAGAAGGCCTCTGCTAAATCAGTGGCCTCGTTTTCCTGAAGATACATTTATCTGTTCTAGCAAAGATACCACATATGATGCAATAGTTACAATAAGGGCTCAAATCTTGTTGAGTTTTCAACAGTCTATTATAATTCTCCACAATCCTAATTTTTGCAGTAGACAGACTGATGAAGTAAATGAGAATATGATGGGGATGACCACTGCTGCATCTTTTGTTCTTTAAGAGTTGCACTAATTTCCCCCTTTTCCCCTACTCCTTGGTACATGATACAGTCTTTAAATTTACTTTCTTTGCTTCAAGGGGGAGGGATGTGGGCAGTATCCATGGCTCCTACTTGGCCTTCCTGGATATGATAACTCTTAACCTGTAGGCCAAGGACCCAATATGGAGATTAGGCCAATAACCAATTTTGTCTATTCCATTTATGCTTTTGAAGATAATGGAAATGACCACCAAGTGGTCTACTAGGGAGGCCATGATGGTTCCTCAGCCCGAGGCTTACAGGAGGGCAGCACAGGTCTTACATTTGGCTAAGTGATCCTAAGGGCAGAGAAGAGGACAGGACAGAATGAAGCCTCCTACAAACCACACAGATTCTGGGATGTGTTATTATGTACACTCCACAAGCTCATGCTCTCTCACTTTTATGTCTCACCATCAAGATTGCATTTTTCCTGCGACCATTGACCACGGACATTATAAAGAAGTTAATGGTTTTTGGACAAATGAGGTTCTGTACGAATGTGATGAAGGATACTCTCTGGTTGGACAGGCCAGGCTCTCCTGCAATTCTTCAGGCTGGTCATCTCCAGCTCCTCAATGTAAAGGTAACTTCAGCTCCATTTTCAGCTCATGGCTAAGTAGGTGGAACTGTCATGAAAGAATTCCGAGTAAGGTTTCTTCTCTGCCAGAGGCAGCAGGAAAACATTTGATTTGATTTGATTTATTTTAAATAATCACTATATTCAGATGGTACCCAATGCAAAAAGTATAAAGAGCATACGGACGCAATAATCTCTCCCCTTCTTCTTTTTCCCAGTCACAAAATTCAGCCTCCTTGAGGCACCCCCCTTCCCAGTTTCTTGTATATCTCCAGAAATATTCTATAGGTAGTACATCTTATCTGAGTGTAACTGTGGCCTGAGCAAAGTTTTCATGGAAGCTTACTCTAGCATGAATGTAGGCTCTCATGGGCTAATTCCAAACATGATAAAATGAGGTTTATCCATCAGAGCCTTAGGCGGGGCACCACTTACCCTGAGGTAGGTGTGTAGTGGGGGACTTCTAGTTTGCCAGGCTGTTGCAGGACCAGGAGAAGGCAAGATCGGATTTGATTTCTATATGCACGCAGCTTTAATATCACCTTGCCATCAGCAACTCCGGGGGTGATTTGCCACCATCGTCTCCATTGCATGCAGGAGAATAATAGGCAAGAGGGAAAATTTCATGCCTAGTGTCTTGCAGGGATCAAGCTATGAGGGATAGTTGCTTTGATAGCTCAGAATCTGAGGTCACATGCCCTTCTTATATCCTGTCATTTTTATTTATAAATATTATGACCTTGACCTTGGACAAATTTCTTAACCTGTCTGTATCTCTACTTTCCCCCAAATAAAATGGAAATAATAACAGTACTCACTTTCTAGAGCTGAATGAGACTTGAATGAGATGGTCACATAAAATGCTTAATCTAAATCTGATGCATAGCCAATGCGCAATAAAAATGTTAACTAATATTATTGTTATCAAAATAAAAAAAAAAAGATAAAACAATTAGCAGCACCCAGTACAGTTCATTCTTATAATCCTAGCCTGTCATCGTGTCTTTTTTCGTAGATTTGCAGATTACTTAAAACTGTGTTTCCATTGTAG
This sequence comes from Equus caballus, assembly GCF_041296265.1. Classification (NCBI taxonomy): domain Eukaryota; kingdom Metazoa; phylum Chordata; class Mammalia; order Perissodactyla; family Equidae; genus Equus; species Equus caballus. The sequence continues at coordinate 3,413,937 of NC_091688.1, forward strand.
CTCTGTGTCCGAAACCACAGATAGAGCATGGACGGCTGTCTGTGGTTAAGGATCAGTATATTACACCTGAAAATGTCACCATCCAGTGTGACCCTCACTATCGTTTGGTTGGTCTCCAAAGTATCACTTGCTCAGAGAACAGCACCTGGTACCCCGAGGTGCCCATGTGTGAGTGGGTAAGTGGCACAATTCGAGCAAGTTCCTGTGCTATCAGACCCTAAAACTGGTGCTCCCAAAGCACTATGGGCACCAGCAGTGGTGAGATCTGACTTGTCAGGGTTCATTTCTGAGTCACTCAGAGGAACTCTCTTTTTTTGCCGTGAAGTGTTCCGATGAGTTAGGAGTGGTAAGTTTTCCAGCTCTCACTTGAGAACAGGAAAAACTGAGCCCCTTAGGGAGAGGAGAGTCTCAGAGACTTGGGACTACTGACTCCTAACTTCACTTTTTCTAAACTATATGATATACTGTGTTCTGTTTCTGGGGGGTCAGCAGAAATAGCCTCTGTCCCCATAGAGGCCTTCTGGGAAGCTGTCTCAGAACAGATCTGTATCCCTCTGGGGAAGACTATGGTGGGCCCCAAAGTGTTTTCTGGTTTTCCTGCTCACCCTCCAGTCCTGGGGTTGGTCTTGACCCTGATCCCCTAGTCCTGCCATTGTCAGAATGCAACCGCCTCCCCCCCCACCACTTCGTGATTTAGAGAGAACTCTCTCAACTGCGCTCACCACTGTGTCTCTTTCAGGAGATCGCTGAAGGCTGTGAGCAAGTGCTCGCAGGCAGAAAAATCATGCAGTGTCTCCCAAAGCCGGAGGATGTGAGAACGGCCCTGGAGCTGTATAAGCTGTCTCTGGAGATCAAACAACTAGAAAAAAAATTAGAGAAGGAAGAGAAATGTACTCCGGAGGTGCAAGAGTAATTTTTCCCAGAAGAGGGAGAAAAATGTACCTTGCTGCCTTCAACACAATATAGATCACTTCAGTTTATCCACTTTACCATCTCTTTTGTGCCATCACTCCTGGTAATAAATATCTAGAAAGGATAATTGGTTAATGTTTAATGCTTTGAGATTAGAATTATCGATTAGTGCTTCGTAGAATTATTGATCATCTCGTGACATGTTTTTGCTTTCCTGGACACAAAGTGCTCATTTTTTTCTATTAAAAATTTACATATCAAAAAGTTTTGTCTTTGTGGTCCTTACGACTCTGTGAAATGAGGTCCCTAAACAAACCCATTACATAAAGTTAATACATTTATTTTACTCGAGGGGCCTTGGAAATATGGGCTTGGGTTCACACCAATACATTCCCCTGGACTGCCTTTATTCCATGTGTGCAAATCACTCTGGTCCTCCCTATTTGGATTAAATGTCAACGCACCCTGAAAGCCTTATCCACATTCCCCCATTTGGAGGGAGTCATGCCACCTTCTAAACCCCCCTGCACTTGGCCTTGGCCTCACTAATGCTACTTCTTGACTTTTGCCTCACACGAAGGAGATTTATGTTTGTTTCTGACCCACTTATTCCATCCTGACAGAATGAACTCTGAAGGACTGATGAATGTGAAGCCCACATGGCAGCCATCTGTGTATTCCAAGTCCTCCATCTGATTGGTCCCCATTTTCCTTAATGACAAAGTAAAATGGCTTGAGCAACTATCCCACACATGAGGAGAAACCCCATATCGTTCACATTTACATCTCAGGTCATTCTGGAGGCTTTTATTCCTCCTACTCACCACTTCCTCCAACTCTTGCACCCTCTGAAATCTCTCTCTCATTCATGTCTCAGCTCCTTTGGTCGTCTCGTCTATCTTTTGTGTGTGGAATTCTATGGGGAGCATTGGCCTCTTTTGTTTGATTTCCCCAAACATCTTCCAATGAAGCAATGGTGTACAGTAAGCTTTCACTGAACTGTAGCGATAACAGAGGGGCTCAAACTGTTAGAAAAACCCACTTAACGTGGAAGGTATCTGCCCATGGGCTTAAAAGCCATTTTGCCTGCTCCTGCTACCAGGAATTCCTTTTGGTTGATGTTTATTTTGGGTTTCCCCTGAAAGAAAGATTTATGGGTAACTAGTTTCTTTGGAAGGTGGTCCCAGAAAGCACTGTGATTGAGTGGGGTAGTAAGATGGGGAAGGAAGGAGAGCCTAAACAGGGAGATTTATTGAGGAGGTCATTGCTGTTGATAACAGATAATCATGCTGATCGCCCTCTGAGAGCGTGTAGAACACAATTCTGAGTTGCCCTTCCAAGGATGAGGACCCGGGTTATTTATCCACCAATCCCTCCTCTCGGTGGTGAAGACTCGCTCCAGGAGCATTGACTCCCAACCACGTCTGACTCACACTGCGGGCCAGCTGAGCAGGCTCCCGAAGACCATCAGGCAGAGACACTGGTAGCCCACGGCACTATGGGGCTGCTTGCAGGAACCTCCAGGGCAGAGCACACACGGCCTCTTCTGCAGTTGCCTTTTCTCTGTGGCTCTCTGTCGACGTGCTGTTCTAGTCTCTCTCTCTTTCCCTACTCAAACCTCTCATTTCCCTTTATCGGACCCTGGGAACAGGTTGCTTTTTGCTGACCCTAACACAATTACCTTAATATTTTTACAGTGAGCTGTTTAGTTTTCCACCTCCCATTGGGTTCTGTTCCTGTTCTGGTATCTCTTACTATCTGAATTCTCACAAATAAAATATTTGCTACCACTGTGTACAAAACAACTGAAATTCAACAGGAAGTCAACAACCCACTGTAACAAATATTGATTCTCCCCTTTTTGGTTCGGAGTATGAGGGTGTAGCACAAACCCCACTGGTGCCTCGGACACTCTGTGAATGAGATCGCATCACCATCTGCTCTCACTGTCTACATGCCTTGTGTGTTATAACTACCATCTCCAAATTATTCACCTGAAGTATTCTCTAAGAAAGTGGAAGATATTGTTTGGAATGTGGGTGAGCCAAGGAGGCTTAGGAAAGCCACGTTAGAAGAATTTACAAGAGAGGAATTTGTTCAACCTGCTGCTCGTTGAGGGTTTGAGTGAGAAGAAGGGAAGGAACCTGGATATTTTATAACAAAAATTTAAAATAAATTTTGGAACATATGGAAAAATAATTGCCACTGCCTTATGAGGAAGGGAAGAAGGTGTATCATTTCAAAAAGATTGAATTGCCAGCCATGTCTCATGTTAGCAGAAGCTGTATAATTGTAAGCAAAGGAAACCCAGCCAGGTGCCCATTCTGTCTGTGTGTGTCTCCTGGAGCCGTTGTCTGTCTACTTCCAGCGCCAACAGTGGATGGAGGAGAGGACGTTGCCCAGTTCCGCGGGGGGACGTGTGGGAAATATCTGGCAATTGCTGTTTCACTCTCTGGCTCTCACCGGTTCTCACTCACCTTCTCCCACCAGCAAGAGTGACTACGCACCCCCATTTCCCTCTCTTGCCACCAAATCTGACTCAGAAAAGTCTTTGTCCATTAATAATTTTAAAAATATGACTTTGCTTGTTTATTTTATTTTGTTATGTGACAGTTGAATTAATTTTCTATTTTATTATTATCTATATCACATTATTTTATTGTGTTTTTTTACTATAGTACATGTTTTCCCTGGAACAGAGTAAAAACCTAATTTGTATTTGATACTGTATAGTATCATTGTATACTGCAAGCAGTTACACTCACTGATGAGTTCACTGACCATTAGATAATTAAATAGCTGATGTTTTAAATGCATTACATACATAGACATCCTTGGTAGATTTTCATAGCTGTATAGCTGAACGTTTTATGGATACTGAGAATTGATTTGGATGCTGGGATGGGCCGGGAAAGAATAATTTTTCCCATTTTCATAAATGAAATTAAGATTCCCACTATCTGAAAAGTCACCTTCCACACCATTTTACTAGTGGATTCGAATTGAACAGCTTATATTTTCATATTATGAATGTGCTCAGATAAAGCCTTACCTACCTCAGGCTGCATTCGTTAGCTACACAGAAGCAACAGTCGAGGCTTCGGAACATCAGTCCTTCGAGCTTTCTTCCTCCCCTTCTCCATGAATGGAAAAGAGCAGTGCAGACACCAACCTTCACAGCGATATGAACTATTCCTCCATTCTTTAATTTATCCTTTTATTTAAATGCCTTTCAAAAATTATCTAAAATAAATGCATGTCTATGCAAACAGATATTGAAACAATAATGTTGGGTATAAATAGTTCAGCTCCGTTACATTTTCCCTTTCTCTCTTTCCATTTTAAATTTCATATTTAAAAATTTTAATTTTTGTACATAATTATATAAGCTATAAACTATATTACAAGCGTAACTACTTCATGACCTATCAACTTTGTCTTTAAAATTAATTTAAAACAGGGGCCGGCCCCGTGGCCGAGTGGTTAAGTTCGTGGGCTCCGCTTCTGCAGCCCAGGCTTTCACTAGTTCGAATCCTGGACGGGTACATGGCACCACTCGTCAGGCCACGCTGAGGCAATGTCCCACACAGCACAATCAGAAGGACCTACAGCAAGGGTATACAACTACGTACTAGGGGATTTGGGGGAGAAGAAAAAACAATTAATTTAAAACATATGTACGTATAACAAATTCGTGTACTATCTGGACCCGCAACGTTCGGTTTCTTTGGTCCCAGAGAACCACTGTCACCTCTTGTTGCAGTTTTTTCCTGGTACTTATCATCATATTTTTAGATAATATATTTTTTCTGCTTTTTTTCATGAATTATCCATTTATCTATTGATTACAGACAAAGATCCTATCATCTTCTGACTTAATCATCTGCTTTTCCTCCCTCTTTCTTCCAATGTAGTTAGTGCACAATTTTAGTTAAAACAATAATAACTTTCACATGGTACAACTGCAGTGAACCCAGTAGTGTTCTGTGAGCATGTTTCCTTTCCTTACAGCTTTCTTCTGTTTTATTTTGCTGTTGATAGTACCCTTTTTAGTGCTATTGTCTGCTTGCTTGCTTAGTTTTCTATTTCCGATTCCTCTTAAATACTACAAGAGATTTTTCAGTCTACTCAAATTGTTCCAATATTCAGAGACATCAAATGCTTATTAGCTGCCTTCTTGTCCCCATGGGCCTTTCTCCCAGAGCCCTCCTCCCTCCCACTTGGTCTCAGTTGGAGTTCCACCAGAAGCAGACCCTGAAACGAGCATTAAAGTGTCAGTAGTTTGTGTGGGAAGCACAGCAGACACCAGGAGGTGAACAGGGCAGTGAGACGGAAAGGAAGGCGGCCAATAAGGGACATGTTATCAAGCCTGTCAGGATGACGGGAGCCTAATCCCAGGGGAAACCAGTGAAGATGTTGAACTCACACCTCAGAATGACCACCATAAGTGGAGGGAGCTGGGGTATTAGTACAACAACTTCCACCAGCTGTCAACTGAGGTCTGCTTCTGGAGTTGTTAATTATCTCCTTTTTGCGATGCTAAGTGAGAATCAGAGTAGCTTTAAATGGTTCTGGAGAAAGCCTGGGCAAAAGGAAGCAGAACGGCACTTAGAAGTTGTCCAGACTGTGCTGAAATGGTAGGGCCGTAGCGACACAACGAGACACTGGACCGTATCTGCCACACTTTAAATGCACCCACTGGATGCTGTCATGTCTGCAGACTCGCTTTGTGACTTTGTCTGGTTCTTGAATCCACACTTTCCTCTTTCTTGGTTTTTCATTTTACTAAAGCCTCTCCTTTAGGAACTGCCTAAGAAATGATGTATAGGAAGTAAAATTTTGAGGCCTGGCATATGTGAAACTGTCTTCATTTTCACATTTGTTTGATAGCTTGGGTAGATGTAGAAGGCAGGGTTAAAAATAATTTTCTCTTTTATTTTGAAGGAATTTCTCATTGTCTTGTTACTTCCAGTGCAGCTATTGAGAAGTCAGAGGACATCCTGACTTCTGAACCAATTTTTTCCTCCACTCCAGAAGCTTTTAGGATACACTCGTCATCCATGATGTTCTAAAATATCATGTTGGTGCACATTGCTATATTTTATCTTTTCATTTGTTTTGCCAGTTCTTGACGAGCCCTTTCAATCTATAGACTCATGTTCTTCCATTCTAGAAATTTTCTTATATAATTTCTTCAGTAACGTTTCTTCACTGCTTTCTCTTCATGGAAATCTGGTTAGTCTGATATCGGATCTCTTTGTTGGTTATCTACTTTTGCTATGTTTTCGTTATTTGTGCTTACCCCCAACTCTCCATATGCTTTTTGGGAGATTTCCTTGGCTTTATATTCCAACCCTTTTGTTGAATTTTTCAATTTCTTTTAAGAACATTTTACAACATTTTCCAAAAAGTATTCATTCTTTTCTTTTTCTTTCATTTTTTTTTTAAATAGTACCCTGTTCTTTCTACCTAGATTTGTATCTGTCTCCATGGAGCTGTTTGTGATAGAGAAGTGTTATTTTGCTCCCTGCAAACCTTTGTTAATAATCATTTGTCAGTTGCTCTTTTTTTTTTTTTTTATTAATGTTATGATAGATTACAACCTTGTGAGATTTCAGTTGTGCATTTTTGTTAGTCATGTTGTGGGTACACCACTTCCCCCTCTGTGCCCTCCCCCCACCCCCCCTTTTCCCTGGTAACCACCGATCAGATCTCCTTATCAATATACTAATTTCCACCTATGAGTGGAGTCATATAGAGTTCGTCTTTCTCTGACTGGCTTATTTTGCTTAACATAATACCCTCGTCAGTTGTTCTTTTTTAAGAGAGAGGCCTTAATAATCTCCTGTAAAGTTATGTGCACACGAACGAGTTTTGCTGACAGTAGGCTTACTTGCAGCGTGATGGGACAGGGAGGCATTTTTGGTTCAATTGTGGTGTGACAGAGACTGCTAATGGTTTTCCTATGTTAACCCCTCTTTGTTTTAGGGAACGGTGCCACTGCCACTATTTTCAATATCAGCAGGACACATGGCTCTTCAGCTAGAGCCTCCCTTGGAGCAGCCTCCCCATGGGTGCAACTTCCCGGTCACTTTCTTAAACAAGAAGCTGCTTGCTTTCCACTTCCTCTTTCCCCATGCTAAGGGCTGAAATGCTGACAGGGTGCTGGCAGGCCAACTTCTGCCATTCCGAGGAAGACAGCACCCCACAGGATGCTGAGGCAACAAGGAGGAAGGGACCTGGTCCCTGGTTGACCATGTTGGGCAGAACTGTTGACCACCCTAAATGCCCCTGTACATGCTTTTCATGAAAAAAAGATAAAGTTCAGCCTGATTTGAGTCTCTGAGTTTTGGGGTGTCCTGTCTCCTGACACATATGGGGTGGGGAATCTCCAAACATTAATGTTTATTGTTGTCTTCTCTGTTACTACACAGTTTCTCTAGCGAAGGATCCTCTGGTCTTCTGCCTGCCTGTTTACAACTTGAGTTTCTACCCTGTATGGTGACGAGACGTCTGCTTCTATATTCTCTTTGAACTCTTTCTCCCTCCACTCCTTAGCCTATTTCCACCACCACACTGCTTTTGCCCTGTTGACATTGAGAGAACTTTTATTCTTTCCTGAAACAGTTGCTCCCGTGCCTGGAAGGCAGAGCATTTGCATTCATCTCCTTGTTTGAAGTGACATGTTTTACCTCCGGCTGTGACTAATTTCCCTCAGAGTTTTGCCCACGGCAGTGCTGAATAATTATACCATGAGTAAGAAACGTATAAAGTTCTATGAAATGTTAATTTGGTTCTAAAGTTTAGTTCAGCCTAAGAGAAGTCAACCACAAAACCTCTGCTGTCAAATATTCTCTGACCATAGGAAAATAAATTAAAACTAAGTGAACTATTTCTGTTCTAGGTTTAGTAGCCTTGGGGAGAAAGAAATTGGTAAACTAGAACATGAAAAATGTTCACTGAAGATACTGTATTGACCTCATTGCCACTTTGTAGTTACGAGCTAAAAGGGGACGTGTTATTTTCTAAAATTTCTCTGAATCCAGGAATTACTGTTTGTAGTCCTATGTTTTCACCAATTGAAGACAAATAATCAACTTTCTGAGACTGATAATAAGCCTATTTGCAGATTTAAATGTATGATGAATTCTTCTTTATTCAAAATATATTTAAATAGTCTGAATGAATTCATCTAATTTAAAAAATTTTATTTCTAAAAATAAATTTTTCTTAGACACTTTAGATGTCATCTAGCTCAATACCAAGTAGAAGCTTGGGTGTTACAAGTTTTGGATTATCTCTTTTTTTTTTTTTTTTAAAGATTTTATTATTTCCTTTTTCTCCCCAAAGCCCCCCGGTACATAGTTGTATATTCTTCGCTGTGGATTCTTCTAGTTGTGGTATGTGGGACGCTGCCTCAGCGTGGTTTGATGAGCAGTGCCATGTCCGTGCCCAGGATTCGAACCAACGAAACACTGGGCCGCCTGCAGCGGAGCGCACAAACTTAACCACTCGGCCACAGGGCCAGCCCCTGGATTATCTCTATTTTTAAGGTACACCAAAATGTACACATGTCAATCTAAATCCGATTAGGAAGTAGAAACTACACAACGATTTAACAGGGGAAGTCTATCATAAAGAATTATTAAACTGTGATAAAAGAGTAACTATAAGATATAAGAAAACTCTATCTGGTACCCCAGGGCTGAGGGAAGTTACTCAAGGAAGGACAAACTTTAAAGGGGTCCCTTCCCAAGGCGGGGATTTAGACCTCATTGGAAAAGGTGTAATTGCAACCCCTTAGATGCCAGAGAACCAGCCCTGGTGGCTTAGTGGTTAAAATCTGGAGCTCACACCACAGGGGCCCGGGTTCGTTCCCATTAAGGGAACCACACCACCCATCTGTTGGTTGTCATACTGTGGTGGCTGTGTGTTACTGCCATGATGAAAGCTATGTCACTGGTAGTTCATACCAGAAGGGTCACCCGTGGTGGATGGCTTTCAGTGGAGCTTCCGGACTAGTAAGAAGGCTCAAAAAATTGGCCATGAGAACAGCAGTGAAGCATAGTCTTATATAGGGCCAGAGAAGGTGAGAGGATGGTGCAAAAAGACGAGGCAGGTTCTCCTCTGCTGTCCACAGGGTTGCTGGGAGCTGGAATTGACTCAACAGCACTAACAACAAAGATGCCAGAGATGTTCACTAGTTGCCTGGACCAGATCTGGTCTGCAAAAACCCACCCTCCAGAATGTAGGCAGAGCATAAGTGAGCTGCAGCTGGCCACTACACAGGTAGGCCTGCAGCTGGCATAGGGGCACTGGAGCATTCGGTGTCTGTGAGGTGAATTGCAGATGGTGGCCAGGAGCGAAGGTGTGCAGAGTGATGGGGAATCCATTGGCGAGCCTACAAGGCAGAGATAGCATGCAGGCAAGCTGGTGGCCAGGCGTAAGGGCATGCAGGCAGAGTGCTGCTGTGGCAAAAGGCCCGGAATAGTTCCCCTGTCAGGAGAACCACAGGAAGGTGATGGCCAGGCCAGTTCAGAGCTGCAAGGTTGCTGTGGGACTCTGTGTTCGGGGCACACGGCTGAGGCAGAGTGCCGTTGGATATCCTCACTGTCACACAGCTAAGCCTCTGTGAAGCAGCGGGAAACAGCAGGAGAGTTCCTCCTTCCTGCAATGAGCCTCCAGCGCCCTCTATTGGGAAAGCTTACCACCATGCTCACTGCAAAGGAGAAATGCTGACAGGAACTCTGTCCATTATTCCTGGGCTGTAGGAAATGGTGAATTTGGAGCCAAAGGGCAACACACTGATAACTGGCATAGTATGTATAACTTAAAGTTGCTAAAATAAAAATCGATGTCAAAACCACTCAAGGATTGCTTAGAGTTAGATCTATGGCAGAGGAAATGCTGGAAGAGTAGCAGAAAATTTATTAAAATTGTAGGTTTATATAGTAATTTTGTTTTAGTTTATTTTCAGTCAAGGAAAAAAATGGGAAATGCAATGATTATACATTTCCTATTAGTTGATAAAACAAGACATAGCTCTGAAATAAGACCTTATTTACTCTTATTAAAAGATATAATATTAAAGTAGAAAATTAAAATTTTTCCATGGGTTATTTTATAAGAAAGAGAGAATAATGCTGTCACCAATTGCAAAGCTATTCTTCTAATAGATAAATTTATCAGCCTTTTACAAGGACTGAGTTGATCTATTAAAACATAATGTTTTAATAAATTTTGCATGTTTTTGCAAGGAGTTAAGCTACTGGCATCCAAACGCATAGCTACAAAGGCTCTATTTTGAAGCAAAGATAGACCGTGGAGTACCTAGAGCAAAAAAAGAATAGCGTCTCTGTTAGACAAGTGGTTCCCCAATTTGTTGCATATAAGAGTCACCTGGGACATTTAAAAAATAAGCCAGATCCTTGAAGCCTTACCAGATGTATTTCATTAGGGGACAGGGCCTGGGGATCTGCGTTTTTAACAAACACAAGGCATTTTTTGGGAACTGCCTCACCCAACGTTGCAATCTCTCCCTAGGGGCAGCCTATTCTGTTGATAGGTACATACAGTAGCTCCAAGGCCCACCTCCCTGGACTCAGTCGGGGAGATCTCTGTAGGGTGATCCCAGCTTTAGCATGCCCTGTGGATCTGCTGAAGCTTCTGATGCAACTGCTTCCCAGTTCAGCTTTTCCCTCTGCCCAGTCCTGCTCCCCTCGTTCCCTTATGGGTGTTTTTCCTGAAAGGATTCCTCAGTGAACCACCTGAATGCAAACCTCCATCGCAGAGTCTCTTTCCCAGGGAAGCTAACCTATGAAATGCTCACTGAGCATTTGTATTTCTTGTTTTTTGATTTACTTGTTCTCTGCTCGTTTTTATTTGATGGTTATATTTATTGAATTTGTAAAGAAGTCTTTTATATTTTGGACATTAAATCTTAGTTGTCATATATGTTTTAACTATTTTTAATAGCTTTTTGTTATGATACTGGCTCAACACAAGGTTGACATAAGGGAAGCAATATTGTAGAAAAGAAACCATATTGTAACTTTGAATAACCTCTGATTAACTAACCCAGACATGCTCTGTAGATTTTCTTGCCCCTCCCAGCTGCTATAAGTTGATAACTTTGTTCTTTTGAGTTCCTTAGGAATGTGTTGGCCCCAGGCAGAGAGTCTATGCTGATGGCCAGCATCAATGACAACCGAAAAATAGAGTATAGGGCATTGCTCTGTTCTCTGATGCGTATCCAGTAAAACAAAAGACTATCAGGATCTAAGACCAGACATCTACCCCTACTTGGAGATCAGATGGAGGCCCCCCTGGGATTAGATCTATTTTTCAGGGACTGTTAAAATTTGGGTTGTCGATACTTCTTATCCTTCTGGTCAGACACTTGATTATAAAATGTGCCTTTTGATGTTGTCCCAAAACTGTTGAGCAAGGTACAAAATTCTAATAATGCAAAATGTCAACCTGAAGCTGGAAAGAAGAGAATATTTCCAAATGGATGCTAAACAGCTTCATTCCTCTAACCCAGATCTATGCCCCAATTCAGCAGGAAGTAGCCAGATCACTCATCACCCTGAATCCCTCAAGAATGAAGAATGACCAAAGAATAGGAGGGATTGAAACCAGTCAATAGTTAGCCATTGATGATTAAGTAGCTAGCAACTAAAGTTTTTTTCCTTTTTGCAATTACTGATTATAGCTTTTGGCTGTTTAACCCACCCTTGTTAACTGTGCTGCTTAGGCAATGTGCTGTCTGACTCTCACTAGGTTCCTATTGATAACATCTCCCTGGAGCCTGGGTCACCATGGTAATGGGCGTGTGAGCTGTTTTTCAGGAATTAGAACTCCATTGTCCACTTCAGGCTGGTTGAGACCACCAGCCCATCAACTGGGCCCACACAGATGTCTGATAGGCGACCTTTTGATGTCAAGAGGCTAAAAACTCCACCATCAGATCATACTAATGCTGCCATTTTGTGAACATGGGTCCTAAGAAGAGGCATGGAGTCTGACTACGCTTGTGCAGGTCATCAATTACCTCACCTCTCTTCACCTCCCATCACCTCTCTCCACATTTCAGACCACCTTGCCCCCCACCCCATAAATATCCCTGAGTCCCCATTTTTGAGGAAGTGGATTTGAGACTCATGCTCTTGCTTCCTTGCATGGCTGCCTTGTGATTAAACCCTCTCTCTGCTGCAATCTCGTCATCTCTGTATTTGGCTTTCTGGGTGGCGGGCAAAACAAACCTGGTGCTGTAACAATTATCCCTTCTATTTACTTAACAGTGTTTGATATATGAGTGATGTAAAAAGTTATATTCAAATTAAACCTTTTTCCCTTTAATTGTTTCCAGCTTTGATGTAATGCTTAAAAGCATTATACCCCCAAAGTATATGACTCTCCATGGACGTTAAGAGTCTCCCAAGGGACTTACTGAAAAACAGAAAATCAGTAGGTAAAAGCAAATCCTCAAGGATTGCCTAGTATGAGATCCACGGAGGAGGAAGTGCCAGAAGGGTAGACAGTGAAGGAAAGGACAAAAGGGACGCAGTGAGAATCAGTGGAGCAGACAGGGGCTGCCCCTCCCTGCTTCTGAAGTTTTGTTATAAAGAAGATATTGGAAATCTCATCAGCAAATGCATAACTACCCTTGATGCGGGGTCGATGAGCCGAGGAGTCGAAAGAAAGATTTCTTAGACTCTCAAGATCTGGCAGTAGTGCTCTTTTATTTAGAGAATAGAGATAGAGTAGCATGGGGACAGGACCCATGGGCAGTCAGAGCTTCTGCTGCTGCCGCTTCTGCTGCCCCCGCTGGCATGGGGACAGAGCCCATGGGCAGGCAGAGCTGGTGCGTGGGGACAGGACCCACGGGCAGTCAGAGCTCCTGCTGCTGCCCCGAACTGAGGGTTAGGGCCAAATTTAAGGCATAGGTATGTGAGTTATCTCTTTATTAGTGCCCGTTTGTTCTGGCCATTTGGCGGTCCCACAACTTTTAGATAAGAATCAAACCGGATTGAGTAAATGGCAGAAGTCACCGCTTGAATTTTATCCTCGGTTAAAGATAAAAGGAGGATTTGTCGGGGGGAGGGTCAATTACATGAGGTTGTCAGACAGTTTCCAGAGATAAGGCTATCCCCCCTTCCTCCTGGCTCAGAGAGGGAGGCATCTTCACAGATAGAGGTTTCCCTTAGAAATGTAAATGTTTTCCCAACAAGGGGCAAACAAAATGGAGATTTCCTTTACAAATGCAATTGTCAAAGGGCAAACAAATTCCACTCCTTGGAGCCTGCTTCTTATCTGTAGTTTTAAAAGTAACCAGCCTAAAAATCCTCATCATAAACTGTTTTAAAAGTAACCAGCCTAAAAATCCTCATCATAAACTGTTTTAAAAGTAACCAGCCTAAAAATCCTCATCATAAACCGTTTTAAAATTAAGCAGCCTAAAAATCCCCATCACCCTCACTTTTGAATTGCAAAGCCCTGAGAGGATCCGACTCCAGCAAGAGGGCACTTACAGTCAGAACACCTTTGCTACGGTTAATATTTGAGGAAACATATTTAATGATAAAATATGCATCATGCTTTAATTGCCAGCAATGGCTTTGATTTTAGAGCACAATTGATACGCCTATGTGCTTGGTGGTAATCAAGTCTCACTTCTGAATCCAAGTCTTTCAAGTGTGTCTGGAAACTGAAAACAGTTTAGATAGACGTGTTATGACTCAGCATGTGGGAAACTATGGCTCAGTACTGTAGTATATCTTATCTAATCCAGCTGCTCAGTTTCTATCCACTTGCAAAATATATCTCTAGTTTACCCCAGAAAGACTCCAGTCCCCAGTCTGTCCCAATTTCCTCTTACAGGACATATTTCCTCATGCCTTATGCCATCACTGCCCTATTACCTTTTTTCAAATATCACTACTCTCCTGATGTGTGGTGACCTTTCCCTTTCTGTTATTTATAGTGCTGGGGTTCGGGGCAAGCCACCCAAGATGCATCACTCTGGCATGCGGATTATTTCGAGCTGAAGACAATAAAGACTCAGAAGACTCAGGAAGAACATTTGACCTTCCCCCAGATTGCCCAAAAGAATTTAACATAGAAGGCTTGATCCAAGAAGGAGTTAACATCATATGCTAGCTATAGTATAATGTAAAATAGGTGTGATAGAAAGGCACCAACAAGGCCATTTTTGGCCCAGCAAAACTTGCTTAACAAACATTTGCATTTCCATCTCCATGTAAATTGTCTTCCTCCCCTCTGAAATCCCAAACCACCACCCCCAACATCTCCTTTGCCTTTTGCTGAAGATAATATTTGAGCTGGCAGCTCAGCCATTTTGTGGAGTTGCTCAGTTTTCCTGAGTTTCTCCCTTGTATACATGGTATAAAGCTTTGTTTGCTTTTCTCCTGTTATTCTCTCTCATGTGAATTCTCAGTTCTGAATTCTTAGTGAATCAATTCTTAGGCCAGCCAGAAGGACCTAGAGAGGGTAAAGGAATTCCCTTCCTCTCCTAGAATAGTTTTACAAAATAAGAATGCATCCCTAATTACAACCTTAGTGTTGACTTTTTTCTTTTTATAAATATATATTATATTGTGTCTGATTTCTTTTGCTCATCTTCCTGAGATTTATTCATGTTATACGTAGCTTGAGTTAATTCATTTTCATTGCTATACGTTATTCCATTGTGTGAGCATACTACACTTTATTTATTCATTTTATTAGGGGTAGAATTTTTAAGTTGTTCTAGTTCTTTGGCTATTATACAGCTGTGCATATTCCTGTACACGCTGTCGATGAAAATAATCCATAACCAATCTATAAAGGAAAATTGGGGTGAGTTTATTATGAGCCAGATCTGAGGACTAGCTTAGCCTGGGGCCTTCCTTTTCCAAGCACCACCAAAGAAGTGGGGTATACAGAATGGTTATATACTGTCAAAGATCACGTGTCACATATGATTGAAATGTCCCTTTTACACTAGTCATGAGATTGCTCTGTCAGCACAGCAATTGATGGACACAGCAGGTAGTGGATCTGCTGTCTTAGTGGACACAGTAGGTAGCCGCCCATCTGTTGTCTCAAGCTGGGTGGTCAGAGAGTGGGTGTAGCAATCAATTCCTAGCCTAGGGAAAGATGCTTATCCTTAAGGAAATGCCACTGTGGGGAGTTGCATCTTTATCTTAAGGCCATTTGTTCTTGTCTTTGGGACATGGCAAATGCTTAAAGCACATATACAATGCGTGCTCAACAGCCACATCAGGCACTTTTGGAAAAAGAAGGTCAGGCCGAAATTAGGTTTACACCAAACGGCTTCCTCATATATTCCAATACATCCTATTGCTTACATTTGTTTATCAATACCTTTTGGTGCATATGCTGGTTGTAGAGTGTACATATTTGACTTTCATAGATAAATTTCCAAAATCTAGCTTTCTATCCTGATTGCCGCTTAAGAGCTATATGACAATTAGCAGTTACTTAAACTCTCTGCCCTCAATTTTATTTCTGAGATAACGGAAAGAATGGTAGCACCTACCTCAGAGAGTTGGCAAATCAATGTTGTGCATATAGGTTAACACATAGGCATGCTCAGTAACTGTTATTATAATTATTAATATTATTGTTATAAAAAGAAGGGATGGAGAGAACAATCTGCAGTACCGACGTATAACTTGTATTTAGTATTTCTCTCCCCTAGATATCCTACACACTTTGGATATCTTTTCCTGCATGTCATAAGGTGCTCAAAAATAGATTTCCAACATATCTCTGTGCCTGAAACCAGAGCGTTGGCCTGGAAACTGCCATCATTCACTGCAACTGAGTGCTTGCATCACAGTGCATTACTCACTAAACAAAACCTGCACCCAGAGATACCCAAATATGAGTGAATAAGTGGCATACATTTAAGAAACTTCTTTATTATGACTCTGTAAAATTGTGGCCCACCTAAAATTCACTGTTCACTGCTGGTGAGGTTGGATTAAATGTGAGTGTTGTTTATGTGTTGTTTAAACTCAATCATAAGAGCTAGCTCTTTCAACTTTGGCATATTCTGATGGGTAGCAAGTTTCAATGCTCTCATTTTTCAGCAAAAAAGGTCAAGACTCCAGGACACAAAGATCTCATAGACCAGCTTTCCCAGCCTCCAGCTCTACCCTTTCGTGCAATGAACACTGTACCTCTTTTTGGATAGGTCAGTAGAGCCATCCTTCCAATTGCCCCTCATGGGTAGGGGTAGGCAAAGGACAAGAAAATATTATGATATCCTATCAAATTTGAGGACCAGCCAAGGGGAAAGAGGAAATTAAACACATACTGCAGCTTTTCTGAAGTTAATCATTTGCAGGGACGGTTAACTGCTACTTCTTATCCATTCCTGCTCATCCTCACCTGACCACCCAACCACCAACCAGCTGCTGGAACTCAGAGGATTTTCACTTGAGACTTTGCTTGAAAGGCAAGGATGTTGTGGTAAATTCTGTTGTAGAGAAGGGCTAAGGATATCTGAGATCAAAGGCACTTCGTTCTAAGAGAAACAACTCAAGCCAACACTGCAGAGTCTTCTACTGTTTGCTCAGATAACTGCAGGTCAGTGATTTACTAAACGCTCCGACTACCTTGGGGAAAAGGCTGATATTTCGTTGCTTTAGGGAGTGCAACCTTCAGAGGATAAGGCAGAGAGATATACTCAAGTGTCTGTTCATCAGAAATCCTTTCAGGATTATTATATTTTGTGGTAGAAAGAAAAGGGGTTGCGTGGCTTGGAATGTATTTATAAATTTGTGAAGACTCAATCAGAAGACTTACAGATGAGGGGATAATAATGCCTACCAGTGAATAACTTGCAAAGTAGATTAGAAATGTAAGGTGGTGTTATTTTTACTGATTCTGAAATATAAGTGTGTTGGTTGGTTTTTCTGCCCACCTCTCACATGTGGGAGTAGAAGAAGGAAGTAAGCCAGGTTTCCCAGAAGAAGGGAGTGGTTCAGTGAGAAACTGGGACACAGGAGACCTGGTTTTCAGAGTCTACAATCAGCAAAACTAAGTTTCTCTTTGGAGACTTCATCCACCTGCCATCAATCTTTACCAATTAATAAGGGGATACTGGACACCCTCAATTCAGTCTTTTAAGCAAGAAGCTGCAGTCCTCACCTCTTTTCTCTCCCACTTTCCAAACTTGACATTGTTCTCTTCTTCCTCGAAATTCTCTTCTTCCTTGGTTGAGTGTGACATAATACTATTTTTGTTGTCAATTCATTTATTCAACCGCTTCTCTCGTTGGCTGACCCTCATTCTGACTTAAACTGGCAGTAAAAGGAGAGTGAAAAGTAAAGTAACTGGAATAAGCAGAAGCATAAAAACGTAATTCAAAAAAAATCTTATACCTAAATGTAAGAGATAAAACTATAAAACACTTAGAAGAAAACATGGGAGTAAATCTTCATGACCTTGGGTTAGGCAACGGTTTCTTAGATATATAAGCAACAAAATAAAAAATAGATAAATTGGATTTCATTAAAATTAAAAACTTTTGTGCTTCAAAGTACACCATCAAGAATGAATAGACAGCCCACAGAATGACAAATGACTTGTATCCAGAATATATAAAGAATGCTTACAAGTCAACAACAAAAAGACAATTAACCCAATTAAAAATGAGCAAATGATTTGAATAGACATTTCTCTAAAGAAGATATACAGATAGCTAATAAGCACATAAGAAGATGTTCAACTTCATTAGTTATTAGAGAAATGTAAATCAAACCCACAATGAAGTACTGCATACTCACTAGGAAGACTAAATTTCAAAAGACAGACAATTACAAGTGTTGAGAGAGAATGTATAGAAATTGGAAGAGTCATACGTTGCTGGTAGGAGTGTAAAATGATGCAGTCACTTTGGAAAACAATTTGGCAGTTCTTCAAAATGTTAAACATAGAGTTACCATATGATCCATCAATTCCACTCCTAGGTATATACCCAAGAAAAAATAAAAATACGTATCCACACACAAAAAATGTACACGAATATTCAGAGCAGCATGATTCATAACTGCTCAAAAGTGGAAACAACCTGTTTGGGTCCATCAGCTGAAGAGTGGATAAACAAAATATGGACTATCCATACAATAAAATATTATTCAGTCATAAAAAGGAATAAAGTACTATGATATTGATGAACCTTGAAAACGTTACGCTAAGTGAAAGAAGCTAGTCACAAAAGACCACATACTGTATGATTCTATTTATATGAAATGTGTACAGTAGGCAATTCCACAGAGACAGAAAGTAAATTAATGGTTGCCAGGGCCTAGGGGGAGGTGAAAATGGGAAGTAACTCCTAATGAGTGCAGAGTTTTTTTGGGGGGTGGTAAAAATATTCTAAAATTAGACAGTGGTGATGGTTACACAACTCTGTGAATATGCTAAAAACCCCTGAATTGTACACTTTAAGTGGATAAAATCTATGGTATGTGAATTATATCCCAAGAAAGCTTTTATAAAATACTTAAACATTGGAGGGAATAGGGCAGAATAAGATTTTTATTAACGGTTGAGTTTATAGAACACGTAAGTTTTGCACCTGCGGGGGATAATTGGGCCCAGACATCTGTGAGTGAGTCATGGATGATGGTCAAAGTCATGCGGGGAGATGAGCTCCTCCCAGGAAGACACTGAAGGGTGAAGGAGGAAGAAGCCCCAGGACAGTTCCCCTTGGGTGCCAGAGTCTCTGCTCTGGGTGTGCGCTGGGTCTCACTACTACCAGGGGCCACAGTGAACACCCAACCAAGGGCTCCTGGCCCAAACCCAGCAGGCTTTCCTCCGCACCTGGGCTTCCTTAAAGTCCCTTGGCGATGCAGTCATTGTAATTTTGCTTCATTATTATGACGATGTTTTGACTCTAGGAGTTCAGCTTCTAGCAGAATCCCATGCTAATTTCAATTCTATTTCTCTCTTCCCTGGAGTTAACAATTGCTAACATTTTTTTTAATGTTTACTGTGTTTTAGGCACCATGTCACACCTCTTACAGAGACGATTATTTAATTTCTCTCAACAATTCTGGGAGACCTGTGCACTTACCATTGTCATCTTATAAAAGAGGAAATCGGGGCTTAGAGGGTCTGAGTATCTTGCCTAGGAGTTCACAGTTCCCATGTAGTGGAACCAGGATTCAAATTCACATGGCCTGGGTCTGACTCCAGAGCCCAGGCCCGGGTCCTGGCCACATACTGTCCTCCTGTGTAGATGGCACTCTGGCTGCGGCCTGTGAGGTTGAGGTAAAAGCAGCGAAATAATTCCTCCCCACAGAGTAGGTGTGGCTGACTCCCATCCGCCCTCACTACCCAGCTGCAGTGGTGGAGAGAAGAAAACATTTTTCACTCCCCTCTCCCACCCTCCTTTTACTAGTCTTGTTCCACTGCCCTCTGCTGACTGGTTGATGATGTAATGACTCAGGTTAAAGAGGAGGAAGGGGGATCTTGGTGCCTACAGTAAAATCACAAGTGTCAGTTTCTTATTAAAATAAAGATGCCCCTTTATAACAAGTGAAATTTGACCTTCACACATATGCAACAGTATAAAGAGACAGATGTGTATGAAAGTTTTTTTTCTTTGAAACATATATTGTCACTGGATACTTTTGAATTTAAATTCAGAAAACCTTTACTGAGCACCTCTCTGTGCAGGGCAGAGGTGAATAAAAATCCACCCTCTCGCTTCAAGGAGTTTGTGGTTTAGGGAAGACACAGAGTTTAGACTTTAGCTGTCGTTCAAGTCGGAATTAGACCAGAGTTACAAACACTAGGTTGTCCCTGGAATATGGAGGCTGGGCTGGAGGACAGGTGCAGCGTTAGGGGTGAGTCTGGAAAAGGAGTGGGATTTGGTGGAGGAAAGTTTGAGAGGGTAGACGATGTGGGCAGGGTAAGAAGGTAGGAAAATATTTGGAAATTTCAGAATATATTCAAAAACATAAATATATTTTTCTTGAAGATAGTCATGAGTAAGTACCTTTTAGCACCATTGTAAGAGTGTCCAACGTGTTGAACACGTGGGGGTTAGTGTTACTTCTAATGACTATGTTGTTTTTAATAAATGTATTTATAAAGGCTTTCTTCCCAATAAATTCAAGGCATGTATGTTTCTTGTGAATTTAAGTACAAATACAGAGATTTTTAGGGGAAATTTTCACTTTAAAGTGTCATCTTTTTAACTTTTTAAAGCCATTTACTCTTTTTGCCAACATTTTAGCATTTTAAGATTCTTGCCAATATCACCAAATAACCAATTCGCTACAGTTACCAAATCACTGACTTACCGGCAACTTACAATTTTTTTCTGGGGAATATCTTAATACTTTTGAAAATTTCTATGAGCTTGAGTTGTCTGGTTTTTATAACGTGAAACTTTTCTTTGCCGTAGCTCCCTCTGGCTGAGGGTAGGTGGTAGAGAGAGGGGGTTCTAGGCAGCACAGAAAAGGGAACCTGCTGTCAGGGGCCAACCATCCCAGTTTTCCTGGAACAGCCCTGGTTTTAGTACTAAAAGTCCTGCAGCCTGGGAAACCCGTCAATCCCAAGCAAACTGGTGCATGTGGTCACCCTGGGAAGGAGAAGTGGGGCAGGGTAAATGCCTCAGAGCCTTAGATTTCTGTTTCTTCACACTTTGAGACCAGGCCGACTCATTCAACATAAATTCAACATAAATTGTTATAAATAAATCGTCTATTACGTCAATTGGATTTTTTGGCAGAACTGAAGTAATGAATTGGGCGTGTGGGACCAGGGGTATGTGTGTCTGCAGGGAGCAGGAGATGGGGTTGGAGGAGTGGCATGAGCTGAAGTTTTAGAAAGTTAAGAATCTTTACTTGTTAAAAGACTTAAGCTGCTGCATAAGCTTCTCCTTCCAAGGTGGGCAGTGACAACTTTGAAAGGAATAGTGAGAAGACTACCTTGACCTAAGTGGGTAATTAGGATAATTAAGGATGAATGGTAATATAAGACTGTCTCAATCTATGTCGGGTTTTAGAGTAAAAGAATGAAATCCTATATTTCATTGAAAGACATAAGAACTAATTCTTAACTAAAATTAGGATATGTGAGGGGTTTTCCCAGTTAAGGGGTAAAAACGGCCTTCTGTGGATCTTGCTTTAAAGAAGTCTCTGATTAATGAATGACCAGAACCAAGAAACCAAGAAACACAACAGTAATGTTTCCTTTTCCTTTTTGTTTTTTTTTTTTTTGGTGACAAGAGTAATGCTTTGAAAATTTTGAATTGACCCAATGGATCATTGCTCTTGTTGACAGAGGAACCTGGTGACATAGGAACAGTTGCTATAAAGAACTCGATAGACAGATAGACAGATGGGTAACTGATAGATACATACATACATACATATATACATGCATACGTACATAGAACTCCTTTCGTCTGTCTCACCATTTTCTTGCTTTGTTTTCATTTGCTCCGCCTTCCCTAACTCTTCTGCCATTTCCTTGTTCAGATCATCTCTGTGGCTCACCTCGCCAGCTGCAATAATCTTCTTAATCAATCTCGCTGTCTCTTCTCTCTGCCTCTTTCAGTCTGTCTTGTCCACATTTGCCATAGTGATCTTCCAAAAGTACATAACCATGTTGCTCAAAAACACAAAAACATCAGTGGCTTTCCGTTTCCTAGGTCCAAACTCCTAAGCTTAGCCCTGAAAACTCGTCAGACTCAGTTCTAATCTGCCCCTCTATCTCTCACTTTCTTCTCCCTATCGCACACTCCTTACCTTCCAAACAAATTGAAGTACTAAGTACTGTTGCCCAGAATAACCTTTACCTTCTTGCTGCTGTGTCTTCCCCAGTTTTCACTTTTGGCACAAAACGTCCTGCATTCCACACTCCAAATTTCACAGCAACATCTGCTGCCTCAGATGCAGCCAGCTCCAGAAAGCCCACTCCCATCTCTCTCCCTAGAATTGACTGGCCTCCTGATATGCTCCTGAAGCAGAGAACATAAGCTGCCTTTTATTGTAAATACTTGGGCTTAATGTCTTTTCTTCTACAGTCCATTATAATCTCCTTGAAGGCATGGTTCCCATCTGATTTTCCCCAGTACTTTATGACAAGTAGGAATTCAATAACTGTTTCTTAAATTGAGTTCTTTCAGCAGAGAAATGTTAAAGAAACATAGGCTCATGCATCCTCAAAGAGTTCGACATGATGCCCTTGATAGAAAGGGAGAAACGGCAGCCCAGCCCTTCTCTGGGCTGTGGAGAGTCTCTGAGCCAACTCTCTTCAAAGTGACCTTGGTTGCTGCTCTGTTCACTACTGTTCTTGGTGAGTAATGGGGAGACAAGGTCAGATTGTCACCATACGACTGAGTTCATCAACACACCCTATTTCAAAAGATGTCCAACGGATATCCATCTTTAACATTGTGGGCTATTTGACCACCTGAAATTTAGGGAAATTTGCACCCAAAAAAGGCTGATTTATAGAGACACTCTTGATACTCCCTTTTAGAATTTCCTCTCCGGGAACTCTCCAATCTAATCTCAAAGCAAATTATGACTGGGAATAAACGCATATTATCTGCCAGCCTGACCATGAAGAGTTTTCACTGCCTGTGCGCTTGTGCTTGTTGAGCAGGTGGAGGGGAGGGGTGCAATTCTGCCTGGGCTCCTGGAATCTAGCCTAGCCTTCATTTAATTCTCTCCAGAGAAGCACAATTAAGATTTTATTTTTCAAGGGTTTAATGCATCTCCACCTTGTGATGCTTTTTGAAAAACATGTTTATTTTCAAATAGGCAGTCTATTCACAATCCAAACGGTCCAAAAGGACACAAACGAGATGCCTCCTTTTCATCCCTGACTCCTGAGGCACTAATCCTCCACAATGCCATTATTAATAAAATATATGTTTCTACTCAGGCAAGAAGGTAAGGTCAGATGGCATGGTATAGTTGCCAGGATTTTGAGTAGGCAGGTGTGGGGAATCTGATAGAATGATGAAATTAAGGTCTGTTCATCCATTTTCTGGAAAATTATCACATATATAAGAAAAATTTCATAATGGATAAAATTTTTCTGCCTTTTTTCATTATGATTGTCATTGTCATCAATCAACAAACATGTATTACTGATTACTCACTGTGTTCATTGAATAGTGGGATAATAGGAATTGTGATGAAAAAGAAAAGCACGATCTCTGTTATGAAAATCTTACTACTGAAACATTGAGCTGCTGGGTCCCAACCTATAACTTGATGCTTCTTGTCATTTTGGCGTCCAGGTGATTGTGGCCCTCCACCTGATTTACCATTTGCTTCTCCAGTAAACAAGTTGATTAAGACAGACTTCAAAACTGGAACTGCTCTGAAATACACCTGCCATCCTGGCTTCAGTAGAATCGGTTCAAGTAAGATTACCTGTAATGCTAGAGGCTCGTGGGACTATAGTGTCTTTTGTACCAGTAAGTATCAACACTTATTTTTCTCACCTGTACTTTTGTTTTATTTGGGAAAATTCTCTTAGCAAGTTAATGAATTCTTTAATTCAAATGAAAATCTTTGACCAAAGTAGTCTTCCAAATTGACATCATCTATACCATTTGGAAGAAGTCAGTTGGGAATACACACCGAGATATTTTTCTAACAGTAAGGATATAGAATATGTTTCTTTTTTTCCTTCTGTTTCCCTGTGATGAAGGGCATACATTTTTGAGAACATACATTTGTGTGGATAACTAGTCCATACATCCCATCGTTTATTATCACCGTGATCTAATTGAGCAAATGAATCTAAGCATATTTTTTTCTTCTTCTTAAAACGTATCAGAAAAATGGAATAAATGTTTACATTTATTTTTCCTCAAAATAAACATTCAATAAATCAGGATCAGAAAAAAGCATTGAAAAAAATCTCTGGGTTTATCTGGAAGCAGGAGTGAGAGCCAATCGATCGGACTCTTTCTCTAACGCTATGTTATGTAAGTAATACGAGTCACTAGTCACCATTTTAATTTTCCTCTCAGAGAAACGATGCAGAAACCCAGGAGACTTAATCAATGGGAGAGTGGAAGTTAAGACAGATTTTCTCTTAGGTTCAACTATAGAATTCAGCTGCTCAGAGGGGTAAGTATAAGGCGACCTTTTCTTTTCAATTAATTTTTATAAGTAGATAATGCACTTACATGTTTCAAAAAGAAAAAGGAGGGGCCAGCCCAGTGGAATAGAGGTTAAGCTCATGCACTCCACTTCCGTGGCTCAGGGTTCACAGGTTCAGATCCTGGACGTGGACCTACACACCGATCATCCAGCCATGCTGTGGTCGCATCCCACATACAAAACAGAGGAAGACTGGCACAGTTGTTAGCTCAGGGACCATCTTCCTCACCAAAAAATAAAATAAAATAAAAATGATGTAAAAAGGTGTACACTGAGAATTCTCACTTCCATTCCATCTCATTCCACTCTGCCCTTTGACAGGAAGTGACTTTATTAGTTTCTGATTTATCCTTCTAGTGTTCACTTATGTAAATACAAGTGAGTACCCATATTTTTATTAATATTTTGTCTCCTTTATTACACAGAAGATAGCTGATGGCACACGTGGGTTTGAACCTTGCTTTTATCTTTTTCACTTAACAACATTGCTATGGACCGAATGTTTGTATCCTCAAATTCATATGTTGAACCTTAATCCCCAGTGGGGTCATATTTGGAGATAGGGCCTTTCGGAAGTAATTAGGTCTTAAGGGTGGAGCCCTCATGATGGGGTTAGTGCCATTATAAGAAGAGACACAAGAGGGCTAGCTTCCTTTCTCTCTTCCGGTGCCATGTGAGGACACAGCAAGAATACTGCCATCTGTGAGCCAGGAAGAGGGTTCTCACCAGTACATGAGTATGCTGGCACCCCAGTCTCCAACTTCCCAGCCTCCAGAAGTGTGAGAAACAAATGTCTGTGGTTTAACCCACAGTCTATGGTGTTCCTGTTACAGCAGCCCGAACTAAGAGAAACAAACATGTTCTGGCGATCTCTGCAATTCATGCGCTGTTTCCTTATTCTGTGTCTGTGTGGTTACAGCTGTATGGTTTCCTAGGGCATGTATCATAGCTTATCACAGTTCATTTAATGATCCCGACTGAGAGACCTTTGTGAGTTTCCAATCTTATGCTGTTACACACAGGCCCTGAAGCATGATTTTCTATATATGTAATTTTATGCAGTTATGCCTGTAGGATAAACTCCCAGAAGTAGGACTGCTGGGTCAGAGAGAAGATACTTTAAAATATTGATAAATATTACCAAGTTTGTCTTCATAGACTTGCAAAATTTTGTAAACGAATGTCTATTTCTCCACCAGCTCTACAATTGAGTATTTCATCAAACTGAGGACTTTTTGTCTATTTAGAGGTGAAAATATAACTTCCCTGTACTGTTGGGGGTTTTTGGTGAGGAGGATTGGCCCTGAGCTAACATCTATGCCCATCTTCCTCTATTTTGTATGTGGGATGCCACCACAGCATGGCTTGATGAGTGGCGCGTAGGT
Organism: Equus caballus; assembly: GCF_041296265.1. Taxonomy (NCBI): domain Eukaryota; kingdom Metazoa; phylum Chordata; class Mammalia; order Perissodactyla; family Equidae; genus Equus; species Equus caballus. Next base: position 3,439,411 of record NC_091688.1, read on the forward strand.
CTGTACCCGGGATCCCAGCCTGTGAACCCTGGGCCACCAAAGCGGAGCATGTGAACTTAACCACTACTCCACTGGGCCAGCCACCCCATAGTGTGTTTTAACTTATTGAGATAGGTGTAGAGTGACATGCCATTATAAGAAATAGTACAGACAAAGCCTATACCCTATTTTTTCCAGTTTCCCCCATTGGTAACATTGTAACCACCGAAGGGGTCACTGCTCACCACAAGACAAGCCACAGTCAAGAGGCAAGGCGGTAGGAGAGAAGGCGTTTTATTGAAGCTTGCTGGCAAGGTAGAAGATGGAGGACTCACACCCAAAAGAACATCTTGCAACTACAAAATCTTGAGGCGTTTATACAGGGCAAGTGGGCTAAAAAGGGGCATCTTGGAATGTCGACCATCTGGTGTGGCAGAACTTGAAACATCATGTCATCTCCTTTTTCTGTCACCAGTGGTGGATACCAGCATAGGGCTTTCTTCCAGAAGGTCGTTGCATTCCTGAGGAAACTTAAAGAACAAAGTTATTGTCTTATCACAGCAGGGAGGTCTATGCATAAGCTGGGGCCATAAAACTAAGAGAGCACGCACATCCATCAGAGACAGATGCTTAATTGTCTAGGCTATGTGCAAACTAAAGCATTTTTTTCCCAAAAGGGCAAGGGAGTCAGGGTCTTACATGGTTCTAATATGACTTCCTTCTATAAGATGGCTTCCCTTATGCTAACTTTTGATTGGGTCTATATCAGTTAACTCAGTGGTGCCAACAACATTTTGTGTGACCATAGTGCAGTATCACAATCAGGAAATCAACATTGATATAATCCATTGGGCTTTTTCAGATTTCACTGGTTTTACAAGCACTTATTTGTGTGTGTGTGTGTGTGTGTGTGTGTGTGTTTAATTCTATGCAATTTTGTCACACGAGAAGATTTGTGTGACCATCACCACAGCCAAGATACAGAACAGTTCCATCACGAGGCTGCCTTGTGTTATCTCTTTATAGCCAACTCCCTCCCTCTCTCTTCCTAACCTCTGGCAACCACTAATCCAGTCTCTATTTCTACAATTTTGTCATTTCAAAAATGCTATATAAATGGAACCACACAGCGTGTCACCTTTGGAGACTGACTTATCATTTTGCATAATTCTCTTGAAATTCATACAAGTTGTTGTACTTGGATACTTTGCTCCATTTTATTGCTGAGAGAATATTCCATGGCATGGCATTTGTCGAAACATTTGCTTGTTGAAGGACACTTGGGTTGTTTCATCTTTGGCTATCATGAAGAAAGCTGCTATAAACTTTCCTATACAGGTTTTTTGTGTCAACTTAAGTCTTCATTTCTCTAGAATAAATGCCCAAGTGGATCATATAGAAGTTACCTGTTTAATTTTTCAAGAAACTGCCTAACTGTTTTCCAGAGAGGCTGTGTCATTGTACATTCCCACCAGCAATGTATGAGTGATCCATACCATCCACACCAGCATTTGGTGTTGCCACGAGATTTCATTTCAGCCATTCTGATAGGTGTGTAGTAATGTCTCATTGCGGTTTTAATTTGTATTTCTGTAATAGCTAATGATGTTGAACATATTTCTATTTGTTTATTTGCCATTTGTATTCTCTTCACTAAAATATCTGCTCGTATCTTTTGCCCATTTTCTAATTGGATCATTTTGGTTTTTTACTGTTGAGTTTTGAGAGTTCTTTACATATTCTAGATACTATTCTTTTGTAGGATATGTGGTTTGCAAATATTTTCCCCCAGTCTGTACCTTGCTTTTTCATCCTCCTCACAGAGTCTTTCAGAGAGCTAAGGTTTTTAATTGTCATGAGGTATAATTTTTCTTTTATGAATTATGCTATTGGTGTCAAGTCTAAAATCTTGTCATTTAGTCTCAAGTCCTGAAGAGTTTCTCCTATTTTTTTCTAAAAGTTTTATAGTTTTACATTTAAGTTTGTGATTCATTTCAAGAGAATTTTTGTATAAGGTGGAGTTTTAGGTTGAGCGTATTTTACTTTATGTTTTTATTGTGGATGCCCAATGACTCCAGCACCATTTAATTATTTTCCATTGAATTACTTTGGCACTTTTCTCAAAAATTATTTGGGTGTATTTTTGTGGGTCTATTTCTGGGTTCTCATTTTGTTCCACTGTGTCTATCTTTCTGCCAATACCACGCTGTCTTGATTACTATTGCTATGAGGTAAGTCAATATCAGGTAAAGTGATCCCTCCCACTCTTTTTTTGTTTTTCAAAATTGTTTTAGCTATTCTGGGTCCGTGTCTTTCCATATAAATTTTAGAATAAACTTGTCTATGTCCACAGTAAACTTCACTGGGCTTCTAAGATTTGCATTTGATACGATTTGCATTTTCAATAGAATTTGACGTCTTTGCAATGTTGAGTCTTCCAATTTGTGAACATAACTTGCCTTTCCATGTACTCAGATCTTCTTTGATTTCTTTGATCAAAATTTTGTAATTTTAAGCATACATATCCTGTACATATTTTGTTACATCTAAGTATTTCATTTTCTTTGGAACAATTGTAAATGGTGGTGTGTTTTAAATTTGGATATTCGCACGTCTGTTGTTAGCATATAGAAAGGTGATGGATCCTGTGTGTTGATCTTTGTCCTGCTAGCTCACTGAACCCATTTAAACTAGTTCTAAGAGTTTTTGGTTTGGTTTTGTTTTTTGTAGCTCCCCTGTGATTTTCTGCTTAAACACTAATGTCACCTGCAAATAGGGACAGTTTGTTTTTTCTTCCTTTCCCACATGTATGCCTTTTATTCCTTTTTCTTTTCTTGTTGCGCTGGCTGGAACCTCTAATGCTGTGTTGAATAGCAGTGGTGAGAGCAGACCTCGTTCTCAGTCTGAGGAAAAGCTTCAGTCTTTCACCATTAAGTACGTTAGCTGTAGGTTTTTTGTAAATGCTCTTTATCCAGTTGAGGAAGTGCTCCTCTATTCCTAGTTTAGGGAGAGGTTCTATCATGAAAGGCTTTGGATTTTTTTCCAAGTGCTTTTTATGCGTCACTGTGCATATGATCACACAATTTTTCTCTTTTAACCTGTTGGTATCATGGAATACATTGATTAATTTTCATACGTTAAACCAGTTTACCTCAAATAAATTTCACTTGGACATGGTGTCTAATTCTTTTTACATACTGTTGGGTTGATTTTCTAATGTTTTGTTGAGGATTTTTGCAGGTAAGTTTAAGAGAGATATTGATCTATAGTTTTCTTTTTTTCTACTGTTTGTCTGATTTTTTTTTTTTTTTTTTTTTTTTTTGGTGAGGAAGATTCACCCTGAGGTGACATCTGTTGCCAATTTTTCTGTAGTTTGTATGTGGGTTGCCACCTCAGCATGGCTGATGAGTGCTGTAGGTCCATGCCCGGGATCTGAACCCTCGAACCAGGGCCACCAAAGCAGAGCATGCCAAACTCAACCACTATGTCACAGGGCCAGCTTCATGTGTTTGTCTGATCATGATAAGGGTAATACTAGCCCTACAGAATGAGTTGGAAAGTGTTCCCTCCTCTTCAATTTTCCAAAAGAGACTGGGAAAAATTAGTTTCTTTAAAGGTTTGGTAGAATTCTCCAATAAAGCCATCTGGGCCTGGATATTTCTTTTTCCTTAAGTCTTTGAATTATGAAGTCAATTTCTTTAATAGTTCTAGGACTACTCAGATTATTTATTTTGTCTTTGTTGAATTTTGTGCTTTTCAAAGGATTGTTCTTTTTCTTTTAAGTTGTTGAATTTATGAGCATAAAAGTGTTCATTCTCTTACTCTCCTTTCATTGGCTACAGGATCTGTAGTGATGGTCCCTGTTTCATTCCTGATACTGGTGACTTGTGTCTTCTCTCTTATCTTTATCAGTCTTATGAGAGATTTATCAATTTAATTGATTTTCTTGAGAATGAGCTTTTTGTTTCGTTATTTTCTTTATTGTTTTCCTGTTTTAAATTTATTTCTGCTTTTATTTTTCTTTCTTTTTATCTTTTTGCTTTGGGTTTATTTCTTCTTCTTTTTTGAGTTTCTTGAACTAGGAACTTTGATTACTGATTTGAGATCTTTTCTATTTCCTAATGTGACCATTTAGTGCTATAAATTTCCCTCTCAGCACTGCTTTACCTGTGCACCACACATTCTGATCTGTTATATTTTCATTTTCATTCCATTCTATGTATTTTAAATTTCCTTTGCAACTTCCCTTTTGACCATGGATTATTTAGAAGTGTGTTATTTAATTTCCAAGTGTTTGGAGATTTTCCTCTTGTCTTTCTGTTATTGGTTTCTAGTTTAATTCCAGTGCAGTCAGAAAATATACACCGTATGATTTAAATTTTCCTAAGTTTGTTGAGGTTTGTTTTATTGCCCAGGATATGATTTATCTTGGTGAATGTCTGAGGGGTGCTTGGGAAAAAGTGTGTATTCTCGTATTGTTGGATGGCCTCCCTGTAGTTTTAATGTCCGTTTTTCTATTTATGAGTGAGATTGAACTTATTCCATCTAAAAGACATTTGTATCTCCTTATGTGTAAACCGACTTGAGTCCCTTGTTATTTTTTTAAAAACACACAAATTGCAATTTTTTTCCTCAGTGTGTCATCTTTCTTTTGACTTGGCCTAGAATACTTTTTTCTTACCAAACAAAAACCATGCTTTATATGGTTAAATTTATCAATTTTTCAATGGCTTTTGGATTTTGAGTTACAGTTAAAAGGCCTTCCCTGCTTGAAGATAATAAAGTAATTCCTACAATTATTCAACTGCTTTTACGATTTAATGTGATTTCATACAGAGCTTCCATGCACTGAGCAGTTGTATCTTTCCCCAGATGGCTTTCATGTTGCCTTGGCATAATTTATTAAAAAGTCCATGATTAATCTGTGACTTCGAGATAATATTCTTTTAAAACTATACTTAGTTCCCATAGGTATATGGGTCTATTTCTGGACTTTATATTCAATTCTTTTAGTTTATCTGTATGTTCACACAACCAGTTCTTCTCTCTATAATTACTGAGTTTCCATAGTGTGTAACATTGCTCAGAAGTATCCCCCTTACTCTTCTGCTTTACGAGGATTTTCCTGACTATGCTTGCTTGTTTTTATTTCTATACGAACTTTAAAATTAATTGGATTATGTTTTTAATTGATTACTTTAATTTTTTAAACTAACTTTAGGAGAATGTACATTGCATCATCTTGAGTCTTCCAAGCCCAGAATTTGTTATGGCTTTCCTTTTGTCCTGATCTTGTGTGTGTGTGTGTTTGTGTGTGTTTGTGTGTGAGGGATGTATTTTAGGATTGTTTTAAAGTTCTACCCATTTAGATTTTCCAATTTTCATTATGTTTATTCTTTGGTATCTTACTTTGTTTTTGATATTTAAAATGGTGTCTTTTCTTCCATTATACCATCTAAGAGTTTATATCTGTATATATGGAAACTGTTGATTTCTATATATTAATTTCATATATCAGCTAATGTCCTGAATTCCCTGATTATTATTATTATAGTATTTCAGTTGGATTCTCTTGAGATTTACTGGTATGGAATTGTATAATCTGAAAATAATGATACTATTCCTTTTTTCTTTCCAATTTTTGTATTTCTAATTCCTTTTTCTTATACAATTATGCTAGGAATTTTATTTCAAACAAAATACTGATACTGGCCATTGTTTTCTTGTTCTTGACTTTAGCAGAAACGACTCTAGTATCTTCCCCTTAAGTTTGGGGGAGCTCTATCTCCACTGATTCCCATTATATTGAATGTTTTTGTCAAGAATAATTGTTGATTTTTTTTCAAATGCCATTTAGTGTCTATCAAGATGATGGTATGTTTTTCTCCTTAGATTTATTAATATCATATATGCACTAGTCTTCTCAGGCTGCCGTAACAAAATGCCACAGGCTGGGCAGCTTAAATAATAGAAATCTGTTTCTCACAGTGCTGGAGGCTGGCGGTCCCAGACCAAGGTCTGGCAGGATTCAGTTTCTGAATCCCCTTCCTGGCTTGTAGATGGCTGCCTTCTCACTATGTCCTCACATGGCCTTTCCTCTGTGCACGCACATGGAGAGAGAGAATGAGAGACACAGAGGGAGCGAGATAGCTCTCTGGTATCTCCTTTATAAGGACTCTAATCCTATTGAATCAGGGCCCCACACCTATAACCTCATTTAACCTTAATTACTTCCTTACTCCAAATACAGCCGCACTGGGGGTCAGGGCTTCAACATAGGAATTTTGGAAGCACACACATATTCAGTTCATAACAATATGTTATATACTAATATATCTTCTAATTTTGAAGGTTCCTTTCATTCTTGGAATAAACCTATTTGGTCATGGCATATTTTTCTTTTAAAGTGTTTCTGGATTCTGTTTGTTTTTTATTCTGAACTTTTCATTAATGTTCAGGGGAAATTGACATGTAATTTTTTTTTAATGCAAAAAGTCCTGGAAGAAAGACTGGGACTTGTCAAGAGCAAGAATAATGAGATGATAACCAGGAAGTTAATGGTTTATGAAAGCAGGTCAAACTCTAGTACCAGCAGGAAGACTCAGATTAGAGATCAAAGTAATTGTTTTTATCAGTAATTTGTCTGGATCATTTATTCAAAGGCAGCTGCATAACAAACTCAAGTGTACTTTTGCCCATTTTGTGTCGCTTGATTTGTAGTTCGTTAGGGAAAGAGTGTAAAGTTTAAGTGGAGTCCTAAGATTTTGGTGCAAAACTTGTCATGTACTAGTTTTTATTGGCTATGGATGTGTACCATCTAATACTTAGACAAAGCTTAATCATGTGGTTTAAATGAATAAGTGAATGAAAGAAAAAAAGGAACAAACAAGACTTTCTCCTTGATGTGATGAAATTTAACTCCAGATTGACCCAAATGGTAATTAGTAATCAAGAGAGCACTAGTTTTTCATTTTTAAATATTGAATAAAAATTCCATTTGCCCAAACCTCATTGGCAATTTATATTTAGAGTAAGATGAATTCCACTAAAATCTCTGACTTATCTTATCCAGATATATCTTAATTGGCTCAACCACTAGTCATTGTGACATCCAAGATAAGGGAGTTGACTGGAGTGATCCACTCCCAGTATGTATAAGTAAGTAAAGATTTTTTTCTGGCTTGACTATAAACCTAAACCATGTTAGGTAATAAAACTCCTGTGAATCTTTGCTGCTTCTTGAGCCCTCCATTAGAATTTGCCTCATGAATGTTAGATTTGCAAGGATGCCTTCCCTGACCATTTCTTCCTCTTCACTCACTCATCCCAGTTGCCAAGTGTGAGGCCCCTCCAGCCATCAGCAATGGGAAGCACAGTGGTGGAGATGAAGACATCTACACATATGGCTCTTCTGTCACCTACAGCTGTGACCCTCACTTCTCAATGATAGGCAAAGCCTCCATTTCCTGCACAGTGGAGAATAAAACGATAGGTGTCTGGAGCCCAAGCCCTCCGACTTGTAAACGTAAGTTACAACTGAATTGTTGGATTCTGCTTTGAATTTTTCTCTTTTGTTTAAAGGAACAAGGAAGGTGTATTTATTGGGGGAAATGGAATGATTCAAAGACAAAGTAATCAAGGCAATGATGTGGTCATTCATTCATTCAACTAATCTTACGCTGTACTAGGATAGCACAGGCTATGCTGCCGTAATAATCAATACCAAAATCTCAAGGCTTTTTTATAGTAAAAGGGTTTTTTGGCTGTCTTAGTGCACTGCTAGCCCGGGAAACCCTCCAGGGCAGCTGTCATTTATATAGTAGTCTAGATTGTTTAAATCTTCTGACAACTCTGCATCAAATCTTCCACAGTCAGTCCAGCAGAGGAAGAGAGCAAGGGGAAGCACTCCCTGGCTAGGAAATTCTTTGACCTGGAAGTAGCGCATATCACTTTGGGGTTTAGATATTGCTAGGGTTTTTTTTAATTGAGATATAATTGACACGTAACATTATATTAGTTTAAAGTGTACAGCATAATGATTCAATATTTATATATATTGCAAAATGAGCACCACAATAAGTCTAGTTAGCATCCATCACCGTACATAGTTACAAAATTTTTTTCTTATGATAAGAACTTTTGATATTTGCTCCCTTAGCTACTTTCAAATATACAATACAGTATTATTAACCATAGTCCCTTTTGGCCGCCTTCACCCATTTCACCCACCCCACCTCCAACCTCTGCCTCTGGCAACCACCAGTCTGTTCTCTGTATCTATGTTGCTAGGGATTTTTTTGATAAGAAAGTTGTAGGATTTTTTCTGCAATGACTAAGATGATGGGACCTCATATTGCTGAGGTTCCCAGGAACTGAAAGCATATATATAAAGCTTTAAAATGTTTTCTTTGTACTTATTTGATACATACTTGTATCAGGTCTTCCTTGAAACCATATCAACAATAGTAGTCACATTCTTACTGTCATTTCTCTTTTATAACTGAGATGTCCTTTCTTATGCTTCTTTAGACATTGTCTGTCGTCAGCCACAGGTTCCAAATGGAATCTTTGTCTCTGGATTTGGACCCCTCTATACTTACAAAGACACTATTGTGTTTGGCTGCAAGAAAGGTTATAGCCTCACAGGCAGCAGTTTAATCTATTGTGAAGCTGATGACAACTGGGACCCTCCTCCTCCTGTTTGTGAGCTCAGTGAGTATGGACTGAAGGAGTTTCCATATTTGGCATCTAAAATTATCCAGGAGTATGGGCATAGCATGCTCATAGGCACAAGCCCACTTTAATCCCAATAATCATTTTAAATTAATATGTTTCTCTAGTTTTCTCCTGTTAGAAGGAAGATTTTTTTGTTAGTAATCTCTCAGTGTTATTTAAAGGACTTTATACATATATCATATAGTTTTGGCATCAGTGACATTATAGATATTACAGATCTATTTATTTCTTACAAAATTTTCCAGTAGACAGTAGTAAAGCGTCTCATCCTAACGAAATCAACATATTTTGAGAATTTTTTGAAAGATGGAAGTAAAATTCCTTCCAGACATCCTCTTTTTAAAATTTGCACAGAGGTGCTCTCTGGGCTAATGTTGGCCTTGAGGCTTTGAAATTGTAAATGCATACTGACCAGTCATAACGTTAGTGATACCTATTGCTAACATTTATTAAGGGCTTTCTATATATCAAGCACTGTTCTAGTGCATAACATCAATTAATTGATTTACCATTTACTACAATCCTAAGATGTACCTACTATTTTTAATCCCATTTTAATGATGAGAAAACTGAGAGAGATTAAGCAACTAGCATAAGTCCACATAATTAGTCAGGGGTGGAAGCCACTGCTACATTGTGGTTTACTGTTCCCTTCTATCATCACGAGAATTTAGGTGCCAATTTAAATATGTAGTGTTGAAATTCAATAAATATACAACTTGACGGATATGTATCCCCTTTTCGATCTACATGGACCTTTGGCATCAGATCGAGTAGAAAAATGCAAGACTGAAGGAGCTTGGTTTAAGGCCAAATAATGACGCTCCTGGTGACAGTGTCATAATGTCTAGGGGAATGTCTCCTATCGTAATTCCCCATTAGGCAAAGAGACAGTTAAAAGTTTGGTTTACCTAGGAACAAATTTTGATGTGTATTCTCAGTGATCTTAAAGCTTCCCCTGAAGATGAACCATTCCGAAGTGCAGTGAAGTGGAAGGACACTGAGCTCCTATACAGCTGGCCCAAACCTACACACTGACCCTTTCCGCACCATCGTGTGCCCCTTAGTCACAGTCTCTCCAGCTCCATGTGCATTTAGTGCTTGGCACTAGTCTGTTGGAGGTTGGTGCTTCCCAGGCTGTTCCTGGAATTCCTATTTAGCCTTGACCATCCGTTTTCTTGCTGAATGAATACATGATATCCTTTCTTTATGACAGTTTCACGGGTCACTCTGCCAATCTCAGTAACAGTTTTCTTTCATCCTTGTGCTTTTTTCATGATCAGATAGTTGTATTGACTTGCCAGACATTCCCCATGCTTTCTGGAATGGAATACCCTACAACCTAAGAAATCAGGAAGTATTTGAAATTGGGACTGTGCTTCAATATCAGTGCGAGCCTGGCTACAGCCCTATTCCAGATGAGCCTCTGAATGTGACCTGCCAGGAAAGTTTGATGTGGACCCCATCCAAAGGGTGTGAACGTAAGCAAACTTTTTGTATATACACGTGTGTATCTTCTTCTCTATTGAAAATGTTGAGCATATGCTAGGATTCTGTACCTTATTGAATGTAATTGATCTCTTAAAAAGTTTGCTTTAAAATACTTTCAGAATCATTTTACTGGAATCTTTGCATATTCATACAGAAGCTATTTTAAAGGTCATCCTGAAGATTGAGAAAGCTGGAAAATAATGCCAATCGTACTTCTCTGTGCATTCATGTTCAGTATTCACTGAGAAACCAACTTGGGTATGAAATATGGAAATAACGGTATCAGCTTCATAACTAGTAAGAGTGGAGTCTAGAAACTCCTGCATTACGGCCTGGATCAGATTGCCTGCATGGCCCTCGCTTCTCCACTCCAGATTTTGGGTTGCCTGGTTGAGGGAAAGTCTGTGAGCCAGACACTAACACAACCAGCTGTCTTATGCTGGTTGAGACGCTATTGAGATTAGAGAGAGCTGGGCCTCCTCACCTGCTCCAGAGAACATGGCCTCAGGAGGCCAGCCCTGCCAGGAATACAGAGGCTTCTTTCACCAGATAAGACCCCCATCTCTTCCTCTTCCTCATCATCATCCTCTTCATCATCTTCCTCCTCCTTTGGGAAAAGTGAGTGAGGGGCAGAAGGAGTGGTGGAGACTATTCTGGTTTTAGGACGGAATGACAGGAAATGGGGAAATGGCTCTTCATTCAGACTAGAGTTGTGTTATTTATAGGTGACATCACTGAGGCCTAGACGCTGGGGATTATTGTTCCATATACTTAGAACTTAACATATGTAGAAAACACAAATAATGAGTGGTGGTGGTTTAGACCAACCTATTGAGAGATCAGTATTTAAAATCAGGAATTAATTTGATATAATTGCAAGGAATCATATTCGTAATCACTATGATTATGATATTATTGTAAAATAATAGAGAATATTTTATTAGTGGAAGGACAAAACTAAAAGCATACTTAAAGAAGAATAACAGGGTAAATAAATACAGTCCTTTGGAGCAATCAACAGAAAATCAACTAATCAACAGAAAAGAATAACCTATAGTTAATATATCAGTTTTTCGTATAAAAATGGAGGCTCACATATGCTTAAAAATCTGCTTGTTTTCTAAATTATGTTTAAAGTTTCATTGACTGATATGTTTTTTAAAAAACTTCCCACCATCTATAAATCAGAAAGTGAGAAGTTGTGCATCCAAGTTATCACAAATTTAGTATATTAATATATTGATAAATTAATATATGATTATATAACTAATATATAATTAATAATGAGGTATATTAAATTATGAATTATAAACCATAATATAAATGTCAGGTGTTACTATGACAGTTGAAGGCTATAATTTTCACAAATTAATGAGCATTGACAGGTACAGAAGTAGTGCTGGCTATATTTGAAATTAGGGAGATGACAGAGTGTTTTATTCTAAGTTATTTAAAAAGAAATATAGTATAAAAAGTGTTATCTGAGAGAAAATTTCTACAACATTTAAAAAATATATTTATTTACTTTTCCCTTATGTCAGCTTTTAAAAACATTTCAGATGAAGTATTATTTTACAGCTTTACTGAGTTTTATTTATTGACATGCAATAAAATGCATGCTTAGAGTGTGCAATTTTATCACTTTGGCATATGTACACATTTGCGAAATTATTGGTACAGTCAAGATAATGAGTATATCCATCTCTCAAAAAGTTTTTTCATGCTTCTTTGCAACTCCTTCCTCCAGCCCCTCCCTGTCCTTCTTCCCACATCATCCCCAGAAAATCACCAATCTGCTTTTATAGACTGGTTTGCATTTTCTAGAATTTTATATAAATGGAATAATACATTATGTGCTTTTTCATCTGGCTTCTTTCACTTAGCACAATTATTTAAAAATTGATACATGTGGTTATGTACATCAGTAATTCATTTCTTTTTGTTGGTGGACAGTATTCTGTGGCATGGAAACCCCACATTTGTTTAACCATTCCCCCGTTGAACAACACGTCAAGGGGAAAGTCTTTTTATTGATTCACATGTTTACCATATCTGGTGCTCTTCATTTTTTTGTGTAGATACAGCTTTCTGTCTGGCATCATCTTCCTTTTGCTTGACTTACTTCCTTCAACATTTCCTGTCATTTAGATATGCTGGTGATGAATTATTTCAGCTTCATATGTTTGAAAAGTTTCACTTTGCCTTTGGTTTTGAAAGATATTTTTGCTGAACAGAGAATTCTACGTTGGCAGTTTCTTCTGTCACTACTTCAAAAATGTTGCCTCCATTGTCTTCTGACTTGCATTGTTTCTAACAAGATGTCTGTTGTCAATCTTATTTTTGTTCCTCTATGTAGGCTGTCGTTTTTCTTTGGATGTTTTTAAGATTTGTCTCTTTATCACTGGTTTTAAGCAATTTCATTATGATATGTTATACCTTCATCTAGTTTTTGTTTCTTGTGCTTGGGGTTTGTTGAGTTTCATTAATGTGTGGGTTTATCATTTTCATCACACTTGATAAAATTATTGCCATTATTTTTTCAAATACTTTTTCACCTCCATTCCCTTCTCTCTTTTTGGGATTCTGCTTACACATAAATTAAGCCACTTGATGTTGTTTCACAAGTTATTATAGGTCTGCTTTTTTTTCAGTCTTTTTTTCTCTTGGAGTTTCATTTTTGATTATTGCTGTGTGTTAAAGTATCTTAATCTTTTCTTCTGGAATGTCTAATCTAATATAAATCTGAGTGAATTTTTATCTCAGACACTCATCTGTAGGTGAGACATCTCAACTACGTTTTTTCATTTCTAAAATTTGACTTGTATCATTTTTTATATCTTTAATATCTCTACTTAACATGTTCAATCTTTCTTCTATATTCTTAAGATATAGAATATAGTTATAATAACAATTTCAGTGTCTTTATTTGCTAATTCTATCATGTGTTTCATTTTGGGGTTCATTTCTATTGATTGAGTTTTCTCTTCATTATGTGTTATATTTTCCTTGACTCTTTTTACATAGTTTTTTAGTAGGATGTCAGACATTTTGAATTTGATATTTTCATGCTGTATCTTTTTTTATTGAGTTCATAATAGTTTATAACATTGTAAAATTTCAGTTGTACATTATTATTTGTCAGCCACCATATACATGTGCCCTTTTACCCCTTATACCCACCACCCAAACAATTTCCCCTCTGGTAATCACTACTCTATTCTCTGTGTCCGTGTGTTTGTTTATATTCCATATATGAGTGAAATCATATGATGTTTATCTTTCTCTGTCTGGCTTATTTTAATACTCTCAATGTCCATCCATGTTGTTTCAAATGGGACGATTTTGTCTTTTTATGGCTGAATAATATTCCATTGTATATATATACACCACATCTTCTTTATCCATTCATTAGTAGTTGGGCACTGGGATTGCTTCCATGTCTTGGCTATTGTGGATAGTGCTGCAATGAACATAGGGGAGCATAAGTCTCTGAATTGTTGATTTCAAGTTGTTTGGGTAAATACCCAGTAGTGGGATAGCTGGGTCATATGGTTTTTCTATTTTTAGTCTTTTGAGAAATCTCCATACTGTTTTCATAGTGGCTGCACTAGTTTGCATTCCTAGCAGCAGTGTATTAGGGTTCCCTTTTCTCCACATCCTCCTCAACAGTTGTTATTCTTGTCTTGGTAATTATAGCCATTCTAACAAGTGTAAGGTCATATCTCACTGTAGTTTTGATTTGCATTTCCCTAATGATTAGTGATGTTGAACATCTTTCATGTGCCTGTTGACCATCTGTATATCTTATTGGAAAAATGTCTGTTCATATCCTCTGCCCATTTTTTGAGTGGGTTGTTTGTTTTTTTGTTGTTGAGTTGCATGATTTCTTTATATATTTTGGAGATTAACCCCTTGTCGGATATATGATTTTCAAATATTTTCTCCCATTTGGTGGGTTGTCTTTTCATTTTGTTCCTGGTTTCCTTTGCTTTGCAGAGGAAAAAAGCTCTTTAGTCTGATGAAAGCCCATTTGTTTAATTTTTTCTTTTAGTTTACCTTGCCTGAGTGGATAGGATACTTAATAAGATGCTTCTAAGATGGATCTCAAAGAGTGTACTACCTGTATTTTCTTCTAGGAGTTTTATGGTTCTGTATGTTACCTTCAAGTCTTTAATCCGTTTTTATTTAATTTTGTGTATGGCAAAAGATAATTGTCTACTTTCATTCTTTTGCATGTGGCTGTCCAGTTTTCCCAACACCATTTATTGAAGAGACTTTCCTTTCTCCATTGTATGTTCTTGGCTCCTTTGTCGAAGATTAGCTGTCTGTAGATGTGTGGTTTTACTTCTGGGCTTTCAATTCTGTTCCGTTGATCTATGTGCCTGTTTTTGTACCAATACCATGCTGTTTTGACTATTATCACTTTGTGGTATATTTTGAGTTCAGGGATTGTGATGCCTCTGGCTTTGTTCTTTTTTCTCAGGATTGCTTTAGCTATTCAGGGTCTTTTGTTGTCCCATATGAATTTTAGGATTCTTTCTTCTATGTCTATGAAGAATGTCACTGGGATTCTGATTTAGATTGTATTGAATCTATAGATTGCTTTAGGTAGTATGGACATTTTAACTATGTTTATTCTTCCAGTCTGTGTGCATGGAATATAATTCCATTTCTTTACGTCATCATCAATTTCTTTCAATAATGTTTTCTAGTTTTCAGTGTACAGGTCTTTCATCACCTTGGTTACATTTATTCCTAGATATTTTATTCTTTTTGTTGCAATTGTAAATTGGATTGTATTCTTGAATTCTCTTTCTGTTAGCTGGTTGTTAAAGGATAGAAATGCAAGTGATTTTTGTAAGCTGATTTTGTACCCTGCAACTTTCTGTAGTTGTTGATTATTTCCAATAGTTTTCTTATGATGGGTTTTCTATATAGAGAACCATGTCATCTGCAAACAGCAAGAGTTTCACTTCTTTCTCACCAATTTGGATACCTTTCATTTCTTTTTCTTGCCTAATTGCTCTGGCCAAAACCTCCAGTACTATGTTGACTAAGAGTGGCAAGAGTGGGCACCCTTGTCTTGTTCTTGTTCTCAGAGGAATGGATTTCAGTTTTTTCCCATTGAATATGATGTTGGCTGTGGGTTTGTCATATATGGCCTTTATCATGTTGAGGTACTTTCCTTCTGTACCCATTTTATTGACAGCCATATCATAAACAGATGTTGGATCTTGTCAAATGTTTTCTTTGCATCTATTGAGATGATCATGTGATTCTCATTCCTCATTTTGTTAATTTGGTGTACCATATTGATTGATTTGAGGATGTTGAAGCATCACTGTGTCCCTGGTATAAATCTCACTTGATCATGGTGTATTATCCTTTTAACATATTGCTGTATTTGGTTTGCCAATATTTTGTTGAGGATTTTGGCATCTATGTTCTTCAGTGACATTGGCCTGTAATTTTCCTTCTTTGTGTTGTCCTTGTCTGGCTTTGAGATCATGGTGATGTTGGCCTTATAGAATGAGTTAGAAAGTGTCCTGTCTTCTTCAATTTTTTGGAATAGTTTGAGAAGGATAGATATTAAATCTTCTTTGAATGTTTGGTAGAATTCTCCAGAGAAGTCATCTGTTCCTGGACTTTATTTGGGGGGAGGTTTTGGATTACTGTCTCAATCTCTTTACTTGTGACTGGTCTACTCAGATTCTCTATTTCTTTTTGATTCAGTTTGGGGAGATTGTACGAGTCTAAGAATTCATCCATTTCTTCTAGATTGTCCAATTTTGTGGCATATAGTCATTCATAGTATTTCTTATAATCCTTTGTATTTCTGTGGTATCCATTGTAATTTCTCCTCTTTCATTTTTAATTTTATTTAGTTGAGGTTTTTCTCCTTTTTCTAGGTGAGTCTGCCTAGGGATTTGTCAATTTTGTTTATTTTCTCAAAGAACCAGCTCTTAGTTTCATTAATTTTTTCTACTGTTATTTTTGTTCTTATCTATTTCTCCTCTAATTTTTATTATTTCCCTCCTTTTGCTGACTTTGGCCTTTGTCTGTTTTCTTTTTCTAGTACGATTAGGTATAGTTGAAAATTGCTTGCTTGAGATTTTTCTTGTTTGTTAAGGTGGGCCTGTATTGCTATTAATTTCCCTTTTAGGACCACTTTCGCTGCATCCCATAAGAGTTGGTATGGCCTATTTTCATTTTCATTTGTCTCCAGATATTTTTTTATTTCTCCTTTAATTTCTCTGATGATCCATTGGTTGTTCAGTAACATGTTGTTTAGTCTCTACATCTTTATCCTCTTCCCAGCTTTTTTCTTGTAGTTGATTTCTAGTTTCACAGCATTATTGTCAGAAAAGATGCTTGATATGATTTCAATCTTTTCAAATTTATTGAGGCTTGCCTTGTTTCCCTATATATGGTCTCTTTGAGAATGTTCCATGTGCACGTGAGAAGAATGTGTATTCTGCTGGTTTTGGATGGAGTGTTCTATATATATCTATTAAGTCCATCTTGTGTGGTTTTTGTTTAATTCCACTATTTCCTTGTTGACTTTCTGCCTGGATGATCTATCCATTGTTGTAAGTGGTGTGTTGAGATCCCCTATTACTATTGTGTTGCTGCTAATTTCTTCTTTTAGGTCTGTTAATGGTTGCTTTACATACTTTGGTGCTCTTGTGTTAGGTGCATATATATTTATAAGTGTTATGTCCTCTTGGTAGAGTGTCCCTTTTATCATTATATACTGCCTCTCTTTGTCTCTCATTGCCTTTTTTATCTTGAAGTCTACTTTGTCTGATGTAAGTATGGCAACCCTGCTGTTTGTTATTAGCTCAGAGTATCATCTTCCATCAGTTCACTCTGAGCCTTTGTTTGTCTTTAGAGCTGAGATGTGTTTCTTGGAGGCAACATATTGTTGGGTCTTGTTTTCTAATCCTTCCCGCTGCTTTCTGTCTTTTGATTGGAGAATTGAATCAATTTACATTTAGAGTGATTATTGACTTATGAGATCTTAATACTGTCATTTTATCACTTGTTTTCTGGTTGTTCTGTATTTCTCCTGTTTCTCATCCCGTGTATTTCCGACTGCCAACTCAGTTTGGTGATTCTCTATGATGGTTTTCTCAGTTTTCTCTTTATTTATCATTTGTGTCTCTGTTGTGATTTTTTGTTTAGTGGTTATTGTGAGGTTTGTGTAAAAGATCTCATAGATGAGGTAGTCTATTTTCTGACAGCCTCTTATTTCCTTATTCTAAGCAGGTTCCATCCCTTTCCTCTTCCATGTCTTAGTTATTGTTGTGACAATTTATTCTGTTTTGTGTTGTGAGTTTCTGATTAAAATGAAGCGATTATAGTTATTTTTAATGCGTTTCCTCCTTTTATCTTTAATGTTATAATTAAGTGTTTGCTAACCTGTTCTGACAGAGAGCTGAAATTTTCTGATTCTGTCTCTCTATTTATCTCCTTGCTCAAGGCTTTGTAAACCTTTTCTCTTTTTTTCAGATATGAAGGCCTTCTTGATCATTTCTTGTACGGGGGAGGTGGCTCTTGTGGTGATGAACTCCCTCAGCTTTTATTTATCTGGGAAAATTTTTATTTCTCCATTGTATCTGAAGGATAATTTCACTGGATAGAGTATTCTTGGCTGAAAGTTTTTGTTTTTCAGAATTTTGAATGTATCGTTCCACTCTCTCCTAGCCTGTAAGGTTTCTGCTGAGAAATCTGCTGAAAGCCTGATAGGGGTTCCTTTGTAGGTTATTTTTGTCTGCCTTGCTGCCCTTAATATGTTTTCTTTGTCATTGACTTCTGTCAGTTTGACTAATATGTGCCTTGGAGAAGGTCTTTTTAAACAGATGTAACTAGGAGTTCTATTCTCTTCATTTACATGTAATTCCAGCTCCTTCCTGAGGTTTGGGAAGTTCTCAGCTATTATTTCTTTGAACAAGCTCTCTGCTCCTTTCTCCCTCCATTCTTCCTCTTGAATACCTATAACCTTTATGTTGCATTTTCTAATTGAGTCAAATATTTCTCATAGAATTTCTTCATTTCTTTTTAGTCTCAGTTCTCTCTCCTCCTCATCTGAAGCATTTCTATTTTCCTGTCCTCTAAATTACTAATTCTGTCCTCCATTATATCAGCTCTGTTTTTTAAGGATTCCATATTTTTTCTTTATCTCATTCATTGTGCTCTTCATCTCCAGCATTTATAATTGGGTTTGGGTTTCTTTATGGCTTCAGTCTCTTTTGTGAAGAATTCCCTCTGTTCATTAGTTTTATTCCTAATTTCTTTGAACTGTCTTTCTGAGTTTTCTTGTACCTCACTGAGTTTCTTTATGATAAGTATTTTTAATTCCCTGCCACTTAGATTGTAAATTTCTGTGACTTCCGGATTGATTTCTGGGTACTTGTCATTTTCCTTCTGGTCTGGAGTGTTAATATACTTCTTCATGCTATTTGATGGGGTGGACTTCTGCGATTGCATAGAGGTAGTATCTGGTTGCAGACTCCACCTACCACCACTGGGGGCAGAGGAGCTCTATTTTCTGAGCCCACTGCAACCCCTGCCAGATGTGCCTGTCTGTTGGAAGCTGTTATGACAGGGCCCATCTGCATTTCCTTGCTGCCTACCACTGCTTTATACATGTAAGTGCAGCCATCCCATGAGCTCCCACTCTTCACTCACTGTCTGCCCACCTGGAATACTCGGTTTTGTGGGGATGCCCCCACAATTGCTTAGCCACCTCATTGTGGAGCATTTCTGTGTGCTGGGAGGCAACTCCAAGAGTGAAAGCATTCTTGTGGAGGGCTGCCTTTTCTCCCTTCTCCTCTCGGAGTCCCATGCTGACCACCACATGAGGTCCTGCACTCTAGATTGCTGCCCGCTGCCACTGGGGGAAGGAAAGGAGATCCACTCACATCCTCCCACTGCCTCCCATGGGAGCCTGAACACCCCTCCCCCACCTTCAGATATATGGCTGTGTGGATCTCTCATTCATCTATGGTGTTGTGTGAACGTCCTCTGTTGGTTGACGAATGTCCTTTTCATTGTATCTTAGGGAGGCAAGACTAAGGGAAGAACACATTCCGCCACAAGGCTGAGATCACTCCCCAAATTTCATGACTTTTTAAAATACTTTCTCCACCACCTGCCCACCGGTCAGGATATTTTCTATTCATTTAAAATCTCCTTAAGTTTTGCTCTGGGACACAGTTAAGTTACTTGGAAACTAATTGATCATTTTGAGCCTTGCTTTTTAGCTTTGTCTGGAAGGAACAGAGAAGCATCCTAAACAGGAAATATTCTTCTGATTACTCTATCAATATCCCATGAAATATGAGGCTTTCCACTGTATCTGGTGGGAACATGAACCACGCCAGGCCTATGTGAGCTCCAGGATTGTTCTCCCTGCTCCTTTTGGGCAGCTCTTCACCTAGCATTGGTATTTCCTTACATGCATGTACTGATCAGTACTCAGCTGAAACTGAAAGAGGATCTTCTGAAGAGGTCCAATTCTCTCTCTCTCTGATCAACTGTTTCCTCTTCATTACTCTGCCCTGTGAACCCTGACTTCTTTCACCTTCCATGGACTCTCAACTCTGTTTCCTTAAGTCCTTAAGAATATTCAGGCAGAGCAGAAGCCTCTGCCTTGGTTCTCCACAATCTGGCGGGAGCGTGAAAACTCTCCAGACTGCAGCCATCAAAGAGCTTTCCTCATTTGTTTCCCCACTATTTGGTATTACTGTCTTGTGTTGCTTGATACTTTATGTCTAAAAACACTATTTCACTTATTTTTTCCTTTTGTCCTTTTAAATTGTTTCAGGCTGGAGGGTGAATCCTGTCCCTGTCACTCCATCTTGACCAGAAGCAGAAATCCAAATGAAAGTTCTATAGTTCTTTCTCTTCAATTTGCATCAAAAGAGAAAAATCCTGACCTTAAGCAATAGCTAAGTTTCATCCTATGTATTATCTCCAAAGCTGATATAAAACTATGAAAGTGTTTATTTCTTCATCCTGGAGGACAGAGAATGAGAGGTATCCATAGGTTAATAAAGTCTTGCCAGGAGGTGTAAGTTAATAGGCAGCTCCAGAATGATGTACCCCCAGGAAGATCACAAAGAAATGAAATGAGAATTTACTTATTGTTATCCATGAAAAGTTTTTGGAAATTAACATTTTATACAGTCTTGCTTTAGCACCTAAGTTTTACAACACTTTTTTGAAGACTAACTCACACATAAAAGTACATAGTAAACACACTCATGTAACCACAATGAGAGTCAAAAAATAGGTCACTATTACTACCCCAGATATCCCTCATTTCTCTAGCCAATCACCAATCCCACTTTCCTGCCCACAGGTAAACGTTTTGCTAACTTCTAACACCTATTATTGAACTTTATAAAAACAGAATTATTTGGTCTTTCGATTTTGCTTCTTTTGATCAACATGATGTTTTATGAGATTCATCCATATTATGGGTTGGAGCTGTGGTATGTTTATTTTTATTTCTGTTTAGTATTCTCTTGTAAAAATATACAACTTACTTATTCATTCTGCTCTTGATGAGTATTTGGATCATCTCCAGTTTAGAGTTATTAAGAATAATGCTGCTTTGAGCATGCTTGTATACATCTCTGGGCATACATGTAATACATGTGTGCTGATCACGTATCCAAGAGTGAAATTGCCTTGACATGGGAATATAAATATGTGCAAAATTAGTAGACAATCCCAAATTTTTCAAAATAGTACTCCATATGATTTCAGTCCTTAAAATTTGTTGAGATTTGCTCCATTGCAAAGCATATAGTTATTTTTTTTTTGTAAATATTCAGTGTGCAATTGAAAAGATGTGTATCCTGCAATTTGGGGTGCAATATTGTATGTATGACAATTAGATCCACTTTGTTAATGGTGTTGTTCAAATCTATATCCATTTCTATACTGATTTCTTGTCTGTTTGTTCTATCAGTTACTGAGAAAGAAAGAAAGGTTTGTTTGTGGATTTGCATATCTTTTTAGTCTCTTTTAAAACAATTTTTTGCTTTATGTATTTTGAGGCTATGCTACTAGACGCATACAAATTTAGAGTAGTATATTTTTCTGGGGAATTTAACCTTTTATTGTTATGAAATGATGCTTTTTATCATTGTAATTATCTTTAAATTCTACTTTTTATATTAATATAACTCCAATAGCTTTTTTTCACCCTGCTTTTTCTCCCAAAAGCCCCCCAGTACATAGTTATATATTTTAGTTGTGGGTCCTTCTAGTTGTGGCATGTGGGACATCGTGCTCCACTGCAGGTGGCCCAGTGTTTCATTGGTTCAAATCCTGGGCGCAGACATGGCACTGCTCATCAAACCACGCTGAGGTAGTGTCCCACATGCCACAACTAGAAGTACACACAACTAAAATATACAACTATGTACTGGGGGACTTTGGGGAGAAAAAGGAAAAAATAAAATCTTTAAAGTTTCTGTAATTTTATGTTTTAAGTGTATGTTGGAAGCAGGATATAGTTAGATATTTTAATCCTGCTTGACAATCTTCATGACTTGATTAGAGCACTTAGTCTGTGTACAGTTAATGTAGTTCTCAGTATATTTGGATTTATATCTAGCATCTTACTATTTCCTATATTTTCTGCTTGTCTTATATATTTTCTTCTTTTAAATTGATTGTTTTACTTTTCCCATTTTTTTACCTATCTACTTGGTATTTATGTACTTTTCACTATTTTTTTGGAGTTTATGCATTCCTACTTTTTAATCTAACATAGCTTATTACTTTTGCTTCTTCCTGAGCAATGCAAAGCCTTAGAAATCTTTAACTTGATTTAATCCCACCTAATTTATATGCTTTTGTTTTTGTGTATTTCAATTCTATATGTGTCTTAAAATCTATAATATATTATTATTATCATTATTATTACTGTGGTTATTGTTATTGTTTTAATAAGTTAAATTTGTTTAGATTTATCCACATAATTACAATTTTTTTTGCTTCTTCTTCTCTCCTAATTCTTATATCTACAATCATTTCCTTTGACTAATGAACATTCTTTAGTTTCCTTTAGTGACAGCCTACTGATGATAAATAATTTCTTTTTTGTTTGTCTTAACATGCCTTTATTTCACTTTAACATTTGAAGATATATCTGCTGAAAATAAAAGTTTAGATTGGCAGTTATTTTCTTTGGCCACACCAAAGATTCCCTTCCATTGTCTTCCACCTTCAATTGTTTCTGTCAAGAATTTTATTCTTGGTGCCGGCCCCGTGGCCAAGTGGTTAAGTTTGCACGCTCTGCTTCGGCGGCCCACGGTTTCGCTGGTTCGGATCCTGGGTGCAGACATGGCACCGCTCATCAAGCCACACTGAGGCAGTGGCCCACGTGGCACAACTAGAAGGACCCACAACGAAGAATATACAACTATGTACCGGGAGGCTTTGGGGAGAGAAAAGAAAAATAAAATCTTTAAAATGAAAAAAAAGAATTTTGCTCTTGATCATATCTTTGATCCTTCCAAGACCATCTGTTTTTTCCATCTGACTGCTTTTAAGATATTCTTGTCTTTGCTTTCCAGCAGTTTTTCTCAGACATACCTGGGTTGGTTTCTTTGTGTTTATCCTGCTTGAGATTCATAGTGCTTCTAGAATCTGAGGTTTCATGCCTTTCTTTGATTTTAGCAAATTTCAACTTCAAATAAATTTTGTCTTCAAATACTATTTCTGCCCTATTTTCTCTCTTCTCTCCTTCTGGTATTTCAGTTACGTTTATGTTAGGCCTTTATACAGGGTTTTCTGAATTTCCTATGCTCTTATTGGTGTTTTTTAAATTCTTGTTTCTCAGTGCTTTATTATGAACATGAAGTCCACTAAATTGGTCTTCTTAATTCTGTCCTCTAATTCTTATCTATGTATAATCTGATATTAATTATTAATTGACTTCTTAACTTTAATTATTATACTTTTCAGCTTCAGAATTCCCACTTGTAGTGGATTTGTGGTATTGATTTCTCTACCTAAATTCTCCAAGTTGCCTTTTATTTTCTTCTGCATAATAAGGCAAAGTTTTTTTGGATGCATTTTGTTTGTTTGTTTTGTAGGAAGATTGGCCCTGAGCTAATATCTGTTGTCAATCCTTCTCTTTCCTTGAGGATGCTTGTGGCTAAGTTAACATCTGTGCCAGTCTTCCTCTAATTTATATGGGATGCGCCCACAGTGTGGCTCGGCAAGCCATTCTAGGTCCGCGTCCAGGATCCAAACCTGCGAACCCCAGGCCGCCAAAGCAGAGTGCGCAAACTTAACCATTATGCCACATGGTCAGCTCAGGCAAAGTTATTGTTAAATCAATGTTTAGTATTTCATTTTTTGGATCCTCTCAGGTCTGTTACTATTGTCTTTTGCTTTCCTTGGCTTTTAATAATCTTGTCTTGTCTCCTGTTGAAGGTTTGCTTGTCGCAGGTGGCAAGGGACACTAGGAGTTCCAAATGACCCAAATCCAATCAGAGATTGTAATGACACAAACTTAGGCTTCAGTACCTAGACATTTGGTCTATTTATAGATTATCCTTAATTCAGGGTGTAGCTCCGAAGATCCCCCAAGAGTTAGGGGTTATCAGCAAGCAACCCCCTCCACCACACACACATTGATTTCTCATCAGCTTCTTAGCCACTCAGCCATATTTTTAAGAGGAGAATTAATATACTTCTACAAAGAAAGCAGCTCTAACTTCCAGACACATCTCAGTGGATGTTTTCCTTTCTCCTTACAAGAAGGACAATTAAGATAATAAAAGTCTTGTCTTGGCACCTTAATTCTTCATGGCTTCCTCCTCACCTCAAGCTTGTCTAATTTTTCTCAAAGGAAAGGTGAGTCTGAACTGCCTAATCCATCATTACCAAAATCAACACCTCCTTTTAAAGACTTTTAATGAAGAAAGACAGAGGGAAAGTAAGTGACAGTAACTCAACAAAACAATGACAGAATTTGGAGAAGATTCTTGGTATAATGCTTCCTTCAATTTCCTTTCTTTTTTTATTGTAGTAAGAACACTTAATATGAGATCTACCCTCTTGACAAATTTTTAAGTGTACAATACAGTATTGTTAACTATAGGCACTAGCTTGTACAGCAGCTCTCTAGAACTTATTCATCTTGTGTGACTGAAACTTAGTACTTGTTGAATAACTTCCCATTTCCCCTCCCCCCAAGCCCCTGGAAAGCACCATTTTACTCTCTGCTTCTATGAGTTTGACTATTAAAATCTTCTATAAGGTGGAGTCAGGTCTCCAGCATAGGCACGTCCTCCTGGTGATTTCGTTAAACATGAACATCACTTTTTACCTACCAGGGATATGCTGCCCCAAACCAGAGGCAACAAATATCCGAATCACGAGTGAAATAGACCCCATTGATAGGTGTGTCTATGGAGGCTATGAAGACGATATTTCATATACGTGTGATGAAGGCTTTTATCCTGCTTCTCTTCATGGAAAGAGTTCATGCCAAGAAGATGGCAAGTGGAAGCCTGTGCCAGCATGTAAGTTAGGTAAGAATATTTAGAGAACTTTTCATAATTACTCCTCAAATTCCTTAAATTATCCCATTTGGTTCCACAAATGATCAAACTACTTAAAAACTGGTGACTTTGGGATTGTTTTTCCGAGAAGTATTGTGCAAACATGGTCACAGATACATACCACTAGCACCATGCAAGGCAGCTATATTGGTATAAGGCTAAGGTATATCGGTAAAATAAAAAAGTATAAGAAAAGTTTTCTTGCAAGAGAAAACAGTAGTGTTGGTAAAATCCCCTAAAGTCCCATTTTGTCATTTTTCCTGTATGTATGGTCTACAAGCACTATGCCCGATGTTCCATTAAAGAGGCTCACCACCCCATAAACCTCTATATTTATAAGTCAAGGGGGCAAAAATCATTTATATAATTATGGAACAAAGGAAGCTCTCAGGTTGATGAAGTGACTTTGTTAGAAAGGAGGAGCCTTTGGAGCCTAGTGACTTTTCTTCGCTCTAACTCAGACTTCTGAACCACCCCTCTGTTAAAATACCAAAAGGAAGAAGAAATCAGTACCTAGGGCTATAAAGATCTGTCTCTAATCAGGGTAAGACACTGAAAATGTCATCATTATGGAGATACCTTCATTATGAAAGAGTCTTCATATCAACATGATGGAGATTATTGGGTATCAGAGTTTGGGTTACTCTGAAAGCAAAGCTTGAGAAAATGACTTGGGTGCCAATAGTTTATTTTGGATGTGATCCTAGGAAGCAGGAATGAGGGATGAGAGAGAGGGAGAAAAGAAAAGGTTAAGTATTGTAAACAGCAGGGGCTCAGTTCCTTGGGACCACTGGGAAGTATAAAGAATGCCTTTCAGAAGTGTCTGTCTGAAGGATAGTAGACTGAGACATTTATCCACTGCTTTCTGTCTTCCATTGGTTCAAGGCTTCCCTGAAGGGCAGTAACTGCTCCTCAATTCCCTCTATGCTTCTCCAGCTTCAGAGAAGTCCCCAAGGCAGAAAAACTGAGAGATTCACAGTGAAGGCTTTCTGTAGAATACCATCAGTATAAATCCGAGCTTGTAGAAACGATATACTCCATCTGAGACTGTAACCAGAGGTGTGCCATGGCTACAAGTGTATACCCTTTACATCACCCGCATCTGTTGATGCCCCTTGTTAGTTGTACTCTATCATTGACTCTTTAAAGTAATGGCTGCCCCCAGTCCCTTAAAAATCACTCTAAAGGAGGGTTACAGGAATGTTACCTCTGATCTTGAGGCTTTAATTGATATTAATAATCTCCCTTTGCTACCACCCATTGTAGATTTTCCTCACCTTTAGTCAGCACTTGAGTTGGCCTAAGTTGCTTCCCAGATGGGATAACCCAGACTTTTATTCCTGAGGAATGGGACTTCTTGATGTCTTGTAATTGCCCATTCACTGTTAATCAAAAGATGCTCCAGTGAATAAATCTCCTGGGTTCCAGATATATTCTTTTCTGCCCTAATTGTATACAAGCCATCCTAGCTCTTCATGAGAACCACAATTAGTTACTCCACCAGTATAATTTTTCTCCCCCAAGCTGTCCCAACGGTGTAAGGAGACCAATGAAACTAGACAACAATCATAGTTTCAGGTTCAGTGGAAGCTTCAGTGTCCCCTAGTGGAATTCTTATGTCCCTTTCCCTGGGAAGCAGGCTCTCTAACCTAGAAGAGTCTAAAGTCACAAGTAGGAAAAGTGTATTATACGTGTAGGTCACTGGGACTAATTGTGAGTAACATCAGTCCCACTTCTACTCTTTGGTTTCTGGTTCCACGTGTTCTAGCTATTGAGTACACCTCTGTGCAGGTACAGGCCAATGGTGCAGTGTACACTGCATCCTGGAAGACAACGTACTGATCTGGCCGGGTGTCATTCCTGAGTTGATGCCCTGGCGGAATCTTTCATACATTCCCATTTTCTGTTAAGCTGTCTCTTTTCAGGTAATGCATTATATGGTAGGAACAGCAGATACCATGGCCATGTTCCCATTGTCACATCTTTAACAACCTTTTGGAGCCTTGAGTCTTTGTTCATTCTGTTACCCAATATGAAATGTTATCTCACATCTCATCTGTATCCAACCTTTCTATACAGCTTTCCAAACTTATTTCTACCCTCCCTTAGGAAATATTTATTTAATACTCTAGCTAACAATTCATTATCTTTCTTCTCTACAGAATTTACTCTCTGAACTAGTCTCTTGGCACTTTATCATAAACTGGCTGATATTATGGTTCAACCATTTACATAGCTATATTTCATTTTTCTCCAAAACCTAGTTCATTGCTGAACATATATACGTATTTTTGTATTAATAAAAATTAAGTCAAAAATCATTTCTAATGGAGTATTTGAAATGAAGTTTACAAAAAGGCCATATGTGAGCTCTAGACTTACATAAAGATGAAAATGTCATCTTCACCATCAGTGTTCAGAGCAAGAAACTGGTTGCTAGGGATGTAAAATGTTAAAATACATTATCCCTAACATCAGAGTGGAGAGAACGGTGTGTATTAGATAGTATATGGAACTGTTAAATAACTATTACAGAAAGTAGAGTGTAGTCATAGACAGCACAAAGACCTTGGATGGAGAAAGGTCTGAATCTAATGCTGCCCTTGACACTTAATAGCTGTGTTACCCATGCAAGGTACTTGGCCCCTCTCAATCTCTGTTCCATTATCCACAAAATGGGGCTGATGATAGTGTCTACCTCTCGGGTGGTTGTGAGGATTAAATGCGATCATGCACGGAAGTGCTTAGCATAGTATTTGGCACATGATGAGAACTCAATAAATAATTCCAAGTAATCTATTGCTAACAAGTGCTATAAAAGGAAAGAACTGTCATTGTGTATTGCAGTAGTCAAAGGCTTCACAGAAAAAGTGGGAGTTCAGCTAACAAATAGACAAGATAAGGGCATTCCAGTAAGGAAGGATCACAAGGGGAAATATATAGAAGTGGAAATGCACATGGCGAGTTTGGGTAAAGATGAGTTGACTAGTTTGATTAAGGAATAGTGCTAGATGAATTCGAAGGATCTATAGAAAAGGCCAAAAGAGGTTTTTCCAAACGCCCTTGGGTTGTTAAATGTGCTAGTTATTTTATTTTTAGAAAATACAGTATTTTAAAATCCCTTTCACTCAGTTTTAACCTTAAGAAGAAGTCATCCTTCAGCATAGGTCTTCCTCTGGCATGCCCAGGGCTCCAAATTTATTGCAATTCTTCATACAAGAGTTTGTGAAACTTGAGACAGTTTCCTTCCACTGTAACTACCCCAACAAGTCATGTTCCTTGTTTCAGCACTGCCGTCACTGTATCATTCGAAAAATCCAGGAATTCTATTCTTATGGTATTGGAGTTGTGGCAAAGTTGGGCCTTGTTTGGAGATCCTGCATTTATTCAGTCTTTGTAGCTTTTCACACATGAACATTTCCTCTATTTGGTGTGATGTCTATTGAGAATAACTCTAGTTTAGCATGGCTCTCTGTGGCTAAATTCATGCTTTCACACCAAAACATCTATGATATCCACAAGCAATGAAACATTTTAGCAATCATGTAAAAAAAAAAAAAAAAGTCCTATAAAATGAGAGAATTCCCTCAGCCCAAGCGGCTTTCATTCACACAAGCTTTCCTCCAGCTTCTCAGCCTGAAAGCAGTGGAAGCGTTGAATTGTGCCAAGTTACCCTCTGGGAAAAGGATTTGAGCGGGAAGGCTGGAATCTCCTACAAATCCCCTGGATTTGGGAGTATCTTGCTAATCTGAAACTATGAGTTCACACCCTTCCCTCTCACCATTTATGGTTGCAGTTCAACTCCCAGAATGGCCCATGGACACTACAAGGAAAGATATTTTTTGCATATATAAACATACATTTTATTTTTTTATTAGACTTAGAAGACAAGGATTTTGCATTGCTTTACATGTTTTCTTTCTATGTCCAATTAAATCTCCCTCTAACCATTAAATCCTCATCCATCCTCCAAAACCCAGCTTCCAGGTCTATTTTCCAGGACAATTCCAGGGAGTCCTACAATGCTCACTGATCCCCCACATCTTTTATTACTTTTTAAATTTTTCATTTTGAAATAATTTCAGACTTGCAAAAACAGTACAAAGTGTTTCCATATGCTCTCCGTTCGTACTCCCCAAACATTAACATCTAACATAACCGCAATACAATTATCAAAATAAAGAAATTAACATTGATATACTATTATCTATAGATCCTATTCAAATTTTTCATTTTGTTCCACTAATGTCCTTCATCTGTTGCAAGATCAAGCATTCCTTTTAGGTTTTTTTGTAACATGTAATTTTTAAAAAAACTATTGTTTTAGGGGCTGGCCCCGTGGCCAAGTGGTTAAGTTCGCGCACTCCGCTGCAGGCGGCCCAGTGTTTCGTTGGTTCGAATCCTGGGTGTGGACATGGCACTGCTCATCAGACCGCTGAGGCAGCGTCCCACATGCCACAACTAGAAGGACCCACAACAAAATATACAACTATGTACCGGGGGGCTTTGGGGAGAAAAAGGAGAAAAATAAAATCTTTAAATAAATAAATAAAAATTTAAAAAACTATTGTTTTAGAGTAGTTTTAGGTTGACAACAAAATCGAGAGGAAGGTACAGACATTGCTGGTATACTCCCTGCCTCTGCTCACACATAGCTCCCCCCTTGCTGACATCACGCACCACAGCAAGGACGATATTTTAATACCTTCTTATTCTGAAGCCGCGTACGACTGTCAGGGAGGATCTGACCCGGCTGGAGAGGAGAACGTCTTGTGCAAGTCTTCATGCTGGTTGCCTTCACCTCCTCAGTGTAAAGCCAGCTCCAGCTCCACCTCCAGCCCACTGCTAAGAAGACAGAATTAGACAATATTGAGAGCAGTGTTTCCTGTTGATTAAAGGTACCACATAAATTAGTTAGTTAGTTTGAATATTTAAATCACGCATGGTAAACTTTAACAAGGCATCAACAGGTACATTGAAAATGAACTTTACTTCCCACTCTTGTCCTCCAAAAGCACAGCTCGCCTCTTTTCCAGAGGCACCCCCTACTACCAGGTTCTTAGGTATCTTGCCAGAGTATCTAGAGACAATGTCCTTTATCTGAGAATATCTTTGTGCCTCTAGTAAAGTTTTCATGAGAATTTCATGAATTAATTCCAACTATCCAAGAAAGAAGAATCTCAACTGTTAATTCTCAAATCATGGAGTGTTAGAAATCTCCACAAAAGCCTCATAATGGGCACCCGTTTTCCATGACCTTTTCCTTTTATTTTCGATGACCTGATGGTGCTCCTGGTTGGTCAATCTGCTATAACAACAAGATGAGTCAAGAATGGGTTTGTCTTGGGGCTGGCCAAGTGGCATACAGGTTAAGTGCGCATGCTCTGCTTCAGCAGCCCAGAGTTCTCTGGTTTGGATCCTGGGCGTGGACCTACACACCGCTCATCAGGCCATGCTGTGGTGACATCCCACATAGAAGAACTAGAAGGACTTACAACTAGGATATACAACTATGTGCTGGGCTTTGGGGAGAAAAGAAAAGAGGAAGATTGGCAAAAGATGTTAGCTCAGACCCAATCTTCCTCACCGAAAAAAAAAAAAAGGACTGGGTTTGTCTCTTCAATGTATGTGGTATTTCCATCATTTTGCTAACAACTTCATTTAACCCAGGAAGATTATGAGGCAAGAACAATGAAAAGTACATATGTAGGACCATATGCAGATTAAGGCTATAGGGTGTAGCAATTGAGAGCAAAGATTCTGCTACTTAAACGCTATGTGACACTGAGGAAATTATGTAACTTTTACAGTTTATTGCTTGGTAAAATGATGATAATAAGAGTATCTAATTCATAGAGTTGTAGTGAGGATTAAATGAGATAAGGCACATAAAAAATTGAGCACATAGACTGACACATAGTACTTGCTCAATAAATGTTAGTTATTACTACTGTAATATATATTATTACTATTATAATATTATTGTATTATGACAATGAAAGATAACAGAACAATTTGCGGGATCTGAGTATAATTTATGAACAGAATTTCTCATCATTCTCATTATCTAATGCTGTTATGATGCCTTTTACTAAGAAACATAGAATGTTAAAAAATATGTTTCCATTACAGCTACGTGTATGAAACCAGAGATAAAAAATGGAAAGCTGTCTGAGGATAAGGATGAGTATGTTACACCTGAAAATGTCGCCATCCAGTGTGACCCTGGCTATAGTTTGGTCGGTTCCCAAAGTATCAGATGCTCAGAGAAGAGAACCTGGGACCCAGAGGTGCCCAAGTGTGAGTGGCTAAATGGCACAGTTCAAGAATTTTCTGGTACTATCCAACCCTAAAAATGGTGCCTCCCGCAAAGCACTGTTCCAGCTAGCACAGGTGAGATCTGACTTTTGTCAGGAATCGTTAGTAATTTACCAAAATTAGCATTTTCCACATTGAAGCACTCTGATGAGCTGGGACAGGCAAGTTTTCCTGCAATATGGCTGCAACCGAGACCTCTAGACATGGTGGCCCCAGAGACCCAGATGTCCTGACCCCCAGCCCTACATTTTATAAAATAAATGCTGCACGATTGCTCCATTTCTGGTTAGTCGTTAGAATTATCACTCAGTTGTCCTTGAAGAGGCACTCTGGGTCTTCT
The DNA here is from genome assembly GCF_041296265.1 of Equus caballus. Lineage (NCBI taxonomy): Eukaryota > Metazoa > Chordata > Mammalia > Perissodactyla > Equidae > Equus > Equus caballus. The sequence goes on from NC_091688.1 coordinate 3,470,869, forward strand.
TTGCAGCTCTGCATCTTTTCAGTGTCATCTGTGCTTGGTTGCTGCTCAAGAACAGATTTGGGCTTGGCCTGAATGTGGGCATTGGCTAGGATGCAGAATCTCTCCCGACATCCTGTTCATCCATCAGTCCTCTGGTCAGTCTCACTTTTGCCAGTAATGCCTCTCAGAATGCACCTCCTTTTCTATAAATCACTTTTAGGAGGTCCCTGAAGTCTGTGAGCAAGTGCTCCCAGGCAGACACATCATGCAGTGTCTCCCAAGCCCACAGGATGTGAAAATGGCTCTGCAGGTGATTAAAGTGTCTCTGGACCCAGGTGTCTCATCTTGGAGGATATCACAACCACCCCGCAAGGGCCCACCCTAGAAAAGGGCTCCAGCTTGTTCCAGACCTACCTTCACGGGGAATATGGGCATGTGCGTAGGTTATGGCTTGGAATTAGTCAGATGCCTTGTACTCCTAGAGCCCGCTCCTGTGACCTGGCCTCTCCCAACACCTACCTATTCCAGGTCCTGGCTACCCTGACCTGCGGGGCCACGCTTGCACAATACGCACCCTGTCAGCCAGCCTTGGGCAGCAGCCCTCCAGGTCTGAGGCGCTCCAGCTGGTCCCTAACCACCCGCACAGCCTCCAGCACGGAGGGAGCCCACCCCTCATTATTGTTCTGAGGTGGCAGCTTTAAACTGGTGACATTTAGTCCCCATTTGGACTTGCTGCCTGGTGGGGTCCAGGCTCCTCCAGCAATCGAGGCTCCCAGGTGTCTCTTATCAAAGGGTACTCTAACCAGCCCTACCTGCATCCCTGGCAAGCCGTTGAATCGTCTCCGACACTGCCTTCAGGGGGAATGTTCCCCATTGGGTGGGTAAGGCTTTTGTTTAGGGAGATGCCTGGCACCCACAAGAGGCAGCTCCTGTGACCCGGCCTCTCCCAACAGACGCCTTGCTCCGGGTCCCTGGTACCCTGACCTATAAGGCCCGCGGATGCTCAGTACTCACCCTGGGAGCCTGACTTGGGAAGGCAGGGCCCTCCAGGCCTGTGGAGCGCTGGCTGTCCTCAACTACCTAAGATCCTCTAGGGCGGAGGGAGCCAACCCTCCGAGAATCATTTTCAGGCAGCAGCTTTAAACTGGAGACATTCAGTCCCCATTTGCTTTTGCTGCCTGATTGGGTCCTGGCTAAGACAGCCCAGTATTCTCCAGCTGTGCTTTCAGGGGTAATATGCACACTTGTGTAGTCTAGGGCTTGCAGTTAGGCATAAACCCACTCCTGGGACAAGGCCTCTCCAGACCCTTCCCCTGTTTCAGATCCCTGGCGGCCCTGAACTGCAGTGGTGCACATGCGCAGTACACACCCCATCAGCTGGCCTTGGTCAGCCAGGGCCCTCCAGGCCTGTGGAGCCAGGGCCTGGCCCAGAACACCTGCATAGCCTCCAGGATTGAGGAAACCCATCCCCCGGAAATCACTCAAGGCAGCCGCTACAAATTGGCAACACGCGGTCCACATTTGGACTTGCTCCCTGATGGGACCAGGGGTTTCTCCAGCAACCAGGTTTCCCTGATGTCTCTTAACTAGAGGAATCCCAGGCCAGCCTCTCCGCCCTGCCCTGGTAAGGCTATTGACCTTGCTCCAGCCTTGCTCCCACGGGGAATATGTGTCTTGATTAGGCTAGGTCTTGGAATTAGGCAGCTGCTTTCTTCTCCAAGGTTTATCCAGACGTGCCCTGGACCCTGGGTTCTCAAAACCCTCATCAGTATTTCACTGGTTTATCCCCCACCCTCTAACACACATGAGCCTTACTAAAGCATCTATGGCACTTGCTTTACTCCCTAGTCACCATGTTCAACCAATGGAATGAACTAGTATTATACTATGAGGAGTGTCCAGACAGTAAAAAATCTTTGCAGACTATGACAGAGAAGAGGTGAGTGATAGAACCCTGAAGTAAAACTGTGAAGATGTCCTCTTGTCCCTACAAGACAAAAGCAAATGGCTTTTGATTGTCTTCGTTGATTGCTTAGGGGAAAAGACATTTCTAAGATCAATAACAGTATAAAAGACGCCAGGAGCTGTTTTTATTGACTCGAGAAATATACCTTGGGGCCTCTGGCTACCAGATCCACATCTAATAAAGCAGCTGCAGTTGGAGTCACTCCCTGATAAAGTTCACAATAATTCACAGTCGTTCTCCAAGATCCATCCAATTTTTGCACTAAACTGGCACGTGAAATAGAGATGAGTTAGTAATCACCACTTCCACATATTTCAAGTCTTTGGCATGGCACTTATGTCTGGGGAGGCAATTCTGCTTTGGTTTATAATTTGGGTAGGGAGTGGCAGCTCCTGGAGCTTCCATTGGCTTTTCCTGCCATAATAACCCTCACTCCATGTGTCAAGGAGTCAATGTGGAGATTCTGCCCATGCCCAGGTACCTTCGTTTCAAGTAAGTATTTAAGAACTGGAGAAAAATAGTCACGAATTTGGTCTTCTGACCTCTGGATCCATGATGAGAGAGATTCAGGCCAAAATTTCATCTACCACCTGACTTCCAGAACCCCCTGCTCTGACCAGAAGACTATGGGGACATTTCAGGGCCTTAGGGATTAGAATTCATTCATCGTAGTAAATAGTCACCCTAGTAAATGGTCACAGGTCCCTTTGGAAAAGACTTAGAGGAAGACGTAAAGTACATATTTGCAGCAGTGTTGGAGGGCCCTTCCTCCGGGGACGTGGTCTCCCTTTCAGTCAAAGGACTTTATCTTTGGTCTGTAAATTGACATATCTGTGACATATAAATGTGACATATATGAAATCACGAATTTCCACTTTGGAAATTGAAGCAAGATTTCTTCTTGCTAGATCAAGAGTTTTTCCACTTAGCTAAAATTAGTAATACTTTAATAAACTTCTCATTAATTTTATTTCTAAAAACATGGTGATCAATTAATCACCATCACAGATCCCCTTGACCAAAGCACTAAGATTGTCACTCTTGCTGTTCATTACTATGATTGCACCCACTTTGTCTCCGATGATTTATTTCTAAAATCTAGCCTCTAATGTCCTGGGATGCCATCATCCTGGTGCAATCAGGGAACTTAATTCAGTGGTACCCTCTCCCATTGTCATCTCCAGCCTAGAGAGGACAACTAAAATACAGCCTTTCAAGCATGTTCATGTTATTCTCACATCATTTATCAATGTCTTATTGACGAGAATGTTCCCTGGGCTCTCCCAGAAAACATAGCCAAGGAGAAGATAAGCAGGTGTGCATATAATGAATCTATTTCAACATTCTCCCTTAGTCCTTAGATAACTTTCTCCACGTTGTCAGGGAACTTAGACAACCATTGAATCCAAACTTCAGTAACCAACCAAACAAAACTGATAGAGCCATTTCGAGCTGCGAGAACGAACACATTAATTCCAGGGTGCACCCATAATGATAAATTCAGCCTAATCCGGCAAAATGCTCTTCTGGGTCTGATATTTTTAGAATCCTTTCTCGTGTTTGTTCCCAGCTTCCTCCTGCCTGTACAAATTAGCAAGTTCATTTGGGGGGTGTGTGTAAGCTCAGAGAATCCTGAGATATGACTCCACTCTGAGTTTGGAGGCGTTGAAGGATATTCAGGGTCATGAGCTGTGGTCCTAAAGTGTGGTCACAGAGCAGATACATCAGAATTACCTTGGAAGTTGTTTAAATGCAATTTCTTGGGCCCCATCCAGATTTACCGAATCAGGAATTCTGGGAATGGGGCCCATTGTCCAGGTGATTTTGACGCATCCTAAAGTTCAAGACCACTGGTCCTGAAGAAGAGTCACATGCCCTCGCCAGACAACTGCTTTAGATAAAGTTATTCACAGACTTTGAGCAAGGAGATGTTACCTGGCCCACCAACCCCATAAGACATTAACCACAGCCCTGCTCAGGACAAGCCTAACATGTTATCTTTAGTGTACAGGAAACACAAAGAGAGAGAGGAAAAGATGGCTGAGACATAGGTCAAAACCAGTTAAAACCAGTTGAAGGCAGCTTGGTGGTCTGACTTGACCTGACATAGACCCCACAGCTCATTATACGTTCACTGTAGTACATTACCATACTAAATAACACACCCACCCGCAGACATGTCAGGAAACTCCAGACCAAGTAAGGGAGGAAAAGAGGTGGCACCCCATTCCCAGAAAATCCTGCCCATTTCCCCAGATAACTGTGAATATTCCTCCCCTTCATTACCTCAACCACTTATAACAGCTGCTTAATCACCCCAAGAGCTGAGAAGTTGATTTGCGAACTTAGTTCCCACTTCTCCATTCTTTGGCCATTGAATAAAGCTTGTGCTGTTGAATGCTCATCTTTGATCTTGTTTCAAATTTGTGACAGCAAACAGAGAAAGGGCCCTGCAAGGAACAGCAAGGGGCTCTTCCTCAGGTTTCTCCCCAGTTAGGGGAGAACTCAGTTGGTAACAAAAAGATCAGTTTCTTCTGAATGGCAAGGAATGGCAGCTTCTACTTGCAAAGGAAGGTCAGAGAGAATTACGGATTCAAGGTTCTCAGCTTCTTCCAGCTTCACTCAGAATGTCTTTATCCCAATTTTGAGGATCCCACTTTTTCCTAACTATTCCCTAACCCTGACAAAGTTGTATGTTCAACCTGTATTGCCATTCTGCCACTCAAGTAATTGGATTTAAGGCCCTGGTCCATAGCTATGTCTACCCTACAGCTCCAAGAAATAAGAGATTCTTTTAAGGCTGCCTTAGAAGATATCTGGTTCTCTATCCGTATCTTGAACTTCAAGTTCGAAGCCCCAAGCTTATTGTTTTCTTTCTGTAACTGTCCAACACCATCAGAGTCATCATTATTACCACGCTGGTCAAAAACAGCCACTACGTGATTGCCCAAAGCATCGCCTTCAAATAGCACTTCATGCTAAACAACCACAGGTGATAATTTAAGTAATCCCAATGCCCATGCATGCCAGAGGTCGGTGCTCCTCAGACTTTAATGTGCCTGCCAACCTTCTGAGTATATTGTTATAATGAAAATGCTATTTCAGTATGTCTATGATAAGGCTTGGTTTCTGCATTTCTAACAAGCTCCCAGATGATCCGATGAACCACTGCTTGGTAGTGAAGCCATGAATTGCTAGAATGACATCCTCACCTCCCCATAAAAGACGTTATCACTGCATTTATTCTCAAACAGAACCCCAGCTTGAGGGACTATTTCCTGCCTGCCTTCTGGTACTGATAAAAGTATCAGTCAAGTTCCACCCAGGAGAACAGAAATCACTTGAAATGTTTATAATAGAGATTATTTAATCCGGGGAATTGATTACAAAGGTGATAGAATAGTGAGAAGCCAAACAGGAGACAGTGAGGCAACCCAGAGATTAGCAACAGTAATAAATTGCTACCAGCACTAGGCTGGAGACACAAAGAGAGGAGGTGGTGCTACTGAGGCCGTGGGCTGGGGACACCCAGTGAAAGCTGAGTCTTGGAAGGATCATCCATTGAGATCTAGAGCCACAGAAGAATTTCAGCTGCTACCAGAAATGCCATCCAAGACAGAGGGAGAAATGTTGTGGCTTTTCTCTTTCTTCCACCTTCATATCTCCTTCCAGTGCCTCCCACTGAGTGAACACAGCCAGAAGCCAGCTAATATGGGAACCCCAGAAACATAGGTGCAGAGTTTGGCCCCCAGTGATGCAGAGCATAACAGAAGCGTGAGAAATGGAAATGACAGAAAACAGGCCAAATGTTTCCGTATGATTTAACACAACCACACTTTCATGGATATACGTTGAATCTATCCTTTATTATTATTTCTTTAGCTTGAAATATTAATGTCAATGCAAACCAAACAAAACACAACATCAAAATCAAGTGTGCCAGTAACTAAAATCATAAGTATTGCCATGAAATTTTAATATTTTGAGTTATAAACTAAAAATTATGTGCCTTCTCTAAAAGTCCAAAACTGGTAAATACACGTATTATTTAATATTATGCATTTACCCACTTTAGTATAGACTCTTTCCGATTAATGAAGCAAAATTATTTATTAACACCTTACTCCTGTTCTTTATAAAGTACTGAAGTTTACAAGTCATTTATTTTTAAAATAATGTTTTGTAAATAACATAAATGTGAGAAAAGGTTTATATTATCAAGATGATTTTCAGTTATCCTCTTTTTGACTTATAACTCTGTCAAATATTAACATGAATGCTTTTTTCCATTTAGTACACTTGGAGGCACAAATATATGGTGTGATGGTTAATTTCATGTGTCAACTTGACTGGACCGCTTGGTTAAACACTATCTCTAGTGTATCTGTGAGGGGGTTTCTGGATGAGATTAACACTGAGTTGGTGGACTGAGTAAGCAGATGGCCCTCTCCAATGTGGGTGGGCTTCATCCAATACCTTGGAGGCCCGAATGGAACAAAAAGGCAGAGTAAGGGGAATTTGCTCTCTCTCTGCCTGACTGTCTTCCAGCTGGGACATTGGTCTTCTCCTGCCTTTGGACTCAGACTCAGACTGGAACTTACACCGTCGACTCTCCTGATTCTCAGGCCTTCAGACTCAGACTGGAACTTAGACCATTGGTTCTGTTTCTCTGGAGAACCCAAACCAACACATACGGCTTTAAATCTAAAGATTTTAACACCTTACTACATAAATATAAACAATTTCATTCATACAACATACAAATTTATCATGCAACATAATATTCTCTCCATTGATTATAAGGTCAATTATTTTTTAATTTCTATTTTTATTATAATTTTAATTAATTTATTCATAAAATCACATTTAATTTGCCGAAACAAAATCCAACCGCATTAGATATTACTCCATCTCAAACAACTTTCACTGCCCCTTAAAAGAAGAGCTATTTTCCTATATTATTATCTCCTTTCTTTCTTCTAGGTTTCAGCCAGAAGTCAGCCAGATGGAGACACAAAGGAGGAGAAAATGTACCCACTGTTCTAGTCCGCTACTGCCATAGTGTCTTCCCCCTTACCCACACCTGCAACTTTCTGGTAACCCAAGCAGAAAAATGATCTAAAACTTGTGATTTTTCTCTCTTTCCCATCCCATTGCCTGCCCGCTGTCAGTGCTACATAGTTTACCCCTGTCAAATTCCATCCTCAAGCAGTCATTGGGCCTCTGCTACAGCCTGCAGATTATAGCCGTCTTCAACTGAGACAATTCTCTAGACGCAACATCTAGAAAATTAGAAAGAAAAAACCACAAGCTGAATGTTTAAATAAACTGAATCAAAAAAGTTGAAAGGCAAAATCTTAATCATTCCAAACAAGGATTAACATACTTGGGTTCCATATTGATTTTTTTGTTTAGGAATATAAGAGAGGAACATGGAGGAGAATCTCACTTCGGCAAGGATGCCAGTTCAGAATCCCGTTTAGTCACAGGATCTTCAGAGCCCCCTGCACACTGGCTGTGCATTCTAAGACCAACCTAAATTTCCTAGAGAAGCATCTCAAGACATGGACTTGTCTTTGTGGAAGCTAAGAGGGAGGAAGCCATGGGTTTTCATCTGGACATTCTAAGGATAAGACTTCTTCACCATGATTATTTCATTAAACCCATTGCTCTATGAGCTAACCACTCAGAACTTATGGTCCCTTTTGATATGCACAATAGTGACTACCAAATTCCTCCACCCTGACATTGAGGGTTCAAAAAAAGGTCCTATCTGTGGGCCGGACTGGCAGTGCAGCGCTTGGGTTCACTTGCTCCACGTCAGCTGCTCTGGGTTCGTTGGTTTGTATCGCAGGTGCAAACCTAAGCACCACTTATCAAGCCATGCTGTGGCAGGTATCCCACATAGAAAAATACAGGAGGATGGGCACAGATGTCAGCTCAGGGCCCATCTTCTTCAGCAAAAATAAAGAGGAGGATTGGCAGTGGATGTTAGTTTAGGGCTAATCTACCTTGAGGAAAAAAAAAATCTTACCTGGATTTAATTTTGTCTAAAGGAACCAATCTTCTAATTAGATTTAGTTTGGGCTTGTGGTTTTCCTATCTCTGCCAATAAATTTATTTCAAAGTTCAATTTTTATACACACAAAACAATTATGAATGCCAAGTAATTGTCCTGTATAATGGCCCTCGGATGTCAAGAAATTTTAATATCTTTTCGGCATCTTAAAGACAATGAAACTAATATGTTAATTTGCTGGCCTGGGGCACCAGGCTGATTCATAGCTGTGTGTGGGGATTAAGCTTTAGAACTCACAACTTTAGATACTGTTCTTAGAATAACAGAGAATTGCCATGTCACCTTCAAGTCAGGAGTGGAAGCCAGTTGTCAGTCAATATTGTATATGTCAATGGCAAGTCAATGAGCAACAACATATATTTGGGCACCCACAAGTCTCTCCTATATAGAGAGCTCCCTCTTCAGGCACCGTGAAAAAATTACAGGGAAAAAAGGAGGAAGAAGAAGGTCTAAGCCAGAAATTATTGTCTCTAAGGCTTTTTAATCCAATGGAGAAAACAGAACAAATAATTCAAGATTTAAAAAGTCTTGTTTTATTTAGCTGTTGCTGCATAATAAATCAGCCCAAAACTTAGTGACAAAACAGCAACAATAATTGTATTATCTCTCATGATTTCTGTGGGTCAGGAATCCAGAAAGGGCTCAGTTAGGAGGTTCTGGCTCAAGTCTCTCATGATGTAGCAGTCAGATGACAGCTAAAGTGAGAGCAGGCTGGAATGTGGCTGGACAATTCTCTCTTCATGTAGCTTTAAGCTCTTTCCATGTGGTCTCTTCACATGAGCTAACTTGGTCTTCCTTACAACATGGCAGCCTCACAGCAGTCTGACTGTTTACATGGTAGCTTAGGGCTCCGAGGTGAGGGCTTCCAGCAAGCAAGATGAAAGTTGCACTGCTTTTACTGACCTAGTCTTGGAAGTCATATAGTGTCACTTCTGCTATATTTCAATAGTTACAAGCAACAGGTAAGTACAAAGCCATCCAGATTCAGAAAGAAGGAAATTAGACTCTACCTCTTGATGAAGGAGTAGCGAGATTGTAGAAAATCCTGTAGAATGGGATATCTTGCTGTAGTCATCTTTGGAATATACAGTCTGCTCCCTGTGACATCCATGAAACAGCCAATTAATCAGATGATTACAAGTAAGAGGAAAGGAATCTTAAACTTTTTTGTATTATCAGCTCCTAGCCCAGTCCCTTAATAGAATAAAAGAATTCAAATAAACAAATAAATAAGCACACAATACAAGCTTGTTAAATGGAATTAGGGTATCTAAGCAACAGTGTGAGATAACAAAGGAAGGACACCCAACTCAATCCTAGAAGGTGTCAGAAAAGCCTAGAGAATAATTTACAGTAGTGGTTCCTAACTATGTAAGTATAAAAATGCCATTTTAAAATAAAAAATTTCAACACCTTCAGATGAAACTAATTATATCTCCAGTAACTACTGACTAAGAAAGTAAACTTCCAAAAACCACTATTAATTCCACAAGGATTTAAATAAATTTCTATCTAATTACAGGATCATCTAGATACTTCCTTTAAAAATAGCCCTCCCGTTTGTATATTTGATTATTCAGTCTAGAGACAATTCTTGGTGCGTATATGATGCGTAGACTTCATGGAATGACTTCTTGCCCCACTGATTGAGAACCATTCATCTGTACTTATTTCTGGGTGTCTTGCTTGGATTGTAACTCATGCTTCAAAATCTCTCCTTTACAGAGTATTAAAATGCTTCTACTAGTAGAAAGGAATTTTGGAATCTAAGGTTCCAAAATGAATTCCTAGCTCCACTACTTATAGATTCTGATCCCAAGGATAAGTTACTGAACCATGATAAACCTCAGTTTCTTCATTTGTAAAAATGGAAAAGTGATATCTCACAAACTTGACATAATTCATTTCAAAATGCCTAATACTCTACATACCTGGCCTGTAGTAAATGCTTAATAAAGTGCAGAGGGAAGAGAAATCCCTTTTAAGATTCATTGACTATTTTTGTGTCTCCTTACCCTACATGACAGACATTCCTACAGTTTATTCCAGCATTTCCCTCCCTGGAATACCACAGTACCCTCTATAAATGGTAAATTTTCAAGATTATTTAAAAGTAGGACCAGGCTTAGCACACGTCACCATGCAATAAAGTGCTTCTTTATCTCAACCCTTTATTTCTGATTCCTACTGACTCCATATCAACAATGCGCTCCTCCCTTACTCCAGCTTCAATTCCATGATGCCTCTGTTTTAAAACGACTTTTTATGTGGAAAGTTTACAAAAGCTTTCTGAAAACTTGGATCAATTACATCCACCAATGCATCCAAAATCTATTTTGCTACATTCAAAAATCTAAAAATGGAGAAGAACGTCTTAGTTTTTTGTGTAGAACTTAAAATTTGCATTGTAGATATATCAGTATTTTATGCCATCACATTGCTGAAGAAAGAACGAAAACTCACTGACATTCAGAGTTACTGCTCAGTGACCAGCAAGGACAATGACGAAGTGTCTGGACCTCTGGCAAGGGGGCCCTCTGAGCTCCAGTTCTAGCCACTACTCACTTTAATAAAGCCATGACTTGAATGCCAGAGTTTTACACCTCAAATGTGAACAGTTCAACTTCAAGCCGATTGCCCCACCCTACAGGATGAGCATCTACAATGAGAAATTTTTTGATTCCTTCTCAATTCCCGCCACCTCAACAATTACAATCAGTGAAAATATTCTTGTTAATGATCCTAGATTTCTATTAGATGAGAATAGAGGTTTACTTTTGTATAAAACACATTCCGTCTTAGAATTTCCTTCTTTATAATCATTTCAGTCCAAGTTTCTACCCTTGGGAATTTGGTAACGAGTGCTCTGTGTCTATTCGTTTTTGTTTTAATTTAGGAGATTACTTTATTCCCTTTCTAGCCTTGATTTGTTTTGCTGTGTAGTTATTTGCTATTAATATTTAAACATATTTTTAACAGACTATCGCTAATGAGTAATACTTTTTTTTTTTTTTTTTTTAAAGATTTTATTTTTTCCTTTTTCTCCCCAAAGCCCCCCGGTACATAGTTGTGTATTCTTCGTTGTGGGTTCCTCTAGTTGTGGCATGTGGGACGCCGCCTCAGCGTGGTCTGACGAGCAGTGCCATGTCCGCGCCCAGGATTCGAACCGACGAAACACTGGGCCGCCTGCAGCGGAGCGCGCGAACTTAACCACTCGGCCACGGGGCCAGCCCATGAGTAATACTTTTTACAAAACAAATTATGCCCTAGCTATTTATTGCATAAAGAGAATAAAAATTGCATAAATTATCCGGAATGATGTGGAAAATCTGAACCTTTAGTCAGCTAATAAATGGCAGCATTTCTTTTATTTTAAATAATGTCAGTGGTTCTCAACCCTGTTTATACCCTTAAAATCATTGAAGACTCCAAAAGAATTCTTTATGTGACTTACATGTATTGATATTTACCATATTATAAGTTAAAATTGAGACATTTAAAAAATATTCACTTTTTTAAGAATAACAATAATAAACCCAATGTCTTTTAACATAAATAACATTTTATGAAAATAAATATTTTTTTAAAAAAACAAAGAAATTTTAGTGAAAAGAGTGACATTGTTCTTCATTTTGCAAATCTCTTCAATGTCTGGCTTGACAAAAGACAGCTGGATTCTAATATCCCCTTCTGTATTCAATCTGCCTCTGTATGTCGTTTTCACTGAAGTTTATGAAGGAGATACAGCTCCATTCAGATATAGTTGGAAAAAGGAAGCATACTTTAACAGCCTTTGCAGATAATTGTGGCTGTTGCTCTTTGACATTAAAACAAAACTCTACAAGCAGTGGTTTCTTACAGGTTACTTGCAGTATGAAATCTGAAACTGTCTCAGTGAACTTTTTGTAGCCCTATCGCATTAACATCCTTTGGTCTTCTTGCATCTTGAAAACATCTTTGAACCATGCATGATTTTATCGCATCATGTATTGGTCATTTAGAAAATATTGCTTTCCTGAGTTGTGCAGATTTCCCAAATGTGAACATTATGTCATTATACAATATTAAGGAATCACATTTCTCATCAGAAAAGCCTTAAGTATTGGGAAAGTCTCAAGCTTATAGCAGCGAGTACAAGTTGTCCAGTATTCGCATTTTTGCTTGAATGCTCTGGTTTTACTATTTTTTTTTTTTTTTTTTTAAAGATTTTATTTTTTCCTTTTTTCTCCCCAATGCCCCCCGGTACATAGTTGTGTATTCTTCGTTGTGGGTTCTTCTAGTTGTGGCATGTGGGACGCTGCCTCAGCGTGGTCTGATGAGCAGTGCCATGTCCGCGCCCAGGATTCGAACTAACGAAACACTGGGCCGCCAGCAGCGGAGCGCGCGAACTTAACCACTCGGCCACGGGGCCAGCCCCATTGAATGCTCTGGTTTTACTATTGACAACAAATGCTGTCAGTTGTTTTCCTTTAAGAGACAGGCTAACTTCGTCCATTTTTTAGAAAATGTCTAGCAAATACCCAAGTCAAAATAACTGTAGTTTATATATCAGTCATTCTTTTAAATAAAACTGACGTTCCACGAGAAAAGCCACTAGTTCCGCTTGCAACTTAAACAATTGCACAAGTGCTTTTTCCCAGAGATAAGCATCATATTTCAGAATGAGGAGGAAGCGCTTTATGCACACTTCCCATTCTATTACATGGAATATTACAAAGACTCAAGGGTTGAGATTTAATAAAACTCATAATTCACCAAGGACGCTGTTAAAATAAAAAAATGGCTTTTTAAAAAATTTTTTTTTACTGCAAATGCATGGCGATGAGGAATGCAGTGATTGTTAGTATAGTTTGCTGCTTCTGCTCGGATTTGTCCTGAGGCACCAGCCCTTTTACCCTCTATTGCTTTTGTGCCATCAGTGCAAATGTCAACATAGTAAGAAAGGCAAATAAAGTCGACATAATTATGAAAAGTTTTCCCCCACAGCCTCTCTGTAAGGGTCCCAGGGACCCGTAGCGGTCTGGGGACTGGACTTTGAGAACTGCTACTCTACATAATGCGCAGCTGAGTCTTCACTCGTGAGGCTCAGGTTTGAAACATGCCAAAACTTCAGCAGCATGGTCCAGTAGAGAGAGGAAGGAAGCCAAAACTGAGCCAGTTAAAGGGGAGAAGAAGAATTGAGCCTACAATTTTACTTCCCCCCCACCATGTTTTATGTTTTTGATATCATATTTTACCTCTTTTATTTTTGCGTATCCCTTAACCTCTTGTCATAGATACAGAAGATTTCAGTACTTTTGTCTTTCGACCATCGTATGGGCGTTATAGGTGGTTGATCCACTAGCTTTCCTGCATATTTGCCTTTACTACTGATATTTTTTCTTTGACAATTTTCTTGTTCCTATTTGTGGGCTTTTCTTTTCCACTTAAATAAGTTCCTTTAACATTTCTTGTAAGGCTGTTTTGGTGGTGATGAACTACTTTAGTTTTTGCTTGTTTGGAAAAATCTTTCTCTCTCCTTCCATTCTGAATCATATCCTTGCCAGGTAGAGTCAAAGCAATGGAAAGATATTCAATGTTCATGGATTGGAAGAATTAATATAGTTAAAATATCTATATTTCCTAAAGCAATCTACAGATTCAGTGCAATCTCTATCAAAGTCTCACCACATTTTTCACGGAAATAGAACAAAGAATTCTAAAATTTATATGGAACAACAAAAGACCCCAAATAGCCACAGCAATCCTGAGAAAAGAGAACAAAGCTGGAGGTATCACATTCCCTGATTTCAAAATATACTACAAAGCCGTAGTAATCAAAACAGCATGGTACTAGGAAAAAAAACAGACACGCAGATCAGTGGAACAGAATGGAGAACCCAGAAATAAACCCACACATCTACAGATAGCTACTTTTCGACAAAGGAGCTAAGAACTTAAAATGGAGAAAGGAAAGTCTCTTCAATAAATGGTGTTGTGAAAACAGGACAGCCACACACAAAAAGTGAAAGAAAACCAATATCTTACACCATACACAAAAATTAACTCAAAATGGATTAAAGACTTGAATGTAAAACCTGAAAACATAAAACTCCTAGAAGAAAACAGAGGCAGGATGCTCTTTGACATAAGTTTTAGCAGTACCTTGTTAATATCATGTCTCTTCAGGCAAGGGAAACAAAAGAAAAATAAACAAATGAGACTACATCAAATTAAAAAGCTTCTGCATGGGAAAAGAAACCATCAGCAAAACAAAAAGACAACCCAGCAACTGGGAGAAGACATTTGCAAAGCATGTATCTAATAAGGGATTAATATCCAAAATATATAAAGACCTCAACAACAACAACAAAAAAACCCTATTCAACAATGGGCAAAAGATCTGAACAGACATTTTTCCAAAGAAGATATACAAATGGCCAACAGACACGTGAAAAGATGTTCAACATCACTAATTATTAAGGAAATGCAAATCAAAATCACAATTAGATATCACTTCATGTCTTGTCTCAAGACAAGAAATAACAAGTGTTGGAGAGGATGTGGAGAAAAAGGAACCCTCATACATTGCTGGTGGGAATGTAAATTGGTGCAGCCACTATGGAAAACACTATGAGGTTCCTCAAAAAATTAAAAATAGAACTACCATATGATCCAACTATTCCACTTCTAGGTATTTATCCAAAAAATACAAAAACACTAATTCAAAAAGATATATGCACCGCTGTGTTCATTGCAGCATTATTCACAATAGCCAAGACTTGGAAACAACCTAACTGCCCATCAATGGATGAATGGATAAAGAAGATGTGAGATAGATATATATATATATATATATATATAGTGTGTGTGTATATGTATATACAGTGTGTGTGTATATATATATACATATATACACACAATAGGATACTACTAAGCTGTAAAAATAATGAAATCTTACCATTTGAGACAATGTAGATGGACCTTGAGGACATTATGCTAATGAAATAAGTCAGACAGAGAAAGCAAGATACCCTATGATTTCACTCATATGTGGGAGATAAAACAACAACAACAGCAAACAAACAAACACACAGACACAGAGGACAGATTGGCGGTTACCAGGGGGGTAGGGTGGCGAGGGGGGCAAAAGGGATTGAAGGCACATGCGTATAGTGACAGATGGCAGTTAGACTTTGGGTAGTGAACACAATGTAGTCTACGCAGAGGTTGAAATATAGTGATGTACTCCTGAAATTTATATAATGTTATAAACCAATGTTACCTCAAAATTAATTAAATAAAAATTAATCAGGGGCCGGCCCCATGGCCGAGTGGTTAAGTTCGCGCGCCCCGCTGCAGCAGCCCAGGGTTTCACCGGTTCGGATCCTGGGCGTGGACGTGGCACCGCTCATCAGGCCACGTTGAGGTGGTGTCCCACCTGCCACAACTAGAAGGACCTGCAACTAAGATATACAACTGTGTGCCGGGGGGATTTGGGGAGATACAACAGAAAAAGAAAACAAGATTTGCAACAGTTGTTAGCTCAGGTGCCAATCTTTTAAAAAAAATTAATCAAATAAAAATTATATAAAAACTAATTAAACAAAAATTACAGAAAAAAAGAAAACACCCTGGGATTTGTACCTGTACACTGTAAGCTCTGTGAGGGGGGGGGTATATCTGTAAGTATGCCTAAGTATCTAACATTTGTTGAGCCTTTCTCTTCTGCTCTGAACTTGCTCTCTTCTGAACCAGTTAAGAGAAAGAGCTTCTCATATATGTGAAATAATATCAAGCAAATAATAATATCAAGATGGAGGGCATCTCCAGGGATCACAGAGCTACCAGAGAAAAACTGGTGCACTGATGATTTTGTCATGCAGAGGCTCCCAACCCCTCAGTTAGTTATACTGAGGAACTACGATGCTCTTAGCACTATGCTAGAAGATTTAAGGGAAATCTAATTCCTGGTTCCTGTTCTGAAGCTTACCAGAAATAAAAATATACCTGAACCAAAGAATAACAAAAATTTACATAACTAAGGAAAAAAATGTGAGTAGTATAGGCAATAGGTATTATAGAAAGGCTAAGAAGAGAGAACGATGGGGAGGAGTGGTCAAAGAAAGCCTCAAGAATGAGACGGATTATCTTGCTCCTGCTTGTCTGCTCCCTCCTTATAAGAGCATATACAGCCCCTCCCTTGCCCTACCTCCTCATAGGGGAAGTATATTTCCACACCCCATTGTCACCCTTACACAGGTGACAATGGAATGTAAGTGGGTGTGTATACACTGTGACGGAACAGAAATTCTAAATTCGTATGCAGGGTTCTTCTGGCCTCTCGTGTTCCTGCTCTCTGCCATGAGAACGGTATGTCCTAGATATGCCACAGAAGCTGCCCTTAACGAGCTGGGAATTACCAAATCCACTGAGAGAACAGAAGCAATGTTTTCCATTGTACAATGGAAATAAAACACTTGGAATCTGGCCTAAGCAGGTCAAGATAGCACAAATAAGTTGCATGAACAGGTGGTCCAGACACCAATGTCATCTATCTCTGATGCACGGACATCTCTCCTTCAACTTACTTCATGGGGGGTGGGCCCTACAACCAGCTGATGGGGGAAGAAAATCTCAGGCCTGGTGCACAGATGGACTGTTTTGATATGTTGATGAAAGCTGAAAGTAAATGAGCTAGAAGGCAGTGGGGAAGTGAAATCCTCCCAGTGGGCAGAACTGTGAGCAGTGCGCTCAAATCTGCCTTGAATAGAGGGAGAAATGAAATATACGTGGACTCCCGTGCAGTGATAATGGATTCATTGACTGATCAGGGTCCCGGAGGAAGCAAGACTGGAAGATTGGAGACACATGGAGGCAAGAGAATGGACCTATTGGAGTAAGCACGAAGTGTGTAGAGCTACGCTTCTGACATGGAGGCCCAGGAGAGCACAGTCCCTCGTTAACCTGGCAGAGATCTTCTCTCCTCGGCCAGGCTCTTCTCTCAGCTCCCTGTGCTTGTGCAATGGGTCTGTGGTGGCCCTGGTGTCAGGGATAGGTGCCGTGAAGAGGCCCAACAACATGCGCTCCTTCTCACTAAGGCTCCACCACTGCTGAATGCTCACTGTGTCAGAGGCAGAGACCAACACTGAGCTTTTTAGTGTCACCATCCCTGGAGTAGACCATCCAGCCACTTGGCGGCAAGTTGATGACACCAGACCTCTTCCACCACAAAGGGAGCAGCAATTTGTCCTTACTAAACTGAAACCTATCCTGGATGGGATGGGCTCTCCCTGCCCACAGCGTCTCTCACAGGCTTACACAATATCTGACGCACCAGGGGTCCTCACTGCAGACTTTCATCACTGCAGACCCGGGCAGTCTACCTTCCCACTAACCAGCTCTAGACTTCAGACAAGGTACGACTCTCTCTCAGCCTCAGTTGACTCATCTATAAAACAAGGAATTTAACAGTAACTTTGTTGATTATAATGCATATAAAAACATTAATATATGTCTAGTGAATTTTAGATCCACATCCTGTCTTCATGTTTGATTAGGTCTCCCTACCATGAGCTGTGGGGGAGGGGCTGGTGGTAGAGGGCAGTGCCTGGAACCCAATAAAAGTTAGCTATTCTGTTAGTGCTGTGACATGCGTGAAGACTAAGACCAAACACAGCTCCGCCTGCTGACTGAGGTGTGCCATTCCAGTGTCAAGGGCTCTCTCCCTTCAGCTTGAGGCTAATCTGGGTGGAATCCACTTTGCTGAATATGTTTGTTTTAATTGTCCCCAAAAAATCGAGTGCTGTATACAAGACTATGTAATAAAGTCAAATAGCTTTCAAATAGTTATAACTTTTCGGACAAGAAGTCAACATGGCACTCTGCTCAGTATTTTCTCACTGAGGAGAGAGAAAGATGAGAGAAGCTTCCGAGGATGCTCAGTTGAAGGAGCTATGAAAAGCCTTTTAGTTGTACACTTAAAATGGGTGAATTTTAGGGTATATAAATTATATCTCAGTAAGGCTGTTTTTCAAAAAACCTATCCAGAGAGCCTGTTGGTGGGGGGTGGGAGGGGTGAGTGGAGGAGCTATGAAGATAATGACATCTTAATAAATATCTCTAGATTGCCACTAAACTAACAGTATTAAGGGAATTAAATTGTATAATTTACTCTTCTCTCTTTAATTTGGAACTACTAAACAATAGTCACATTTTTCCTTGCCCAGCAAATCTATCCACGTTGGACAACTCCAAAGCCCATTTTTTCATAAATATCCAGTGCCCGATTGGGCTGTCTCTCAGTGACCTGCCAGAGTGGCCTCATACTGGCTCAACAGAGGCGACTGTTAAATTTTCAAGAATTTTGGTAAGCAGTTGTCAAACACAGCCATTACTAAAAATTAAACTATATAAAACTGAAATTTAGAAAAGTATATTAAAAACAAAGTTGATAAATACTCCAAACTTATCCCTTCCTAATTATTTTACTACCCTTATTATTTTCTATGCTCTTAAGGTTATTTCTGTCCCTGTGAAAGAGTCAGAAGAGTGGCAAGAGAAAGCGGAAGGAGAAGGCTATCGGCTGCTGTTGGTGACTAGCATTGCTGTGGTTGTTGCTTTTGTTGCTACTGGAGGACGTATAGCCCCACAGTGTGTATCCCGTAGGTTACACACTGGGTGTTAGCAGTTGGTGCCCCACTAGGAGTTCACCCCAATAGATTTTGTACATCACAACCCAAGAAGGCCCAGTCACAAAAGACTCAGAACCCCCAGAAGACAGTTTCTGTTCTGCACTTTTGGCCTTATCTTTATTTCCCCTTCCAAAGGCAGCAATAGTGACACGCAGCCCCTAAGAACCTGCTGGGCTCATCCATCGTAGACGGCAGTTGTTTACCTGCCAGCTTGTTCTCTTCTTTGCACTGAAAGAGACTGAGCTCCAGTACAATCTACCCAACCTGCACTTGTTTCTTCTACTGATCCACTCATTCTAATGGATATAATAGTGGACCACAGATTTGTGGTATCGTTGCTTAGCTACTTTTATTAGTTAACAATAAGTGTGTTTAATCTTTCATTAGACTGTAAATGTTCTAAGGTTTCCATGACTATAAATGTAGTTATCACACCAAATGGTCTCTTTCCCTAGGCTTTTCTTGAAACATCCTTAACCCTTTGGGTCCACTCATCTTTGATCCCTTTTGTAAACCTCCAGGCCTTTGAGGATAGGCTGAGGTATATTCATTAACTCCTTCCCTTGTTTCTACTAATTTCATTTCAACACTCAAGTCCATTTCAAGCTACGCCTGTTCCAGGAAGCCGCCTCGTCATCCAGCTCCGCCCTGAGCCATTCGTGGGAAGCAGGTGCTAAAGGGTGAAGGAAAGTCTCTTGGTCTCTGGTCGGTTCGGTTTGGGCTCATATCCCAGGGATTCAGACTTTTCTTCTTTTGTAGGAGGGATGCCTTTCCCCTTGGTGGCTGTGGAATTGAGTAGGCAACTACTTTTAAGGAGAAGTTCACTAATTTCCAGAATTAATATGTGTCTAAAAGATAGAAGTAGCAAAATTCCAAAATAGATACATAAAACAGCAAACAAAATCAAACCATCGTAAACTGAATATAGCTTTCCGTGAGGGTCGGGATCGTTGAGCATTTTCAATGCCCAATAGGTCTTTGTCTCCTCTCTATCTTCCTATTTTATTTTTCCACCGAACATCCGTGGTGGGAGGCACTTGGCATACATGGGCTCATTTTGCTTTTCGAGGAAGGAGAAAGTGAGGCTAGAGAAGCGAGGAGTAGTTTCCCCGAAGTCAAAAAAATCAATCCACAGCAGAGTTGGGACTGGACTCTTGATGTGTCTGAGTCCAAAGGCCAAGCTTTTTGTAATATGAATAACACATATTTTTACAAATAAGATTCTTAGTACTTCTAATAATCCCACCTGAATTTCCAAAATCCTCACAATATTTTTTTTCTAGAGACGCTACAAATACTGAGTAGGGAAAATGAATTCCTTCAGAGCTGTCTTCCTATCTTATTATTGGAATTTTACTGCAGTATCCATTTCTTGGAGAAATTTAGGGACTGCAGCCTTCCACTGGGACACCCAGCCTTTGCTCGAGCCCCTGCCTCGCCCGGATTGGACTGCAGAGGGAGCGGTCAGTCGTCAGTCCCCCTTCACTCTGCAAAGCAGGAGGCTGCAAATTGTGGCGCCACCCTTCCTTCCGGTTTCCAAAGCGCTTCCTCAAATGCGGAACGTTTAAGGAGATGGAAAGAGAGGAGAAGTTGGAAGAGACTAATTGGACACTCCAGCGAGAAAAGCACCACAGCCACTTGGTGTCGGTGTGGGGAACAGGGCAGCAGCGTGGGGGAGACAGCAGTGTCTGCAAAGGGGCAGTGGTCCCAGGCGGTGGGCTGGTCCGCGCTCAGGATGCCTACTTTAGTTTCACAACTGCCTCTTACCTCCTGACATTATTGTGGGAAAGGTGCTAAATCTACCTGAACCCCAGTTTTCTCATCTGTAAGACAGCAATAATAATATCTGCTGGGCCAATTTCACACGATTGTTGCAAGGATCAAATACTACGATAACGGGGGTGAAAGTGCTCTGAAGGGTTAAAGCCTGTGTGTGTGGGGGGGGGGGCACCACCGATATCAACATGGAGGGAAGGGCATGCAGGGAGGTGACAAAGGTAATATCCGACAAAGAGCAAGTGCTTACCCGTGCCAGACAATGTTTAAGAGCCTGACATGTACGAAAGCACCTAAAGTAATGAGAGGGAAGACTCATAGACCATCTGCTTTGCCGAGTCACCCCAGATGAAAGCACTGATGTACCATTTTCTTTTTTTTAAAGATTTTATTTTTTTCCCAAAACCCCCTGGCACATAGTTGTGTATTTTTTTTTTTAGTTGTGGGTTCTTCTAGTTGTGGCATGTGGGATGCCCCCTCAGCACGGCTTGATGAGCAGTGCCATGTCCACAGCCAGGATTCGAACTGGCGAAACCCTGGGCCACTGAAGCAGAGCGCGCAAACCTAACCACTCGGCCACGGGGCCAGCCCATGACGTACCATTTTTAATAAAAGAATAAAACAACCATCTTTGAGATGAATAAACTCAGTCCTGTCGTTAACTGCATGGATCTGTTACTTAATATTTCCAAGTCTCATTTTTCTTTCAGTAAAATGGAAATTACAGTACCCACTGTAATGCACAGAGTATATAAGATAATTGAATTCCTTCCTCATTTTTTCCATCCTCTTTTTCTCTGGGAGTTTCTTGCACACTCAGTGATAGAACTGAGAACACAGCTCCAATCTCAGTGCAGCCTCAGGCCCTACAACCTCATCCCATGAGGAACAACAGCCAGCCACCGAGCCCCAACCCCTTGTGGGGTCTAACAATTAGAACTAGTTCACAGCACGTTCATTTCCCTGCTTACAAGAATTCTCCAGCATCGCACACACCTCAAAACTAAAACTTCTTAACCAAGAAATTGTTTTAAAAGAAAAATGATTGATTAAATTTGAAAAGTCTGTGTTCTTACACAAAGCATCATTCACAATTGTCTGAAAGTCTTGATTTCAAATAAGCCGCCTTACTATTTATCCACTCTCATCTCCTAACTTGTCATACTGGGTGTTCTGATCTTGGGATTGAAAAATGAGGTCGCACTATTTTTTATAAGTGGAAATCCCTCCCTTTAAAAATTCTAAATTAATAAGTAGAAATTACTTTAAGAGGAATTGGGCCTGTCGCTGTTAAGAAAAGATAGCCAAATCTTGGAAATCAGGCAAAAGAAGGACTGCGTGCCCTTTCCCTGTCATACTGGAGCTTTGGCCAACAGCCTCACCCAAAAAGTGACTCTAACTCTCTAGCAGACGAGCCTTTGTTTGCCTTGCTATTTCTTATTGGCTGGGGCCAAGACTCTTTGAGGTTAGAAGACAACTTGCAAATTTTTGTCAGGTGGAGACGCAAAGAATTTCTGTGCTATGCAAAGATAACCACAGAGCTATGGTTTCACTGGCCAGTGTGATATTAACCAGGTTTGCCTCTGACCAGGCAGTCGGCGTTCTGAACGTCATGAATGCCCGAAAGCTCTTCAAGTGCCCTGGACGCCAGCTTTACCATCCTGCTGATTCCCTTGTTCATGGGTTTAATAAATCTTTGATGTGTGTCCATTCTATATTTGTGTGAGAACATATTTTTAAGTTTACGAAATCGTTCTTGGACAACCCTCTCCCTCTCCTGTTCTCTACCGCTGCATCAGTGAATTGTAGGATAAGTTCCCAACTGTAGACACAATCCGGAAGTGGCTGCAATAGACAAATGGTCTTGTTCTCTAACTACTGCCAGAAAAAAATTGTTAACTATTCTATATCGAAATGAAATTTATTATCTTTGGGATAAACCATCTCCACAATCTAATAGGTGTACAACAAACAACTTTCTGAAGGTCAGCTTGTCCTGTAACCTGAGGGTATCTTTCGTAGAGTTACATTCTAGTGTATATACTAGGTGGCAGAGTGGCTCGTGATTTCTCCATCCTTCAGCATCTAACGTATTATGTGCATGCTATTTGCCAAGGACTATTCTGGCTGCCAGGGATGCAGCAATTAAGGAAATACATTGAGTCCCTGTACCAGTGGAACTTACATTCCGGTGGGAAGGCAGACAATAAAAAGGGTAAGTTAATATAAAGGATGTCAGATGGTGATAGGCACAATGGAGAAAATAAAGCAGAATAAAGAGAGAATGGGGTATGGGGAGCATCTATTTTATAAATGGTAGTCAGGGAAGGCCTCATTTAGTTGGTGACATTCGAATGGAGGCCTGCGGAAGTGAAAAAGAATTTTCCAGGGGAAGAGAACAGCAAATGCCAAGGCTCTGAAGGAGTGTGTGCCAGGTGTTTGAGGACTGGCGAAGAGACCACATGGAGTGAACAGGCAGGAGTCGGAGGAGATAAGGTTAACAAAATGGCAGGGGCCTTAGAAGGCCTTCAAAGACACAGTAATGACTTTGGATTTCATGATGCTGATTGGAGCATTCTGAGCAGAGGAGGAGCCTTGCCTTTTTAAAACACTGGCTGCTGTGTTGAGAACAGATTATAGGAGAGGAAGGTGGAAGTGTGGAGACCAGCTATAAGGTTATTGGCAGTATCCCGGGTAAGAGAAGCTGGTGGTTTACTCCAGCACGGTAATGGTCAAGGAGGACAGACTCTGTGTATATTTTGAAGTTAGAGCCTACAGGATTTCCTGATAGATTAAAAGAGAAAGACAGAAATCAAGAATAACTTGGCCAGAGAAACAGAAAGAACAAAACTGTCACTTAATGAGATGGGAAGACTATAGGAGAATAATTTGAGAGTAATATCAGGATTTTAGTTTTGGACTGATTTAGTTTAAGATGCCTATTAGACATACAAATAGGAATTTCTTGTAGACAGTTGAGTATGGGTCTGCAGTTATGTTCCAAGCTGGATCCTAAATGTGGGTATTTGAAGCTGGGGGCCAGATGAAATAAGGAAATGAATGTAGAAAGGGAAATCTATGAAATGCGCTCTGAGGCATTCAGATGTTCAAAGATGTGGACGATGAGGACAACAAAGAAAGCTAAGGACCAATTAGTGAAATAAGAGAAAAAATAGTATGACAGTGATGTCCATTCTTCCACTGATGGGCACGTAAGTTGTTTCCATATCTTGGCTACAGTGAATAATGCTGCAGTGACTATCGTAGTGCAAATCTCTCTCTGAACTCCTGTTTTTGTTTCCTTTGGATTTATACCCAGAAATGGGATTGCTAGGTCATATGGTAGTTCCACTTTTAACTTTTCTGAGGAACTTCCATACTGTTTTCCACAGAGGTTAAACCAACTTACATTCCTACCAACAGTGCACAAAGGTTCCCTTTTCTCCACATCCTCACCAGCACTTGTTATCTTTTTGTCCCTTTAGCAATAGTCAAATAGGTGGGAGGGGACATCTCATTGTGGCTTTGGTTTGCATTTCTCTGACAGTTAGTGATATTGGGCACCTTTTCACGTACCTGTTGGCCATTTGTATGTCGTCTTTGGAAAAATGTCTATTCAGTTGCTCTGCCCATTTTTAATTGGATTGTTTGTTCTGTTATTGAGCTGTAGGGATTCTTTATATATCTTGGATATGAACATCTTATCAAATATATGGTTTGCAAATATTTTCTCCCATTCTGTAGCTTGCCTTTTCATTTTCTTGGTGGTTTCTTTCGCTGTGCAGGAGCTTTTTTACTTTGAGGTAGTCCCACTTGTTGCTATTTTCTTTTGTTGCTCGTACTTTTGGTGTCATATCCAAAAACTCATTGCCCAATCCAATGTCAAGGAGTTTCTTCCCTATATTTTCTTCTAGGAGTTGTATGGTATCAGGTTTTATGTTTAAGTCTTTAATTCATTTTGAGTTAATTTTTGTAAGAGGTGTAAGGCTCAATTTCATTTTTCTGCATGTGGTTATCCAGTTTTCCCAACACCGTTTATTGAAGAGACTCTCCTTTCCCCATTGAATATTCTTGGCTCCCTTGTCAAATATTAGTTAACTGTATACGTAGGGGGTTATTTCTGGGCTCTCTATTGTGTTCCATTTGTCTATGTCTGTTTTTGTGCCAGTACCGTACTGTTTTAATTACTACAGCTTTGTGGTACAGTTTGGCATCAGAAAGTGTGGAGCCTCCAGCTTTGCTCGTCTTTCTCCTGATTGCTTTGACAATTCTTGTTCTTCGTGATTCCGTGAAAATTTTAGGATTGTTTTTTCTACTTCTGTGAAAAATGCCACCGGAATTTTGATAGAGATTGCATTGAATCTATAGATGGCTTTTGGTGATATGGACATTTTAATAATATTAACTCTTCTGATCCATGGATATCTTTCCATTTGTTTGTGTCTTCTTCAATTTCTTTCATCAGGTCTTGTAGTTTTCATTGTACAGATCTTTCACTTCCTTGGTTAAATTTATTCCCAAATATGTTATTGTTTTGCTGCAATTGTGAATAGGATAGTCTACTTCGTGTCTTTTTCATATGTTTCATTATTGGTGGGTAGAAACACAACTGATCTCTGAGTGTTAATTTTACATCCTGCGACTTTCCTGAATCCATTGATTAGTTCCAAGTTTTTTGGTTGAATCTTTATGACTTTCTATATATAAGATCATATCGTCTGTAAACAAAGACAATTTTACTTCTTCCTTTCCGATTTGCATGCCTTTTATTTCTTTGTCTTGCCTGCATGCTCTAGCAGGACTTCCAATACTGTGTTGAATAAGAGTGGTGAGAGTGAGCACCCTTGTCTTGTTCTTGATCTTAGAGGAAAAAGTTTTCAATTTTTCACCATTGAGTATAATGTTAGCTGTGGGTTTGTCACATATGGTCCTTATTCTGTTAGGTATGTTCCCTCTATACCCAATTTGTTGAGGGTTTTAATCATGAAAGGATGTTGTATTTTGTCAAATACTCTTTCTGCATCTATTGAGATAATCATAAGATTTTTATCTTTTATTCTATTAACATGGTGTATCACTTTTGTTGATTTGTGTATGTTGAACCATCCTTGCATCCCAGGGATAAATCCCATTTGATAGTGGTATGTAATCCTTTTAACACGGGTTGAATTTTTAAGATTTTATTTTTCCTTTTTCTCCCAAAGCCCCCCAGTACCTAGTTGTGTACTTTTAGTTGTGGGTCCTTCCAGTTGTGGCATGTGGGATGCCACCTCAGCATGGCTTGATGAGCCGTGCCACGTCCATGCCCAGGATTCAAACTGGCAAAACCCTGGGCCACCGAAGCAGAGCACACAAACTCAACCACTCAGCCACCGGGCCGGCCCCCTCAAGATATTTTCTGATTTCACTTTTGATTTCTTCTTTGACCCATTGGTGTTCAGGGATGTGTTGTTTAATTTCCATATATTTGTAGATTTCCAGCTTTTCTTTGTTGTTGATTTCTAGTTTCATACTATTGTGGTTGGAAAACATACTTGGCATTATTTCAGGCTTCTTAGATTTGCTAAGATTTGTTTTGTGTCCTATCATGTGGTCTATCCTGGAGAATGTTTGTGTGTACTTGAGAAGAATGTGTATTCTGCTTCTGTTGGATGGAATGTTCTATAAATATCTATTAAGTCCATTTGGTCTAACATATGGTGCAAGTTCATTGTTACCTTGTTGATTTTCTGTCTGGATGATCTGTCCATTGCTGAAAGTAGAGTGTTAACGTCTACTACTATTATCGTATTGTTGTCTGTTTTTCCCTTCAGATCTATTAGTATCAGCTTAATATATTTAGGTGATCCAATTGTGGGTGCATATACATTTACAATTGTTATGTTTTCTTGATGCCTTGACCCCTTTAACGTTATATAATGACCTTTGTCTCTTGTTACTGTTTTTAGCTTAAAGTCTGTTTTGTCTGATATAAGTATAGCTACTCCCACTTTCTTTTGGTTTCCACTAGCATGTAATATCTTTTTCCATCCCTTCACTTTGAGCCTATGTATCTCTTTAAAGCTGAACTGAGTCTCTTGTAGGCAGCATGTAGTTGGGTCTTGTTTTTTTAATCCATCCAGCCACTCTGTGCCTCTTGACTGATGAATTCAATCTATTTACATTTAGAGTATTTATTGATATGTGAGAGCTTACTAATGCCGTCTTGTTCATTGTTTTCTGGTTGTTTTGTATTTCTGTTGTTTCTTTTTCCCCTTTGTTTCTGTCTACCTTTGTGAATTGGTGATTTCCCACGGTGATATGCTCTGTTTCCCTTATCTTTATCTTTAGTGCATCTGCTCTAAGTTTTTGTCTTATAGTTACCATGAAGCTTATGTACAACTCGTAGAGAAAATGGTCCATTTTAAACTGATAGCAACTTAACTTCAATTGTCTACAAAAGTTTCATGCTTTTATTCTTCCCTTTTTATATTTTTGATGTCCTCATTAACTCTTTTTATACTGTGCATTTAACACATTATAGCAGCTATAATTATTTTTAATACTCTTATCCTTTGACCTTTATACTATCAACAAATGGTTAACATCCATCCTATTGCAGATTTAGAGTTTTCCAGGTTTGACTGTATATTTACCTTTACCAGTGTGTTGTATACTTTTGTGTGTTTTCATGTTGTTGATTGGCTTCTTTTCGTTTCAACTTGAAGAATTCCTTTCAGCATTTCTTGCAAGGAAGGTCTAGTGGTGATGAACTCCCTAGCTTTTGTTTGTCTAGAAAAGTCTTTATTTCTCCTTCATGTCTGAAAGATAACTGACAGATAGAGAATTCTTGGCTGGAAATGTTTTTATTTCAACACTTTGAACATGTCATTCCACTCTCTCCTGGCCTGTAGGGTTTCTGCTCAGAATTCACTGATGGCCTAATGGAGGTAACTTTGTAGGTTATAATCTTCCTTTCCTAGCTGCTTTTAGAATTCTTTCTTTATCCTTGATTTTTGACGGTTTCCTCATTACGTGTCCTGGTGAAGGTCTTTTTGTATTGAGGTAATAGGGCGATCTATTAGCTTCATGTATTTGTATGTTCAATCTTTCCCCAGGCTTGGGAAGTTCTCCGTTTTACTTCTTTAGATAAAATTTGTGGTTCCTTCTCCCTCTCTTCTCCTCCTGGAATCCCAGTTATTCTAATATTCGTGCTTTTTATTGATCCCATAGATCACATAGGCTTTCTTCACTCTTCTTCATTCCCTTTTCCTCTGTTCGCCTCTAACTGGGTTATTTCAAAATTCCTATCCTCTGACTTACTTATTCTATCTTCTATTTTCTCTACTCTACTGCAGATGCTGTCTATTGCATTTTTCATCTCCTTCATTGAGTTCTTTAGCTCCAGAATCTATGTTTGGTTCTTTTTTATTATTTCCATCTCTTTGGAAAAAAATTCATTTTGATCATCTAGTTTTTTGAGAATTTGTTGAATTGCCTTTATGAATTTTCTTATAGCTCATTGAGTTTCTTCAAAAGAGCTATTTTACATTCTTTATCAGCTAGATCACAAAATTCTCTGCCTTTGACCTCAGTTGTTGGAGAACTATTATTTTCTTTTTGTGATGGCATGTTTCCTTGATTTTTCATGTTCCTTATAGTTTTGTGTTGCTGCTTTTGCATTTGAAGTAACTGATGCCTCCATAAATCTTTGCCAGTTGCTTTCAGATGGGGTATTCTATTCGATGGTGTTATTATCTGTGTTTAATCTGTCTTTGTATTGGTACACCTGCTCCACTCTTCTTGCTCCCTCTTGTGAAAGGATTCTTAAGCTTTTACGTCTTCTCTGGTTTTTACGAGTCACAAGGCTGGCTTCTGGAAACCACTCTTTTGTTTTCCAGAAGATGGTGCTATAGCTCAAGTTTGTGATTCCTCCCTTGCTCACAGTGGCCTGTTTTCTGAATGCTCCCTGTCCACAGGAGCTCGCTCTTGCTGCCTCACATGGAAGTACACACAAAGAGCCAGCAGCAGAGTGGGGGAAGCTGTGGGCTCAGCACTTGGGGCATTGAAGGTGCCCCTGGATCTGATAGAGAGATTCCCTGGGTATGGTATGACCAGAAGCTCATGAGTGGACTTCCTGCTGAATGCAGTCAGCAGGAATAGAGCCCCTTACCTGCCTTTTTCCCAATCTCCTCACTCCCTCCAGTCATGGAGTTCCCACCTCAGTACTCTGGGTGCTGCTGGAGAGAAATGGGTTTCTCCAGTCACTTCCTGTGCAGCTAGGGTAGCAAGCACTCACTCACCAACATCCTTTTCCCCGACAGGAGAAGTCATTGCTGCTGGATATATCAGCCTCTGTGCAGTGTATCCTTGGCCGAGGATAGAGGGGTGGGGTGGAGAGGGATGGCACTGGGAAAGTTTCTCTTACCACCACCTACATTGCAACCAAACTCATATTTGTTTTTCTAGAAGTGTGTGTTGGAATCTCCCCTCAGGAAGGCTAGACTTCTGCAAATTCTCTCCCATGTGTGGGTATCTACCCAGGTCAACACTGTTCATGTTTTTACTGACTGTGAAGAGAAGTCTGGGCAGCCTTGCTGGCTCCCCTGCTTCTACAGCCCATACCAAGTTCTGTCTGCCTATTACTGGATGTGCAGGCTGACAAGACTCCTCCCAGGTCCCTTGGCATATGGTGCTAGATCCCAAAACACCCACAAAGGTGCTTTTGTGGACGGATGTCTGTTTCATTGTTTAAAAGGGGAGATTAAAAGGAAAAATGTCTTACACCACCATAATGCTGACATCACTCCTAAGCAGCACTTCTGATGGTCTTGCTTGGGTCACTTAAGCAGCTACAGTCAGACAACAGGTTGGCTGGCAGCTGGCTCTTTCCTAATGACCTCATTCATAGATCTGGTGGCCAGTCTGGGCTGCTGCACCTTCATTCTCCTCCCTATCACCTCTTCAGCAGGATCGCACAGACTTGTTTTCTTGGCCACAGGGCTCTAAGAAAGCAAGTATCAATGCACAAGTATTTATCAAGCTTCAGCTTGCTTCAGACTTGCTCACGCCCCATTGGTCAAAACAAGCCCCGTTGCCAAGTTCAGAGTTGATGTGGAAGGAGACCGCACAGGGGTGGATCCTGAGAGGAATGACTCTTTAATGGAATAGTAATGTAACAATCTACCATAGCCAAGTAAGATGCAGACTAAGAATTGGTCATTTAATTTAGCAACATAGGATTTACCGATGACCTTTGCCAGCTCTGTTGCAGAAGAGTATTAGGGGAGAAAACACGATTGGAGGGTATTCACAAGGAATGTGGGAGGGAGCATAGGTAATAGTGAGAACAGACAACTCAAAGGGATTTGTGGTAAAGGAGAGTGAAGAGAAGGTACATGGAGGGAGACAAGAGGTAAAGAGGGTTTTTTTTAAAAAAAATGAGAGATATTGGAACATGCTTTTATGCTGATAAAAATGATCCACCAGATGATTCACAGGAAGATTATTTCTCTATAACCTCTGTAGGACCACTGTTAACATCTGCTTTAAAATTTTTCAAGGCCAAAATTATTCTACCATGCTTGAGATTTAGAACTTTAAGGATTCTACCAAGTAGGAGCCGAAAGGGATCTAAAATTATTTCATAAAGAAAGTCTTGCCTTGCCTACAGGTGCCCTTCTATCAAGATCACTTAATTTTCGTAATTTCGTAATTGGATGTCAACTCTCCCTCACCTGAGGTGGATTCCAAAGCGTATGCAATCTTCCAGTGGACAAAATGAGACCCTAGCATTTCAGTCTCTCATTAGTAAATTGTCTCCTTTCCAGCTCCTAGCAAAAGCTAGGCTGGGGACAGTGATATTCAGAGAAGACTGTCCGACAAATAAGCTTCTATCTACTCTTCCAAAATCTTTAAATTCTCTCCTTAAATCAAGATTCGGACATCTAAGGGATAAATAGTAAACATCATCCATTTACCACCCTACTGAATCATCTTCAATGATTTACATTTTGTTGTTATTCTCTCAACTTTCCCTAAGAAAGAGCCATATTCAGGAGTTACACGTGTGTGATGAGAATGTCAATGATCATTATTCTTTTCTATGAGTAAAAGTTTTTGTTTTCCTAAGAAGAAAAGCAGTTTCTGGTCTGACAAGTAAAGAGCCTAGAAGTGGTCATTCCCATCATCATAAGAAAAACACTGAACATACTGAAAATCAACAACTCTTCTTAGATCTGTCAGAAAATAGAGGTCACAAGGCAAGTGACCACACTGAAAATGAGAGAGATAGGTGAATATAGAGAACCACAGCTTACTGGGAGCAGAAACCTACCACCGAAGCCAGTATGGGTAGAAACCCTTGCTGGAGACTAAATGTAGACAAGCTTGCAAGTTAAAAATCCCGGGGGCCCGGTCTTAGTGGAGCCCATAAACATTCCTAAGTTTTACCTTTAGGTGCCCCACTGCGTC
This sequence comes from Equus caballus, assembly GCF_041296265.1. Taxonomy (NCBI): domain Eukaryota; kingdom Metazoa; phylum Chordata; class Mammalia; order Perissodactyla; family Equidae; genus Equus; species Equus caballus. The sequence goes on from NC_091688.1 coordinate 3,501,794, forward strand.
CTCAGAAGGAAGATAAGAGAAAATTCCCCTCATGTTTCTCTCAAGGGGAGGGGACAAGTAGCCATTTTGAATTAAGTCCATAGCGTCCTGTTCATCTTAACAAAGGCCTGCCTTCAAGAGGAACTATTGTGCCAAAGCCTAACCAACTTGGGTTTTACCAGAGCCTAACTGACCTGGGAGACGGGAGATCCCAACTCCAGCCCCTCTTCCTGTCTCACTTGAGGGGGAAAGGCAGGAAAGCTGAGCAGCACTTCTGAAGTTCACAGCCCAGGAACACAGGCTCATTAAAAAGACTGAGATCTCGTCATAGGCTTATGGAATGCTTCTGCTCCCCATAGATCTTAACACCACATCATTCAGGGTCCCAATAACAGGGAATCTGCAGAAAAACAAGTGAAAAAAATAGCTGCTTGTGATAAATTACTATGAGTTATTGGTCCCAATTCTTTATGCCTTTGTGGTAGTATTTTACACCCTCACCCTTGCCAGGGCCTCAAGGTAGGCAGGGTGTACGTTTCTCTGCCCCTTGACTTTGGGCTGGCAGCATAACTTGCCTTGGCCCATGGGCTCCTAGTAAATAAGTGAAGACTTGAAATGTGCTTGTACACAGGGTCTTGCCATCCCGTGTTCCAGTAATCCACCATGAGAAGAGCTTCCTTCTAGTAGCGGCTGCCCCTTCAGTCTGGAACCTAAAGTGAAAACACACGAGCACACCCGAGCCCAGCCCACAAGGTGGAACCACATGCAGCCAACCCTCCGCCTGGACACAAGGGCCCACTGAGATCAGCTAAACAACAGTTGACATGCAGGCCAGTGAGCATAAAAATAAATGCTTATTACTGTAAGACACTGAGTTTTGGAGTAGTTTGTTATACAGCAAAAGCTGACTAATACAGACGTTTGTATCCGGAAGTAAGCTGCTGCTATAAGAAAAACATAAAGGGATGTTTGGGACTGGGAAGCAGGTAGCCCAGAAATTGTTAGAAGAAGCTGGAAAATGATGCCCTGTGTGAGGTAGTGGTAAACTGTCACCTGTAGTTACTTGAAAGACAGATAATGTACCTAACGAAACAGTTGAGGGCTGAAGTTTTAAGGCAGACTGTTGGCCGTGAACTGGCTGCTCCTAGCTGCTTTTGATAAAGTGCTGGGGCAATGACAGCTGAGGAGTGAGCTGTCCAGATTTCACGCAGAATTTAGAGGGAATATAGAGATCACAGAAATTGCAGAGTTGGAAAAATGAAACTATTTCTCATCAAATTGCAGGAGCAGCCATTAAAACACAGCCTCAAGGAAAAGACCAAATCAAAGGTATGGTTCTCTCTCAAGACCTTGGAGGGGACTAAGGGATCATAGCATAGATCCTTTCAGCTGCACAAAAAGACTGTGAGAAATATTAAAAGCCTTGGTCCAGAAGACTGAAGTGCCCAAAATGTCCTTAACTGTGTCTAGAGAAAAAGAGCCATATCCCCAAAAGAGTAGTAGATGTGGCTTTGGGCACATGATGTAGATTGTAATCAAATACTTAGAAAATTCACAAAGTTTTTAAAAGAGCTGTATTGGCAAAAAGTGCCCCACAAACCTGAACTACAAAAAGAAAACCCAGAGTCTGTTCAAGATGTAAAAGGATCCATGAGCTCCCATCTTTTAAAGGCAGGGAGCAGGCTAAGAAGGCTGCCCTCCTACCGAGAAGGGCATAGTCTACTATGGCCTCTTCAGAAAAGGCTAAGGAGAGTGATGGAAAATGAAGGACCTCCCAGAGGGTGGAGCCACAGTGGTGAAGAACAATGAACTTTGGAGTCACTCCACCGAGCAGACCCAGCGCCGAACCAAGGGCCATCCCCCGCCCCCAGGACAGGGGACCTGATGACACTTGCCCAGCGGACTTTCAGAATTGCTGTGAATATGACTGTTCAGCCTCCCATTCTTCCCCCTTTTCAAATCAAAGTGTTTATTGTGGTTATCCCGTCCCTGCACCACCACTCTACATAGGGTATGCAGGGGTAGCAAGGAGTTAACTTGGCCTCTTAGTTCACAGGTTTCCTCATCAAGCAGACCTGATCTAAGTCATGAAAATCTGAACTTTGAGCAGATGTTGTGATTAGATGAGACTTGGGGGGATCTTGTAATTGGTATTTTGTATGAAGGAGGGTCATGAATAATTTTGTAGACTGAATTATTGGTTTCAATTATTTACTCCCTTGTGGTGATATGATACATTGACACATATTATGCACTGAATTGTGTCTGCTCAAAACTCATATGTTGAAGGCTCAACCTCCAACATGACTGTATTTGGTCGCAGGGTCTTTGGGAGGTAATTACAGTTATATGAGGTCATAAGGGTGGGTCCCTAATCTAATAGGGCTGGTGGCCTTATAAGAAGAGGAAGAGAGAGATCTTGCTCTCTCTTTCCACAGGCAACATGAAGGAAAGTCCACGTGAGCACACAGTGAGATGGCAGTCATCTATAAGCCAAGGGAAGAGGCTTCAGAATGAAACCTACCTTGCCAGCATTTTGATCTCCAACTTCCCAGCCTCTAGAACTGTGAGAAATAAATGTCTGTTGGTTAAGGCACCCAATCTACAGTATATTGTTAAGGCAGTGTGAGCAGACTGAGACAACAACTTTACCATGGCCTCATGGTGGACAGAGTGTATTTCTCCAGCTCTTGACTTTGGGCTTGGTCATGTGACTTGCTTTGACCAATGGGATGTTAGTGAACTTAATATGAGCAGAGGATTTGACAAGAACTTGCACAATGGGGCTTGCCTCTTATGCTTCAGTGATCTGCAGTGAAGAGCTTTCTCTGGGTAACTGATCCTTCGGCCTGCTCCCATCCCCAAAACCCAGTGGTTTATGATAACAACCATTTATTTTGATGTTCATTGGTCTTCAGGTCAACTGTGGATCAGATGACTAGGCTGGGTTCCACTGGCAGCTCTGCTTCAGGCAGCAGGTTGGTTGAGCTTGGTTCCAGGCTCTGGGTGGGGCTAAGGGCTTCTCATCATACTGCTGTCTGGAGACCAGGCTGAGGGAGAAGCTACCCAGGGGAAACTCTTCATTGCCAATCACTGGAGCACCAGAGGCAAGTCCCAGCTGTACATGCACAGGTGAATTCACTGCTTACATTATGTCCACTAACATCCCATTGTTGTACAGCAAAAGCAGACCACCACACTATTCGAATTTTGAGACTACATTTTACAAACTTGCTTTTTAAGTTTTTTTGAGGTCATAATAGTTCATAATATTGTGAAATTTCAGTTGTACATTATTATTTGCCAGTCACTATATATATGTGCCCCTTTACCCCTTATGCGTATCCCCCAACCCCCTTCCCTTCTGGTCTGTTCTCTTTGTCCATGTGATAGTTTATCTTCCACACATGAGTGAAATCATATTGTGTTTGTCTTTCTCTGTCTGGTTTATTTCATTTAACATAATACCCTCAAGGTCTATCCATGTTGTTGCAAATGAGATGATTTTGTCTTTTTTATGGCTGAGTAGTATTCCATTGTATATATATACCACATCTTAATTATCCAGTCATTAGTCAATGGGTACTTGGGTTGCTTCCACATCTTGGCTATTGAGAATAATGCCACAGTGAACATAGGGGTGCATAAGTCTCTTTGAACTGTTGATTTCAAGTTCTTTGGGTAAATACCCAGTAGTAGGATAGCTGGGTGATATGACATTTCTATTGCTAATTTTTTAAAACTTTTTATTTTTCTTATTCTCCCCAAAGCCCCCCAGTACATAGTTGTATATTCTAGTTGTGGGTCCTTCTAGTTCTGCTATGTGGGACACCACCTCAGCATGGCTTGATGAGCAGTGCTAGGTCCGTGCTCAGGACCCAAACCGGCGAAACCCTGGGCCACCAAAGCAGAGTGCGCAAACTTAACCACTCAGCCACAGGGCCAGACCCTATTTTTAATTTTTTGAGAAATTTCCATACTGTTTTCATAGTGGCTGCACCAGTTTGCATTGCCACCAGCAGTATATGAGAGTTTCCTTTTCTCCACATCCTCTCCAGCATTTGTTATGTTTTGTCTTGTTGAGTATAGCCATTCTAACAAGTGTAAGGTTATATCTCATTGTAGTTTTGATTTGCATTTCCCTGATGATTAGTGATGTTGAACATCTTTTCATGTTCCTATTGGCTATCTGTATATCTTCTTTGGAAAAATGTCTGTTCAGATACTCTGCCCATGTTTTATTTGGGTTGTTTGGATTTTTGTTGTTGATTTGTATGAGTTCTTTATATATTTTGGAGATTAACCCCTGTCGGATAAATGATTTGCAAATATTTTCTCTCAGTTGGGGGGTTGTCTTTTCCTTTTGTTCATGATTTCCTTTGCCTTGCAGAAGACCTTTAGTCTGATGAAGTCCCATTTGTTTATTTTTTCTTTAGTTTCCCTTGCCTGAGTAGAATGGTATTCGAAAAGAGCCTTCTAAGACCAATGTCAAAGACTGTACTGCCTATATTTTCTCCCAGGAGTTTTATGGTTTCACATCTTACTTTCAAGTCTTTAATCCATTTTGAGTTAATTTTCATGTACAGCAAAAGGTAATGGTCTACTTTCATTCTTTTGCATGTGGCTGTCCAGTTATCCCAACACCACTTATTGAAGAGACTTTCCTTTCCCCATTGTATGTTCTTAGCTCCTTTGTTGAAGATTAGCTGTCTGTAGATGAGCGGTTTTATTTCTGGGCTTTCAATTCTGTTCTATTGATCTGTGTGTCTGTTTTTGTACCAATACCATGCTGTTTTGATTGCTATAGCTTTGTAGTATATTTTGAAGTCAAGGATTGTGATACCTCTGGCTTTGTTCTCTTTTTTCAGGATTTGGGGTCTTTTGTTGCCCCATGTGAATTTTAAGATTCTTTGTTCTATTTCCATGAAGAACGTCATTGGGATTCTGATTAGAATTGCATTGAATCTGTAGATTGCTTGAGTAGTATGGACATTTTGACTATGTTGATTCTTCCAATCCATGTGCATGGAATATCTTTCCATTTCTTTACGTCGTCATCGATTTCTCTCAATAATGTCTTATAGTTTTCATTGCATAGGTCTTTCACCACTTTGGTTAAATTTATTCCTAGATATTTTATTCTTTTTGTTGCAATTGTAAATGGGATTGTATTCTTGAGTTCTCTTTCTGTTAGCTCATTATTAGAGTATAGAAATGCAACTGATTTTTGAAAGTTGGGTTTGTATCCTGAAACTTTGCTATAGTTATTGATTATCTCAAATAGTTTTCCAATGGATTCCTTAGGGTTTTCTATATACAAAATCATTTCATCTGCAAACAGTGAGTTTCACTTCTTCTTTTCCAATTTGGATACCCTTTATTTCTTTTTCCTGCCTAATTGCTCTGGACAAAACTTCCAATACTATGTTGAATAAGAATGGCAAGAATGGACACCCTTATCTTGTTCCTGTTCTCAGAGGGATGGATTTCAGGTTTTCCCTGTTGCATATGATGTTGGCTGTGGGTTTGTCATATACGGCATTTATTATGTTGAGGTACCTTGTTTCTATATCCATTTTATTGAGACTTTTTACCATAAATGGATCTTGGATCTTTGTCAAATGCTTTCTCTGCATCTATTGAGATGACCATGTGGTTTTCATTCTTAATTTTGTTAATGTGGTGTACCACATTGATTTGCAGATATTGAACCATCCCTGCAACCCTGGTATAAATCCCACTTGATCATGGTGTATGATCCTTTTAATGTATTGCTGTATTCAGTTTGCCAATATTTTATTGAGAATTATTTCATCTATGTTCATCAGCAATACTGGCTTGTAATTTTCCTTCTTTGTGTTGTCTTTATCTGGCTTTGGGATCAGGGTGATGTTGTCATTGTAGAATGTGTTAAGAAGTGTTCCATTATGGGGCTGGCCCTGTGGCCGAGTAGTTAAGTTTGCACGCTCCGCCGCAGGTGGCCCAGTGTTTCGTTGGTTCGAGTCGTGGGCGTGGACATGGCACTGCTCATCAAGCCACGCTGAGGCAGTGTCCCACATGCCACAACTAGAAGGACCCACAACAAAGAATATACAACTGTGTACCAGAGGCTTTGGGGAGAAAAAACAAAATTAAAAAAAAAAAGAAGTGTTCCATCTTCTTCAATTTTTAAGAATAGTTTGAGATGGATAGATATTAAATGTTTGAACGTTTGGTGGAATTCTCCAAAGTAGCCATCTGGTCCTGAACTTTTATTTTTGGGGAGGTTTTTGATTACTGTCTCAATTTCTTTACTTGGGATTGGCCTATTCAGTTTCTCTATTTCATCTTGATTCAGTTTTGGGAGGTTGTATGAGTCTAAGAATTTATCCATTTCTTCTACATTGTCCAATTTGTTGGCATATAGTTATTCATAGTATTCTCTTATATTCCTTTGTATTTCTGTGGTATCTCTTGTAATTTCTCCTCTTTCATTTCTAATTTTATTTATCTGAGCTTTCTGTCTTCCTTTCTTATTGAGTCTGGTTAAGGTTTGTCAATTTTGTTTATCTTCTCAAAGAACCAGCTCTTAGTTTCATTAATTCTTTCCACTGTTTTTTTGTTTGTTTCAATTTCATTTATTTTTGCTCTAATTTTTATTATTTTCCCATCCTTCTGCTTATTTTGGGCTTTGTTTGTTCTCCTTTGTCTAGTTCTTTTAGGTGTAGTCGAAAATTGCTTATTTGAGACTTTTCTTGCTTTTTAAGGTGGGCCTGTATTGCTATGAATTTCCCTCTTAGGACCACTTTCGCTGCATCCAATTTGAGTTGGTATGGTGTATTTTCATTTTCATTTGTCTCCAGATATTTTTTGATATCTCCTTTAATTTCTTCAATGATCCATTAGTTGTTCAGTAGCATGTTGTGTAGTCTCCATATATTTGTCACTTTTCCAGCTTTTTTCTTGTAGTTGATTTCTAGTTTCATTGCATTATGGTCAGAAAAGGTACTTGATATGATTTCAATCTTCTTAAATTTATTAAGGCTTGCCTTGTTTCCCAACATATGGTCTATCCTTGAGAATGTTCTGTGTTCACTTGAGAATGGTATTCTGCTGTTTTGGGATCAAGTGTTCTATATATATCTATTAAGTCCTTCTGGTCTAGTTTTTCATTTAATTCCACCATTTCCTTGTTACACCAAGGAATACAATTGTTACATCAATTGTCCATTGATGTAAGTGGAGTGTTAAGGTCCCCTATTATTATTGTGTTGCTGTTAACATCCTTTTTTAGGTTTGTTAATAGTTGCTTTATGTACTTTGGTGCCCCTGTGTTATGTGCATATATATTTATAAGTTTTATGTCCTCTTGGTGGAGTGTCCCTTTTATTATGATGTACTGCCCCTCTTTGTCTCTCATTGTCTTTTTTATCCTTGTCTGATACAAGTATGGCAAGATCTGCTTTCTTTTGCTTGCCATTAGCTTAGAGTATTGTCTTCCATCCCTTCACTCTGAGCCAGTGTTTGTCTTTAAAGCTGAGACGTGTTTCCTGGAGGCAGCATATTGTCAGGTCTTGTTTTTTAATCCATCCCACCACTCTGTGTCTTAGGAATGGAGAATTGAATCCATTTACACTTAGAGTGATTATTGATATACGAGGGCTTAGTACTGCCATTTTATCACTTGCATCCTGGTTGTTCTGTATTTCCCTTGTTTCTCATCCTGTGTACTTCCAACTGCCAATTCAGTTTGGTGACTCTCTATGATGGTTTTCTCAGTTTTCTCTTTATTTATCATTTATGTCTCTGTTCTGATTTTTTGTTTAGTGGTTATCATGAGGTTTGTATAAAAGATCTCGTAGATGAGATAGTCCGTTTTCTGATAGCCTCTTATTTTCTTAGTCTAAGCAGGTTCCATCCATTTCCTCTTCCCTGTCTAACTCAATGTTGTCACAACTTATTGTTTTGTGTAGTGAGTTTGTGATTAAAATGAAGTGATTATAGTTATTTTTGATGCTTTCCTTTCCTTTATCTATAGTATTATAATTATTTGCTGACCTTTTCTGATAGAGAGCCATAATTTTCTGATTTAGTCTATTTATCTCCTTGCTCAGGTTTTGTAATCCCTTTTTTTTCAGATATGAAGGCCTCCTTGATCATTTCCTGTAGAGGGGAAGGAAGGTCTTGTGGTGACGAACTCCCTCAGCTTTTGCTTATCTGGGAGAGTTTTTATTTCTTCATTGTATGTGAAGAATATTTTCACCAGATAGAGTATTCTTGGCTGCAAGTTTTTGTCTTTCAGAATTTTGAATGTGTCATTTCATTCTCTCCTAGCCTGTAAGGTTTCTGCTGAGAAATTTGCTGAAAGCCTGATAGGGGTTCCTTTGTAGGTTATTCTCTTCTGCCTTATTGCCCTTACTAACTTTTTATTTGTCATTGACTTTTGCCAGTTTTACTAATACATGCCTGGGAGAAGGTGTTTTTATATAGATGTAATTAGGAATTCTATTCTCTTCATTTGCATGTAATTCCAGCTCCTTCCTGAGGTTTGGGAAGTTCTCAGCTATTATTTCTTTGAACAAGCTCTCTGCTCCTTTCTCCCTCCATTCTTCCTCTGGAATACCTATGATCCTTATGTTGCATTTTCTAATTGAGTCAGATATTTCTCATAGAATTTTTTCATTTCTCTTTTGTCTTAGTTCTCTCTCTCCTCCTCCATCTGAAGCATTTCTATTTTCCTGTCCTCTAAATCACTAATTCTGTCCTCTGTTATATCAGCTCTGTTTTTTAAGGATTCCAGATTTTTCTTTATCTTGTTCATTGTGTTCTTCATCTCCAACATTTATAATTGGGTTTTTTTTTTTTTTTATGGTTTCAATCTCCTTTGTGAAGGATTCCCTCTTCATCAATTTTATTCCTAAGTTCATTGGACTGTCTGAGTTTTCTTGTAACTCATTGAATTTTTTTATGATAGCTATTTTGAATGCTCTGTCATTTAGATTATAAATTTTGAGCCTTCAGGACTGATTTCTGGGTGCTTGTCATTTTCCTTCTGGTCTGTGTATTAATGTACCTCTTACTATTTGATGCAGTGGATTTGTGCCTTTGCACATTGGTAGTACCTAGTCACAGATTCCACCTGCTGCCACTGGGGGAAGGGGGGAAGGAGCTGTGTTTCTGAGCCCCCTGTAATTCCTTGTATCTCTGCCTGACCTTTGGAATCTATGCTGATAGGGCCTGTCTGCGATTGCTCGCTCACAGGTGCTGCTTTACAAACATATGCGCATGTGCTCTGGTGGGATTCCCTTGCTCTGGCCCACTGGTGGAGCTGGTGCACCGGGCAGCAGGAGGGGCGCTTTCCTTCAAGCACACGATCCCGGGGTGTTCTCAGTTTGCCCTCGCTTTCTGCCCTCCTGAGGTGCTGGCTTGATGAAGACACCTCTGCAATTGCTTTGCCTCCTCTGTGTGGAGCTTTCCCACAGGTAGGAGGCAACCTGGAGAGTGAAGGTATTCCACAGAGAGCTGCCTCTCTCCTTTCAGAGATGCACGTGGCCCTGTGCCCTAAGTTGCTGCCAGGGAGGGAGAGGAGATCCCCTTACCTCCTTCCACTTCCTCCCAGGGGTCCAGCACCTCCATCTTCAGACAGATGGCTGTGTGGCTCTCCAGCTCTATTGTGTTGTGTGAATGTCCCCTGTTGGTTTATGAACGTCCTTTTCATTGTATCTTAGGGGGCAGAGTCTAAGGGAAGAACTCAGTCTGCCATGATGCTGACATCACCCTGAAACTACATTTTCTAAAACAATGTTGTTGAGGACATTCTTAATTATATCATTCAGTGTTCCTTATATAAGCTACATGAGAAATTTCATCTAGGATCCACTGCTAGAGAAAACTTTGTTTTCTGCTGAAGAACTAGTTTGCTTTTTCCTTCCCAGTAAAGAGGCTCCTCTGTCTATGGAAAGAAGAGAGGAATAAATACATACAAAAATACATGTGGGGGGCCAGCCTGGTGGCATAGCTGTTAAGTGCACACATTCTGCTTCGGTGGCCCAGGGTTCGCTGGTTCAGATCCCAGGTGTAGACGTGGCACCATGTGAAAAGCCATACTGTGGTAGGTGTCCCACATATAAAGTAGAGGAAGATGGGCATGGATGCTAGCTCAGGGCCAGTCTTCCTCAGAAAAAAGAGGAGGATTGGCAGATGTTAGCTCAGGGCTAATCTTCCTTGGAAAAAAAAAAAGAAGGAAAAAAGTGCAAAAAAAAAGTGCAAAAGTATATGTGGGAAAGTTACTTTGAGGATTATAGTATTACTAAGATCTTAGGAAAACCCTGAAATACAATTGATCATAAGTAATCTCAATGGACAAAAACTTGAAACCATGCCCTATGAGGAACTATTGAAGAAAATAGGGATATTCAGAGGAGACTTGAAGGGTTAGAACAGAATTTTTTAAATATTAACAAGCCTGTTATGTTAGATTCATTTTGTGTCATCTCAGAGGCTGAGACTAGGAGCAATAAATGAATATTTTAGAAAAGAGTTGGAGAGGGTTGTAGACATAATGTATAAGCTAAGAGATTAGAAGAACCAGTATGAATGGGCTGTACTGAGCTCACCACCACTGGTGTAAAAGAAAACGAGCTCTTGACCTGGGCCAGCCCTGAGCAGAAAGGCAAAGTGGGAGAGTTGCTGTAGCCTTATCTCCAACTCTGTTTAAGTAACTTCCCTGGCTGGTTTGACATATAAAGAGCTTGGAAGTCATCACTCCCATCCTCACAAAAAGAAAAAAAGCTGAACAAACTGAAAATCAACAAGTCTTGGATACATCAGGGAATTGAGGTTACAGGACAAACTGACACTCCAAAAACTAGAGAGACAGGCAAATACAGAGAATCAGAAGCTGCATCTGGAGCCTGGGAGGAACACATAAAGGACAAGCGCCTAATTACTGGAGATTCAGCCTAGAGTAGCTGAGGAGCGAAACAGTCCCGGAGGCCCCCAGACTTTCCTAAGTTTTATCTCCAGTAGCTCCACCAGGTTCTCAGGGTGAATACAGGACAAAAATCTCCTGATACACCCTGCAAGGAGAAGAAGGAAATTAACCATTTAAAAATAAGCCCAGAGTGCTATGTTCTCCTTAACAAAGGCCTTAGCCTTCAAGGGCAACTGTTTTACCAGAGCCTAATCAACTTGGGGTTTACCAGAGCCTAAATGCCCTGGGGGAAGGGAAACATCCCAAACCAGCTCCTTCTTCCTGTCTCACTCACGGGCAAAGAAGGAGGAAGCTGAGAAGCACTTGTGAAGGTCCTAGCCCGGGACACAGGCTCATGAAAACACTGAGACCTAATCACAGACCACAGAACGCTTCTCCTCCCGCAGCAGTTTACCAACATAGCAATGGGGCTCTTGTACAGAAACAGGGCTTACAGCTAAAAGAATTGTAAGCGTCAGACTTTACTTAAGCAAGAGTCTCTGGGGAAATCTAAAGACAACAGGGGAGACAAAAACAGACACTGGAGGAAATTTTAGCCTTTGATACCTACAGCTACAGCAAACAGTAAATACAGCCTTGCTTTCAACATGCTACATAAATTCATACATACATGCAACATGATACATATATTCAACATACAGGGCATGCTAAAAGGCACAAAACACAGTTTGAAAAGCAAAGTAAGCATTAGCACTAGATCCAGACATGGCAGAGATATGGGAATTATCAAACTGGGAATTTAAAATAACTATGATTAATATGCTAGAAGCTCTAACGAAAAAGTGTACATCATGCAAGAAAAGATGGGAAAATCAGCAGAAAGATGGAAACTCTAAGAAAGAACCAAAAGGAAATTCTAGAAATCAAAAACACTGCAAGAGAAATGAAGAATGTTTTTGATGGGCTCATCAGTAGATCGGACACAGCCAAAGAAAGATCAATGAGCTTGAAGATATGTCAATAGAAACTTCCCAAATGGCAAAGCAAACAGGAAAAAACCCCAGGACTACTGGAAAAATTACAAAAGGTATAACACACACATAACGGAAATACCAGAAGGAAAAGAGAGAGAAAGGAACAGAAGAAATATGTGAAGTATTAATAGCTGAGAATTTCCCAAAATTAATGACTGACTCCAAACCACAGACCAGGAAGCTCAGAGAATACCAAGCAGGAAAATACCAAAAAATCTACACCTAGGAATATCATATAACCGCAGAAGATCAAAAACAGAAAGAAAAATCTTGAAAGAAGCCAGAGAAAAAAACCACCTTTCCTATAGAGAAACAAAGATAAGAAGTCCATTGCACTTCTCTTTAGAAACCTTGCAAGCAAGAAGAGTAGAGTGAAATATTTAAACTGTTGAAAGAAAAATATCCCTTTTCTTTTTGTGGCAGAGACAAAAATCCAGGCTCCCTTTTCAATGTGTGGAGCGGTCTCTGTAAAGTAACTGCCCAGACACGCTCTACATTTCTCAGCCCCTTCTCATATGAATGTGGCCAGGTAACTGATCCTAACCAATGGAACGTGAGCGAAAGAGATGTGCGTCACTTCAGGGCCAAGAAAAGGGTGTGATGTCTCCGTTCCCTCTTTCCCCTTCACTCTAGTGGATGAAGAAAACTACAAGGCCCGAGAGTATGGCAGAGCCACAAGACAGAAGAAGCCTGAGCCCCCACATCACAGCACGGAGGAGAGTCACCCGTGGACCAGCAACACCCACTAAGGACCGTTACATAAATGAAAAATAAATTTCTGTTGTGTTCCAGCCTTTATACATTTGTGGGTCTGTTTTTTGCAGTAGCTAGTATTACACTGTTACAATTCTCTTTCCTCTTCTTCTAGACAAACATCTAAGTGTGCCTTAGCCCTCTCAGGTGCTCTAACCACCATGTGCTTCCTCTCTAGGAACCTTCTAAGCCCTTCCAAGAACTGTCCAGAGCAGGGTTTCCCTTACTATTTAATCAAGACCCCCCAGGAATATCTTGAGGCTTTACTGAGAAATATCTACGGTTGGGATCATATCTTGATCTTCCTCTGAAGTGCCAGAATCCCAGGGAAGAAAAAGATACAGTCAGCAGTGACATGCCCTCCCCTTCTCTTAATCTAGGATTTCCTTGTCCACGTAGTCAAGGATTTTCACCATGAAAGGGGCAATTCTCCCTTCTGCTGCCTCAGAGCATCCCCATGAGGCCCAATGTTGGGAGCCCTAAGTCGAAGGTTGCCTCTGACCACTGTCTCAATTAGCTATAGCCACAAAAATGCTATATAACAAGCCAACTCAGTACCCAATAGCTTAAAACAAAACAGTGATCTCCTCTCACGCTCATCGGTCTTTGTGTTGGTCAGGATGGCTGTGTAACACAGGTCTCATTCTGGAGGCCAGGCTGGAGGAGCAGTGACAACCTAGGCATGTTGTTGTCATGGCAGAGGACAGAAGCTCCCAGAGGTGCATCCAGAAACATGTGAGACCTTTCATGACCTAGGCTCAGGATCAGCACACAGCCACTTCTACCCACATTCCACTGGCCAAAGCATGTCACATGGCCAGCCCAAGTGAAAGGACGTTGAAGTACATTCTGCATGTGTAAGAACTTAGCAGGATGTGCTGTGTAACACTACCACAGGGACGCAAAGAATCAAGACTATACATTCAACCCACCATAGTCCTTGAGGACTGGAGCCACGGGAGCCAGTAGCTATGCTGACCTGAGGGCAGTGGGGCCTCTGCTGAAGGTCAGAAATACGTATTCACCAGGAGACACTAAAGTTCAAAATGCATATTTTGTGGGATTTAGACTCTTTAGAATCCCTATGGCTTGTGTATTGCAAAATGCAATAGGAGAAAAGATGAATTCAGACCAATAGCATTATTAAAGAATTATATATTGATTTCATAGGTGTTCTGCTCATATTTATTAACCATCTACTAACAGAAATTCATCTTACCAAATTACCAAAACCATGCTCTGTCCCAAAGACTAGCTTCCGTCACTCCCCATTCAGACCAAGATGAAGTCTCATGGAGAATGGAATCACGGAATGATAGACCTGAGGGGAAATGTGGAAAATATCTGGTTTAACTCCCTCTTTCTGAAGATGAGGAAACCCAGGCAGAGACAAGTGACCCAACTTACAAAGCCACCTAAACATGAACGTCTCCAGTGCACTGTGCCTACCCCAGCACCCTGCTCCTAGAGTAAGTCTAGTTAGCAATTATGGACTTGCCCAAAGGTGGGTCCCATGACAATAATTGAGAGCATGGGGCTGAGAGTTCAAAGTCAAGAATTCAGGTGGGCCACTGTTGGCTGGCCTCTTCCCAAGGAAAACCTAATCAAAGCTGCATGAGAAGATTAGGGCTCGCAGGGTCTAAAACCCTAACATAGTAGTCCTCTTTGGTTATCTCATAACCTGTATTAATATCTTTTTCGTAAGAAGGTGAGATGCCAACAATGCCCCTAGTACTGTTCTGTTCCTGACACCCTCCTCGCTTTCCCATCTCAACCAGCCGTTTCCTCAGAAAAGTTAAGATGGGAATATGAACCAATTTGAGCTAAAATGTCACTCCTGCTCTAAAAATGCTAAATTAGAAAAAGAACGGTTTATTAAAAGAAACAAAAAATTCTAACATTCTCCTCTCTCCCAATATTTGAATAATCTCCATCCATCGATCAGACCTTGTCTGCTCTTGGGTTGTCTGACATAATTACACTTCAAAGATGTGATTGTCATACTATATTTTATGTGTCAAGAGCTCCACGGCTCCACAGTAGCCTCTCCTCTGGCAGAGAGAAGTAAGACTCACATACAAATAAACAGAAGTGGCCACAAAAATTTGGAGATCTTTCTCAGCAGGTACTCAGGCCTCAGGGTCAGTCTGAAAAGTCTGACAAACTCTCTCCTTGACCAAACTTTAGTCAGGGTCCTCTGAGCCCCCTTCTCCACCGAGCCTCTGACTTGGGCACACACTCCTCCTCCTGTCCTCAGCCTTCGGGGCCCAGTTGTAGCAAGAATCCTGAGAAATCAGATCACACAGAATCCCCCACTCTGATATCTGATACCTTGGCCTGCCCGGCCAGTTAGAATCCTGCGAAATGAGTTTAGCAAGAATTCCCCTCCCCCTGATGTCTCCTCTCAGTAATTTTCCATCCGCGGACCCCTCCACTCTGTTCCCGGGCTGTAATTCCCCAACATGACTTTGCCGTATTCTGAGTTGAGTGGCTTCTCTCTCCCCTACAGCCATAGTCTTGACGGGTATCTTAACAATCTTCATAAAAGTCCTCTTTACCGTTCTAACAAGTGTCAGAATAATTTTTTCTTTAACAGGTTCCCAACAAAAAACCAACCCCCGAGTCTTGCTCCGGAATGAGAAGGGCTTCAGGGCTTCTCGCCTCATTTTTGCTGTATTGTCCACAGAGCTGCACGCGAACAACTCCTTTGAACATTTAGATAAGCGCCTTCTATACACTTACTTCGTCCACGAGAGTCCATCTTGGGATTTAACAGGCAACAACTACAAAAATCAGGAAGTTCCTTCTCCATGTATGCTGCGAACGAAGTTCTGGGCATATGCCTGCCAGAATATGAGCATGCTTCCATGATCCGGGACCCCTCCTCACCCCGCCGCGCCGCCTTGCTGGTCTCCTCTTCATAACGCGTTCCTTGAAGCAGGGCGAGAGTGCCTTGAGCGCTCCTCCAAGCAAGTGCAAACCACTGGCGAATGCAAAAGAGCACACGGATGTGCGCGCCCAGGTTACACTCAGCTAAAAAAGAAATCCGGGCTCTTCCTGCCCCCTGCCCGCCGAGGTCGCACACAGCGCCTCGGCAGCGGACAGCACCGGCGGGGAGCGGAGCGCGCAGAGAGCTCGCCCGCGCGGCCAGCGCCGAGGGCCGGGAGCTCCGCCGGGAGGAGCGCGCCGCGGGGCCCGGCCGGAAGCGGCGCCGGGAGGAGGCGCGGCCGGCGTCCCCGGGCGCCGCCGAGGCCTGCTGACATCAGCCGCGCTCCTCCCCTCGCCTCCCAACACCCTCAGCTCCGGCCGGACCCTCCCTCCTCCCACCACGTGTCCTCGCCGCTCCCTCCCGAGGGGCCGCGCGCACGGGTAGCCGGAGAGGCGGCGGGGATGGCGCTGTGACAGCCGGGCCGGAGCCCTCGCGTCCCCCCCCCGCGGCCCGGCCCGCGCCGGCCGCTCGGCCCGGCGGTGAGTGCGCGCGGGCGGGCCCCTCCCGCGGGCCCGGGGCGGCTCGGCCGCGGCGGGGCGGGGGCGCCGAGCCTGCAGCTGCCAGCGCCGCCGCCGCCTTTGTTGCGGGCCGGCCGGGGAGGCAGGCGGCGCCGGCTGCCGCCGCTCGGCAGGTGCGCCGGGCCGGGAGCGGGCCGGCCGGGGAGGCGGGCCGGCCGGAGGCGGGGGCGGGGGCGGCGGCAGCGCTCCGGCGCGGGGCCGCGGAGAAAGGGAACTGGGACAAGATGGCTGGAGCATCGGAGCGCGCCCGGGGCGCGGCGGCTGCGCGGGCGGGGCGCGGGGAGCGGGCGGGTGGGCGGCGGCGGCCCTGGCCGCGGGCACCTCGCCGCCGGCGGCCCCCGCGCCGCCCGTCACCTCCTGCCCCGGAGCCGGCGGGGAGGCCCTAGCCAAGTTCCGGCCCCAGCTCCCGGGATCTGAAGCTGTTCCGCCCTCCCCAGACCCATCCCTGCCGCGGTCGCCTGTCGTTGTTGGAAATAGCAAGCCGACTTTGGACTCGGGAGGGAGCTTTTCTTTGGAAGCCCGGGAGGACGCGGCCCGCAGGATGCACCCTCAGTCCACCTGGGAATTGCCCGCGTCCCTAGAGGACAGGAGCGAGGCCCTTTGTACGTGCTGGCCTACGAGCTCAGCAGGAGAGAATTTTCTTCGGCCCAGAGGCGACCAGTCATTTCCCACTGGGGGTGCGCCCCAAGGCCTGGCCCCAGCAGATTTCTGCACCATCTTGGGTCCCCAGGCATTACCCCTCACCGTGTGTCGCTGACTGCCAGGCTTGAAAAGTCGCTTAAGGCAGAACGAGTCTATTCTGAAACAGCTCAGGGACAGAACCTTTGAATCTGGAAAATCCAGGTGATGGGTATCCTGGGCCAGCCAACCTCCTGATGCTTAATTGGCCTGTAGGAACAACCCAGTTGAGGAGGTGTCCTCTCTGTGTTCAGATGCCTTCATTGATAGGAGGCCAACACCCCTCTCCTGCTGCTGCTAACATGTTTGGGTGGCGCTGGCTGTGAGAAAGTTTGACCTTTCAGCGCACTCTTTAAACCTCTTCGGGAATGTTTCCCCACCGTCCTGTTCTGCCCTTGGGTGTCTATAGAACCAGTCTGGTCTCTCTTCCACAGATAGGTTTTTAAATATTTGAAGGCAGCCAGGTATGCTGGCCCTTCTTATCATATTTAAATATGTCACCTTCTAGCTTCCTGGTGCTTACCCTGAAGCCCTTCCTCCAGGGTCTGACTCTGCTCCTTCCCTTCCTTCAGGCCCAACGGGGCTAAAGAGGTTTGTGTAGCCTGAGCCACTCCGACACCCCAGGCTTTGAAGCTTGAAGCATTCATACCAGTGCCTGACTTTTCTGAACTGAATCTTGCTTGCAGAGATGGAGTCCACAGCTTACCCTCTCAATTTGACCCTGAAGGTGGAGGAAGAGGAAGAAGAGATTCAGAGCCGGAAACTGGAGGATGGTCCCACAGATATGCAGAAAGTGCGAATCTGCTCAGAGGGCGGATGGGTAAGTAAGAAGGTGTGGGGTCCGCACACGGCTGTGATGAGCAGGCCTGGGAGCCTGGCTTGTTTTAAGTTTCCTCCTCAGGCAGACAGAGGAAGTAAAAATAGCCCAGCCCAGCCTGGTGTGTTTGCATTCCTGAGAAAACAGTCCTGTGGCTTTAAAAGGCACTCTGAGGAATGGCGGAGCAGGTCACTGGAGCAGCCCCTTGAGCCATGAAGCTCATCATCGTCAGGTTTGGGAGTCCAGGAGGCCAAGGTTGCGTCTCTCTCCTGAACCACTCGTGCCCCTACACCCTGCTCAATGCCAGGCACGTCGTCGACACCAACTTAACGTTGGCTGTCCTGTGTTAAGGAAAAAATTGTTTTAACAGTTGTTAAGATGGTAAGGACGACTGTCTTCAGGACTATTGAGATAGCTGTCAAGACTGTCGCAGTCGGGGAGAGAGATGGGGCTCAACACTGAAGACAGTACAGACGAGAGGGGATTGATACCCAGGAGTAGAGTGGACGGGTCAGTGGATGGAAAATTACTAAGAGTAGACATCAGGGGTAGGGGGATCCTTGCTAAACGGACTTAACAGGATTCTTACTGCAGGCAGACATCAGGGTGGGGGACTTTTTCTAAACTGACTTAGCAAGATTCTTGCCAAAACGGGGCTGGGCAGGCTGAGGACAGGCGGGGAGCCAAGATGGAGGCCTGGTGGAGAAGTGGGCTCAGAGGAGCCTCACTGAGGTTTGGGCGAGGAGTCTTCGTCACCTGTTGCTAGTTGAGGGGAATCATTCTAAAGAGGACATGGGGCGTTGAACTGACACGAGGAGAGCTTTGTGACGCGAAGCCGTGGGTTCTGTGGGAACACCGCTCACAAGAGTTCCCACAGCAGAGCTGCATTTCCAGCTGGCCTGGGCTGAGGGGTTGGGATGGTAGGCGGCGGGGAGAATGGAGCATATCCAAACGACACTGTGAGAGAATTAGAGTAAACTTAGGAACGTGTAAATGCAATAATATTTACAGTTATGATTATGTCTAATTACAGTAGTTACTGGGCTTCATGAAAATTGGGCATGAATGGTAAACGTTTTAAATAAGCCACAAGTTGACATTCCTTTTCTCTGCTTAGTTTCCCCCGTGTGTGAACATTATCAGTATACATAACATCCTTTGCTTCCAGTGAGATCTGTGTTCGTAGGATCGCGGTGCTTCCCAGTGATCCCGTCCAGCTCCTCTCCACAGGAGGGAACTGGGGTACAGAGAGGATACACGTGTACACTGATGTTTATTCTTAAAAACTCCTCCTGAGCTGGACCCTTAAAAGTAGTGCATTTTTGTGTTATGCATGTTATACCTCAATAAAAAATAATAGTAAAAAACACCGCAGTACCGGGCTCTGGGCTCGCCATCTGGCTGTAGGCTGCTCTGCCTTTGTCACTTTGGTGTTCTCTGTTCCTTGCCCACCCCATCCTCCTCCCTGGTTCTGACCCTCGCAGCTGGGGAGACCTGGAGGGGCAGAAGTCAGTGCAGTCTAGCACCGAGCAAGACCTCAAGCCAGTAGAAACCCTGGGCTTTGAGGCTAACTTGGCCAACCGAGAAGATCCAGATAGAGTGGAGAACCTTGGAGAATGGGTGCAGTGATTGGACCTCTGCGTGTGCTGAGACAGTGAGAAAAGAGCACAGTGAAGACTGCCCCTGGGCAGTCCGGCATCCATCCGCAGTTGCTGAGCACAGCGCTGGGTGTTACTAAGATGAGATCCCAGGCTCGTGGAGGCACTAGTCTCTGAGGAAGACAGGGAGGTCAACATAATTAATAGGGCAGCATTTGGGCTGCAGGGGGAGTCAGTTCAGGAGGGGGCTGGACTCCAGCTTGGGCTGGAGAGCCCGAGAGGCCACCCAGAGCAGGTGAGCACAGACCTGGCCTTGAGTAGTGGGCAGCTTGGCCCCCAGCCCCGCCTTGGGACATTTGGCAATATCTGGAGACATTTTTTGGTTGTCATGACTTGGGGGGCGTTGGAGGCTGGGAGATCCTCCTGGCATCTCCTGGGTAGGGGCTGGGGAGGCTGCTGAACGTCTGCAGCACCCAGGACAGCCCCCACAACGAAGGCTTACCCGGCCCACAGTGTCAGTGACGCTGAGGCTGAGAAGCCTCCAGCATTAGACTAGGGGAAGAAGAGAAGTGAATCTGATTCTTAAATATGTATTTTCGTTGTGGGGAATTATGTTAGGCCTTTCAAAGTTAAGAACTGTGCTCGCTATTAAGATAATATTCCATAGGAGAGTTGGAGTAGAAATACAATTTCAAGTAGAGAAAAGGAAAAATGTTCTTTGAACTGAGTCTTTGTCATGAGTGGACCCGGCCCAGGGAGGGGAGGGTGCTTGCGCTGCAGGCACAAGGAAGGCTTGAGCAAAAGCCCCAGAGAGGAAAGCTTGTGTGCAGAGTAGGAGCAGCTCCCGGGTGGAGCTGGCATCCGAAGGGCTTGTCGGAGTGGGAGGGGTGGGAGGGGAGAAGGCCGAGAAGTGGGACAGGCCAGGCCGGGGCCAGCCTGAGGGTGAAGGGTGCTGGGCCGAGGAGCCTGAGCTCCCTCCTTGGTGACTCGAGGGAAAGTCCTCGGCTGTCTTTCTGAGGGAAGCCTGGGTTCAGCTGAGGCCTCCGTGGCCCACTGAGGACGCACGGGATCTGGAGTCAGACTTCCTAACTCTGACCATGGTCACCTTACTTAACCGCTCTGTTTCCTCACCTCTAAGAGTGGGACTGCCCCACACCGTGCCTGGCATGCAGCAGGCGCTCCGCCCCCAGGTCCCTGGCATCCTCGCTGGGTGGCGTGCAGCTCAGCAGCTGAGGCTGTGCGCTGTATGAGTACTGCCTGGTCCCAGAGGCGGGCGTGGGTAGGCCGGCCGTGTGCACAGCTGAGGGAGGACCACCTGGCCGCTGAGGCCCTGATCGCTGAGGGAAGGGGAGCACGGAGACCGAGGACCCCCACCTGCGAGGCCAAGAAAGGGTGTCTGGGGGATGCACACCGGCTGCCTGACTTGAGGTTTGCCCAGGCTGGCCCAGTTTGCCTTCTGCTGTGCCCGGCCGGATGGAAGGCCGCGGTGAGAGGGCAGGCCGCACAGCAGGGCCTGGCCAAAGACTTGCCCGGCTCTCAGAGGGTGGCTGCGAGGAGGGTGTCTGAGCCACTGCCCCGTGCACCTCTGGAGCATCATGTGGGCTTGTTGGAAGATCCCCCGTGGCTTGGGCATTAGTAGCTGGAAACAAATCCGGCAGCAGCCTCCAGCTGCTTTCTCACAACTTCAAGGCTCCCAACATTTTTACCAGGCCTGGGACGCGTCACCCTCTACAAATATCGATGGCCCCTCTGAAATGAGAGGCAGAGCCAGTCCTGTGGCCCATTTTATCAGCAAAGGAAAAGGGACTATACATAGATATGGCCTAGATCTGGAATTTCCTAGGGAGAGAGAAGGCCAAAGGGAGAGCTGTTTAAAAGTCTGGGAAGGGGGACGGGGTGTGGCGGAAAGTTCCTGGCTGACGGGCTCTCCAGATCAATGCAGAAGCCTGAGGCCAGCCTGGTGCAGTCTGTTTGTCCCTCCTGGTATTTCACTCAGGGAGTTTTGTCCATTCTTACTGCAAAGAGGAGACTCGGTTTTGTGACAGATGAAATTTCATGATTATTTGAAATGATTCCAAGTGGAACAAGAGAAAGGAAATCCAGAGATTATTTGCTTAAATCTTTTATTCAAAAACAACTAAGTGGTTACTATCTACAGGAAGTGTTCTAAACTTAAGGAAACGGAACAAGCACGGGTTCTGCCCTCAATGAGCACGTATTCTGGTGTGTAAGCAGATAGGTAAACTGAGATCACACTGCCGTATGATAAGTGCCACCATAATGTTGAGCCCAGGGCAGCACGGGATGTGTCAGTGGGCACACATCCAGGGGTGGGGCGGGCTTCCGGGGAGCAGGCGTGTGGGCTGAGTCTTAGAAGGTGGGTGGGCCTCCCAGCAGTGAGAGAACCCTGTGCTGAGATGAGGAGGGCCAGACGGTGTGCTCAGGGAACTGCAAGC
Organism: Equus caballus; assembly: GCF_041296265.1. Taxonomy (NCBI): domain Eukaryota; kingdom Metazoa; phylum Chordata; class Mammalia; order Perissodactyla; family Equidae; genus Equus; species Equus caballus. The sequence goes on from NC_091688.1 coordinate 3,523,528, forward strand.
AGTTGAGTGCAGCTGGGCTCGGAGGTGGGCAGAGTGGAGGGCTGGGCACCAGGGAGGCGCTTTACTCTCTAAGGGCTGGAGCCTTGAACTCAGACAGCGCTAGGTCCAAATCTCCACCCTGCCATTTATCAGCTTTGTGACTTTGGACTAGAAATAGGCCTCTCTGAGGCTGTTCCCTCCTTCATTAAATGGGGTTGTTGGGGGAATCAGTGAAGCAGTTACAGGGCCTTTCCCGGGAAGCGCTCACTGTGTGTAAGGTGCTGTGAGGGTGGGGGTGAGGTAGGTGGACTTCGGGAATGAGGAGGAAAGGCCGGTCTGGCTCAGTGGTTGAGGGCCGGACACCTAAGAGGCTGCAGGCTGTGCAGACACTAATTTTCCAAGCTGATGGCAAACATGGTCATAATCACCTGGGCCCTAGATTCAGCCTTGGGGAGGGGCTTTGACAGCCATAACTCAAAGTGACCAGCCAGGTACACAGGCCCAGCGATTTCTTCCCACTGAGCACAGGAGCTGTGGAGTAGGATTTTTAATGACCGAAAGAAAAAGCACAGTAAAAGGAAAAGCAGATAGTTGAATAAACAAGAAGTGGTTGGTTGGGTGACTTGGCTGCCTGTCACCATGCCCCCAGTGGGCGGGGCAGTGGGGGGAGCGTGGCAGGGCCCACTCCTCTGGCCCTAGGGCTTTCTAGGGCTTCCTGCCCCAGGAGGCATCAAAGCAGAGCAGTTTGCTCTGGTATCTCCATAAATTTCAGCTCTCAGTAGCCCCTCTCCCTCCTGCTCATGCTCTTGTGGATTGGGAAAGGCCAGACGGGCCTCTTCTCTCGCTGGCTTCTCCCTGGGCGGCTTTGGGTTCTGAGTCAAACGCTGGGGCTGGTGCCCCTGGGAGCAGAGAACAGTGCGCAGGAACCCCCCCAGGGTGAGGTCTGAGGGAGGGAGGGAGGGAGCGGGGTGGGGATGAGCATGTTGTGTTGGTGGTGTTTCCCTGAGCGTGGCTGGTCCCAGGTTCTCGAGTGGGCGGTGGGCCATGGGCAGCTCTCGCTGCAGGGTGTGAGGGTGCCATGTCCCGTGTCTCCTGGCCTGGTGGTGGGTAGTGGGACTTTCTCCTCAAGGTGCTTCTCTGTGCACCCCGCGGGCACGGGGGCCTGAGCTCGTGTCCTTGTTTTGCCTCTGGCAGCTGTGAGTGCGGACAGACAGGCTCCCTCAGGTCAGGTCCCTCCCTGTGAGACGAAGCTGTGTGCATCTGTGTCTGCATGTGCCTGTCAGTCGTTGAGAAAGGCCTGTTCGCTGTTCCAGGTGCCGGCCCTATTCGATGAGGTGGCCATATATTTCTCCGATGAGGAGTGGGAAGTTTTGACGGAGCAACAAAAGGCCCTGTACCGGGAAGTCATGAGGATGAATTACGAAACTGTGCTGTCCCTGGGTAAAGCTTTGTTTTCTTCTGTCTCCTAGAAGCCTTGAGCCCAGAGAACTGTTTCCATGTCTCTCTTCGCTGGTGTGTCCAACATCCCTCTCTCCTGTACTTGGACTCTGTCCCCTCGATGCCTGTGCCCACTGGATTTCCTGTTTTTGATTTAGGCAGGATATAAATATTGTGTCCTTCTACTCAGCGACTTGTGCCAGCTCTCAGAACCGTCCTCATTCAACCCAGGCATTTATGTCAGAAAAAATAAGACATAACCTAAGAAGTGTCCCCACAGGTCTGGGCCTGTGCCTCCTATGTTCCTTAGGAGGGAAGGCAGGCCTCATTGTCACCCTGTCAGCCTCAGAAGCTCAGGGACATGCCCCAAAGAGTCCCTGCTCCCCGCCCGGCCCTGATGTCCGTATCGTTAGACTGTAACCGTGTGGAGGGACTTCCCAGTTTGCTCACAGGCACCAGAGTACTCATCAGACCAGGGGCTGTGTTCACGCACTTCCCTGCTAAACGCGGGTCTTCTTTGTTGTTGCTCGTGCCGGCCCCGTTAGCAGAGAGCCATAAATCCCCTTGGACAGACCTATCTCCCATCGTATTTTTTCTTTAGGTATCCCGAGCCCTCTTCCCCGTCTTTCATAAATCTCCATATTGAGAAGACTGGGGCGAGAGGAGTGTTCCTTAAGTATTATAAAGTACTTCTTTTGGCAGTGCTCCAAGACGTAACATAGCTGTTACCTGTTTTATCTCTTGTAAACAGAATTCCCGTTCCCTAAGCCAGACATGATCACGCGCTTGGAAGGGGAGGAGTCTCAGAATCCTGACGAATGGCAGCTCCAAGGAGGAAGCTTTGCAGGTACTACGATCACACCAATCCAGCCTCCATCCAATCGGAGCATTCTGAAGCCGGATAAGGTTTCCATATACATTCTGTGGGGTATTGAAGAGTAAGATGGGGTTACGAGGCAGAAAGATTATGGGCTTTGGAGTTTCAAATTCTTTCCAGTGCTGTGTAACCTTAGGCAACTTTATTCACCTCTCCAAGCCTCCCTTTCTTCCTCTGTCAGCTGGGGGGTAATAAGTCTCCGTGTGCAACCTTGTATGTGGATGAAGCAAATTGAAGCTCCTGTGGCATTTGGTCCAGTGCAAATCCTAACTGAGGCCACCTCAGTAGCGTACCACACACCTCTGAAAACTAAGGAAAATAGTGTGAGAAAGCACACGTTCCTGTCCTGCCTTCCTGTCCTTTCATCTTGGATAGAAAAAGCAATCACAGCTGTAGTACACATTTGAGCAAAAATGTCTAGGGAGCATGTGGTCCTTTAAGAAGAAACCTAGTCAGGAGGGTGGCAGTTGCAGAAATACAGCTTCCGAACAGCCAGATTGGTTTTATTTGCCTTCTCTCTTTAGGTGAGAGTTTAAAATGCCGTATTTTGTTGATTCTGAGATGCATTTTCCTCCCACCACTTTAACATCTCTGAAATGGAGAATGCCTCTTAAAAATGATGGCATGTCATAGTTTAATTAGTGGCATTTTTTTCTCAGCGGCACATAATGGTGCATCTTGCAACTGACGGCACCTTAGTTTTGGTGAGAAATGGTCATTTCCTCTAACCATCTGGGATTTCTGTGAGCACCTTCTCAATATAAACATACAGTGAGACGCAGTTCTGGCATTGGTGTGCCAGAACCAGTTTTCTGCCTTATAGACTTAACTTTGTGAAGTGTGATTTTGCTATAGATTTTCTTGGTTTAAGGGGTGTGATTCAGCCGATGATGCATCCAAGTTCTGGAATATTACGCGGTAGTATGGGCTATATTTGGCTTCTCATCCACAGAAAGATTATTTTGACTTACACATGGCCCACAAAATTATTATGCGATCCAGCTTGGCCCCTGTGTTCGGTTCCCAGCTCTGCCACTTTCTTGCTCAGCTTCCTTGATGCTTTACTTAACTTCTTTGGCCTCATCTGCAGAGGAGCAGTAATGCACACAGTCACTGTGACAGGTAGATGTGTCACCCGTGGGAACTTGCAGCGGGTAAGGACTTAGGATATGTTAGCTGTTATTAAAGTGACTACTTTTGGTGAACCTCAGATTAAGGTATTCTTGACTTTTCAACCAAAAGAAATCAGGGAATAAGCCAGAAATCATTTTCCTTACTGGCATTATCTTTGCCCTTCCCCGTTTGTCTCCCAGAAAATGAAGACTCTGACGTGAAGCCTCCGGACTGGGCAGGCCCGCTGAGTACCACCTCCCCGTTTGCTCAGCCTCAGCACCTTGATGGCTTTGGCCTCCGTCTGCCTCGGGACATCACAGAGCTGCCCGAGTGGAGTGAGGGGTACCCCTTCTACATGGCCATGGGCTTCCCGGGGTATGACCTCTCAGCGGATGATATCGCTGGGAAGTTTCAGTTCAGCCGGGGCATGCGCCGCAGTTACGATGCGGGCTTCAAGCTGATGGTGGTGGAATATGCCGAGAGCACCAATAACTGCCAGGCTGCCAAGCAGTTTGGAGTGCTGGAAAAAAATGTCCGAGACTGGCGCAAAGTGAAGCCGCAGCTCCAGAATGCCCACGCCATGCGGCGGGCATTCCGAGGCCCCAAGAATGGGCGATTTGCTCTGGTGGACCAGCGTGTGGCTGAGTATGTCAGATACATGCAGGCCAAAGGGGACCCTATCACCAGGGAGGCGATGCAGCTGAAAGCTCTCGAAATCGCCCAGGAGATGAACATTCCAGAGAAAGGCTTCAAGGCGAGCTTGGGTTGGTGTCGGAGAATGATGCGAAGGTATGACTTGTCCCTGAGGCATAAAGTGCCCGTGCCCCAGCAACTGCCTGAAGACCTGACTGAGAAGCTCGTCACCTACCAGCGCAGTGTGCTGGCTCTACGCAGGGCGCATGACTATGAGGTGGCTCAGATGGGAAACGCAGACGAGACGCCCATTTGTTTAGAGGTGCCGTCAAGGGTGACTGTTGACAACCAGGGTGAGAAGCCTGTCTTGGTCAAGACGCCAGGCAGGGAGAAACTGAAAATCACAGCAATGCTTGGGGTCTTGGCTGATGGCAGGAAGTTACCTCCATACATCATTTTGAGGGGCACATACATCCCCCCCGGGAAGTTCCCCAGTGGGATGGAAATCCGCTGCCACCGGTATGGATGGATGACCGAGGACTTGATGCAGGACTGGTTAGAAGTGGTGTGGAGACGAAGGACTGGCGCCGTGCCCAAGCAGCGGGGGATGCTGATTTTGAATGGCTTCCGGGGCCACGCCACTGATTCCGTGAAGAGCTCCATGGAGAGCATGAACACTGACATGGTCATCATCCCAGGGGGCCTGACCTCGCAGCTTCAGGTGCTGGATGTGGTGGTCTACAAACCGCTGAATGACAGCGTGCGGGCCCAGTACTCCAACTGGCTTCTGGCGGGGAACCTGGCGCTGAGCCCAACCGGGAATGCCAAGAAGCCACCCCTTGGTCTCTTCCTGGAGTGGGTCATGGTCGCGTGGAACAGCATCTCCAGCGAATCCATTGTCCAGGGGTTCAAGAAGTGCCACATCTCCAGCAACTTGGAAGACGAAGATGATGTCCTGTGGGAAATTGAGAGCGAGCTGCCGGGAGGAGGGGAACCACCCAAAGAATGTGACACTGAGAGCATGACAGAGAGCAACTGAAGGGAGAGCACAGGTAAGCAGGCAGGCGCGAGAACTCGTGCTTCACTAAGGGACGTGTTTGTGTTCCACAGACGCTTTGCTCTTGACGTTATTGTCCTCTATTTCCGAGAACTCTTTGAGCCTGCAGCGCAGTGCTGTAGAGAACTGGCCGTCGGCACTTTCTCCTTTATATGAGACTTTTGTTGCTTGGCTTACTCTGGGTATTTTGCTCTGCAGCCTGGGCCCAGCAGCCCTGCTATCATACATAAAAGGAACAAGGGGTCAGCTGCCAGAACATTCATCTGGGAGCTGTAGTGCTGAAACAGATTACCTGAGCCTGGAGGAGCATAGTCAGACATTGCTGAGTTAACAACATTTGGTCTGAAAAGCCAACTTCTCCCTTTCCCTTATGAATCGTCTGAACGTCTGGGGCCAGTGTGTGCACCTGGTCCCCCTGGGGACCTGTGCTCACTTCTGCTGGCCTGGAGGGCCCCAAGTGCCCTCTTGGCCTCCGGCCTCCATCCTGGGGTCTGCAGTAGCCCACTGGGAAATACAAGTAATAGCTTACGCTTGCTTTTCCCTAGGATTTCAAGTGTTTTAAAATATCATCTTATTCTCATAATGACCTTCACGTGGAGTCAGCAGTTACGATAATCTTCTTGTAGTCCTCAGATGTCTGAAGAGACATATTTTTTAATTGAATCTGCACCAAAAAAAGAAAATAAAACGGGGTGCATATTTAGGATTACAGTGAATCAAGTCTGAGGGCCAAGGACGATAGGCCTGGAATTTTCAGAGTTGAGTAGAGAAGGGACACAGCTTTAAAAGGAAGTGGGGAGTGGGGGACTAAGAAACATCACCAGTGGCTTGAGTCTGCACCCCGACACGCACACCTTGAAGGAGAATGGCCACGTACAGCAGGGAACATACAGAGGGAACAAACAGCTCACTTTGCCTTCGTCCTCGTTTCCCTGTCTGTCAGTTAGCTTGTTCCTTCAGACACAGTGTTTTAACGTACAGAGGACTTTCCTTCTCTTACAGAGGCCCTGAAACCATCTGACATTTTTTTCTTTCTTTTAAAGTGTAGTTAGGTATTTATTTCCATCCGGGTTGCTTTTTTCCTCCGGGTGAAGTGCTAAAAGAAATCTTCTCTCGCCCCCCCCCCCCCCCCACAGGCTGTGTACGTTGAGGAGTGACTTACGTCTCCTTCCCCGCCCCAAATCAGTGTGCTCATGTCACCGAACCCGCTGTCATTCTGGGGTCCCTAGAAGTACAGCGGAGCCAGGAAGTTCTTACTATTACATTCAAAACCACCCGAATTGCTTTTTTTCCTCTCGTGTCCCGTCCTGTTTTGCCCCATGAATCCAGCCTCCCTTTTCTGCTAACCACTGTACTGCCTCCGTTGGATCAGACTTTGAACTATAGCTGTTTTTATCCTTTTCTCATTGTACCTTTTTTTCCCCTCTTTGTTACATAACAGTTTTGTGCATTTTTAATTTTCTAAGCTATTTGCCACTCAAAGAACTGGATCAAAAACAGCCAGAAGACGAAAGGGAAAATAACGAAGCTAGGCTGCCACTCTGAGCCTAGGCACTTATGTCTGACGTCAGCCGTGAGCTTTTGCTCATCTCGACTGCCACAGTTGTCTGGGCAGCTGCCTTTTTCTGACGGAGGCGGTGACATAAGTAGATAGGGATTCTCAGTGAGCGAGAGTTTAGGAGACATATGGGCATAAGACTACCTCTTCTCATCTACTTGAAAATCTAATGATATAATTATGTTTGTTAAAATTATACGATGTCTAAAATCCAAGGGTTAATTTACACTTAGGTTCTCTCTGTTTTCCAGCAAATGGAACTTTGTTTGAGACAGTTGGGGAGGAAAATCCTCAAGAAGATTCCTCGAAATGTGGATGTACAGGGAACAGCAGGAAGAGGCCGTGGGGCTCCGACAGCCCAAGTCTGGATCGCAGCCTGTGCTCCCATCCCGGGACCGGGACGCGACCCAACCCCGCCCGGCATCCATGAGGTGTCAGAAAAGTCTAGGACTCTTAATTTCATCAGACATGTTTAGGAAAGAAACTGCTTCTGCCCCATTTCTTGTCTTGTTTTAGAGATTACTCCATGTGTCCATCGGAAGAAACCTGTAAATAGGAACGAACAAAGGTGTTTCCTGGAGAAGAGACCATTTGTTCTGCACCAACAGGAGACTCATTATGTGGGTCCAACTCCACTGGCATCCTTTCTGTGCAGAAAACCTCAAGTAAATGTTTTCTTCTGCCTTTAAAAATGCTTCCAAGGGTAGAACCTGTCCCCACACAGGTCATGACTGCAGAGAAGGCTTTGTCAAAACGTGTCATTTATGCACACCTGCTCCTTGCACATTTCCTCTTTTGGAACAGTGAGACACTAATGATAACCAAGTTCAGACACACTGGCCGGGTGCCAGCAGATGGCTTTTCTATAGACAAACTAGGTTAGTGTGGAAGATACAGGTTAAAATAAACTATGCTGTTTTATTTATCTTCCCAATCTGGTTGGCAGCTAGATTTTTTTAGGGTCTCATTTAATGGCCCTATTTTTCATTATTATTATATTTAATGATAGGGCAGCATTTAAGACACAAAGTCTTCTGTTTCTCAGGCTGCCTGCAGGAGATGTCACCGTAAATGATCTGCTGTCTACATGGTACAAGGCTCATTGACTCATCTGATACTTGTTTTGTTAATTTCTTTAATATTTCTATCACAAGGGTGGTGAGAGGGCCTGGGCTTTTAGCTGCAGCTTTTCAAGACTCCTAATCTCCTCCTACCCTACAGGAATGGGTGGGAGTCTTTGAATCTTTACACTATAGTAATTTGCATTCCCACATAAGTCGAGTGTTACAAAAACATTCCTTCAGAGTTATTTGTGCTACAAAAAATATGCCAGAACCGCATAGACAAAGCCATTGCTAGAAATGTCATTCCAATGTCAACTCTGGATAACAGGCTACCATAACCACTTTTCCTTCCTATAGACTCAGCTCATTTGTCTATTATACTGTTCTTGGCATCTTGAAACACCTATTGCTACTCAGGTACTCATTTTCCTATTTATTAGTGACTCACCTTTCTCATTTTTTTAAACCAGTTTTCTTCCAAGAGGGGAAATCTCAATTTCTGGTATCTGAATCAAATTTTCAATGTATCAGTTGTTTTCCCATTTGCTTTTACCTGTACTGTATTCCTTGTCATCTCAAATGGCATCTATACCTAGCTACTTGCCATTCCAGAAGTTTCCATTCCCTCCAGTTCCACTTAATTTATCCTCCACTGTCCTGGTTCCTGGCTCTTTCCTCTTTATGCCCTATTTTACTTACTTTGGGAGCTTAAAGGATTCTATAAGACCTTGTTTTGGGTTCCTGCATTGGAGCCACGGTTACGTTGCAGAGAAGAATAGAAAATGGGTTCAACTCCTGTTTCCTTTCCCCAACGCCTCCTCGAGTCTCATCATCCGCTGATAGGTGATGCCTTACAGGTTGCATAGCACTGGAACTTTCCTAGAGTAATGGTTCTACTGTCAGGGTTTTTCTGGGCTCGTTCTTCCACTGACTTAATTATGATCTATGCCTAACAGAGCCCCAGTACAACTATTTTGCAGAATGGCTATTACCCTAGAATTACTATAGCACATATTGAGATATAGTTGTACTCCCCAGTAGGTAGGAACTGACCCCAACAATAAACTTTGATAATAAAGACGATTGGCTATAGTGGTTTTATTTACCTGTTAACAATGTGAAAAGTCACATTTCAAACTATCATTTACACTTAATTTTCCCTTCAGTTTGGTACCAATGTATTAACACCCTTGAATCAAAAAAGTGTCTGTTCGTGGGATGGCAGTGTAAGTAATGTTGGTGTCCTTGAAGACAAAGGCAAGAAAAATGATGTTTAGTTTTAAACTGGCTTTTAAAAGGGTGCGGGGAGACCTGGCATCAACACCTTTCTTCTCAATCCGTCATGTTTTGGATGCTCTTAAGTATGGTACATTACCAAAATATCATGAAGGAACTCCATAAAGGGATATTCATTTTCACAGTGGTGACATGCTAGCAAGTCGACGAACAGAACACTTGGTATCCTGTTTTCATAAATTTCCTTAAACTGAAAGCATGATGAACCTCTATGCCCTTTTCATGGTACGCTTTTGGTAAAAGTCCTGACAATGGACCACGTCCATAGAGTCAGTTAAATAAGTAGTAGTCTACTTTCCGAGAATAATCCAGACAACATTTTTCCTTTTCCAAGCCGTCAGAATTAAATGCTGAACCAGTCTGTTGGCCACAGCATCTAAGTCTGACCCCTAAAACCAAGCTTCCTTACCCTAACTCTACATCTGGTACAAGTCAAAGACATGATGGCACACAGGCATTTAGCTACAGAAACAGGGTAAGCATTTAGAAAATCATGGTGATATCCCTCGAGAAGCATCCCCATGACTTCAGGCACTGGGGAGAAGCGTTTGAGGAACCCTGTGCTTGATCGATCACAGCCACGGGTGATACAGGAGGCAAGCATGTGAGCCAGCGCGCGGGGTGCCTGGTATAAAGTAAGGTGGGTCTTAAACCTGGTCTTGCACCATATACCTGCAGCTAAAAGACAATTACTGAAATTCCTATAGGAAGCTTTATTCTAAGTCTGAAAGTATTTGGTTTCTAACAGCTTTTTTCTTCATTGAGATGGCTGTTTTTCTAAATGATGCTTGACAGTAAGCACTATGATTTCACTCAGGATCCCACAGTTGGCAACGGTGCTAGCACTGGAGCCAGACTTCAGAAGGGCAGAGGTGTTCAAATCTCTTTCAAGGGCTCTCTTGGAAAATCCTCCTAAGGATCACTCTACTGTCCTGCTCTGCCCTCAACCCCGTCTCTCCAACTTTACAAAATGATTCTTGAAAACCAGCATGGAAAGCAGATCTTAGTTTAGAGTGTAGGCCCAAAACATGAGGCAAAGGGAGTCCTCTGGTGTCCTGTGGTCCCACCAGAGTAGGTGACTATGGGGATCCAGGCCAGGTCCCAGAGAGGAGTTTTCCTGTTTGGACTTCTGTGGAACCTGCCGTTGCAAAGGGCAGCAGGGCACAGATGAGGCTCCTGGCTGCCTTGCCATCTGTGGAACGCAGGAAATGTAACACGTACTTAGCACGAAGGCCCAGACAGATGGATAGTCCAAAACAACCACTACATTCAGTTAAGATAGTGCTTCAAATTCTCCCCAACCCTAAAAATTGTTGAATATTATCTCATCTAAAACTGTAAAGGGCTTTTCAGACTTGTGCCAAGAACTGAAACTAAGCTGTTTATTCTCTGTTTTTGGTCTTAATCTACACATCACAAATCTCATCTAGTACATTCTTTTGGGAAGTCTCTGCTAAGATAAAGCAGGGCTTTTCACAGTTCTGTAGAAGGCGGTATCCTTAGAGGTTTACTTCAATAAACAAGCTGTTTTGTCCCAAAAGGTTTATTTATCACATTTAAAGTACAAAATCAAATACACAGATCCAGATATTAGACCACATATACATATCTATACATATATTATTTAGACCTACACAAACCCATCTGTACATTCTAATAGATCCACGAACACGATCTCTTGAGTAAAAGGCAACATCTCTAAAAAGACCAAACTCGGTTATTAGTAACACTGTCAAATGTAAATTATTTTCACTTCATCATTTGAAAGGATAGAAACATGATATTTCATGGGAATAGGGGAATTACCAAGTATAGATCCAATATTTTTACATGGACTTCACAAAACATATTCTATAGGAGTAATTAATAAATGAACCTGCCAAAGTCTTCAGATGTAACTCTATCAAAGAAGCTTGAGTTATGAGAAGACATAAGGTTAATTAATCTCAATCCAAGAGGGTTGTTTGTTTTGATTTGGGTTCCTAATGCACACAAAGGACTTCATTTTGTCTAATAGCACAGCATCTCTAAGTCATATTTTCTATGGAGTTGTACTGACTTTTTAGAGAGCTACCTGTATTGGTTAAAAATTAAACTGGTCACTAAAGGAGCTATCTAATTTTTAACACTGTAGGTTTATTTCAACCAAAATTCAAGAGCACAGCTCTTGAGGAGAAAGGCAGAAATTTTAGACTTGCCAGATACAGAATATGTGAAGTCACTGAACACACAGATGTCCTGCTGATCATGGGGACTAAGTTATAATAGCTTCTTTGTTCTAGGATGTCATCTCCCTCACACGCAGACCATGGGACACTAAGCCTCAGATGCCTGAACATCTCCATTCCAGGCACAGAATCCCATCAGTGCCAACTCCCGTAACTGGAAACACACACACACACACAAACACACACACACAGATTATTAAAGTCGGACTGATATGAATGGCTTCACAGTAGCCACACAATACATACTCAGTGTCACGTTTCCATAGGAAAGGTCCTATTCACACTGCACACTTCAGTCTTGAAATGTGGACCCAAAGAACATTCGATTCTCAATAATCACTGAATTTGCAGAGGGTCTCACCCCTCAAATCCTAATTCAGCAGAGCAAAAGCCCCTCCTTGGCTGCCAAGCGCTGGCGGTGGACCTTGTCTTGCTGCAGCTCCTCGTGGTTTGGGTGCCAGAGTTTCATGATGACCCTCTCAATGTTGAGAGCATACACAGTGTGTGTAGGAATGACTTCCCTGTGGACCTGGGATTACAAAATTAGCAAGTCTCCAATTAGACTTCAGTATACTTATTTTCCCAACATATAAAATAAAAGTAAGGTTTATATCAACAAAACACTCACACAAAAGACACACAAACCTATAAACTTTAAGCCAGAACCTAATGGATCCCAAACCAGATAACAAGAAGACAAGGAAATAATAAGGTTCTGAAATAGGAATAAGGGAACAAGGGGATTTTTCCTTTTCTTTCTTTCATTGGGGAGGTGGGGGATGGGGGAGGTAAATTAGGAAGGATTCCTGCGCCCAGGATTTGAAAAATGAGGCTAGTATTAACGGTTTTAATAACAAACAATAAAACTGAAAAAAAAAAAAAAAACAGGAAGTGGGAAAGCTACTGAGTATGTCTGCAGAACTGAAGACACTTTGAACCGATCCATAAATCTAGGTAAACTTCGAGGAGCCAAGAGTTACCTGCAAAGCTTCAAAAAGGTCGTACATGTTCACTGGAGGCAAAGATGCAGGCAGCGTGTCCCCAGAGCAGGCTAGCAGGAGTGCGGCCTGCTGCTCAGCATCGTCAGGGGGCGGGTGAGACGCTGGATTCTGACCAGCACAGGGAGCAGAAAAGGCTGGAGGGCTGAAAACAAAGTATTTTAGAAATAGTCCCAGTAACTAAGACGAAAAGCAAAAACTAGAACAGAAATGGGTTGCTAGAACAAATCTTATTAAAAATAATATGAATTAAAAACCCAGTTATTTTTTAGCTAGTATATACATGAATAGTCTATAATTTTAATTTTTAAAGGCAGCCGTTTGTCAGGCTGGAAAGAAAATATAAGAGTAACATTTACCTTCCTCCCTCCACAATGCTAAAATATTTACTAAGCTCAGGATACTGAGCCAAAATTGTTTCCTGCCCTTAAAGAGCTTATAGTTGGGGGAAAAAATAGACTTTAATGGAAAATGAAACTGAAAACAACTGACTTGAAGAGGAAAATAAACGGTCCTGGAGACAAGAGGATCAAAAATAACATGCAAGTGGGGCTGGCCCTGTGGCCGAGTGGTTAAGTTCGCGCGCTCCGCTGCAGGCGGCCCAGTGTTTCGTTGGTTCGAATCCTGGGCACGGACATGGCACTGCTCATCAAGCCATGCTGAGGCGGCATCCCACATGCCACAACTAGAAGGACCCACAACGAAGAATATACAACTACGTACTGGGGGACTTTGGGGAGAAAAAGGAAAAAAAATAAAATCTTAAAAAAAATAAATAACAAGCAAGAAAAGAAGATACAGTACAAAAGAAGCAACAGGCAAAAACGGAGGGTGGAGAAAATTAATCCAGATCTTGCCAATTTAGCAAAACGGGACCCCACACAATGTCAGCTGGGAAGTCAGGCAACCATGTATGACAACACAGTAGGAGACAACCTGTGTGACTGAAGAACAAGGGGGAGGGCAAATGACAGCCAGGAGGCGGCTTGCAGGAAGCACACTGGGGCAGGAGCTGGGTTTCGGCTCAGACAAAGGCAGCCCTGTTCTGAGAAACATGCAGCCGACAGGGAGGCCATCCTCCTCCCAGGGACAGGCCCAGCAGGCCTAGGCAGCTCGGGAGGCCTGGCAGGGTCAAAGACACTGCTCCCAGCACTCACCCACTACAAGCAGCCACCTTTTTTGGTTTGTTTCTCTAGAGAGGAATGACTTACAAAGAAGAACAAGTAATCCCACACAGATATGCCTGAATGAGACTGAGAAAGTAAATCTTCACATATGGCAATCTAAATAGAGAACCCAATTTAAGACGGTGCTCTTCAAGATGGGCCTTCGGAGCCGAGTCAAGGTCTTCAGAGCCATGAAAAAGGCCCTGGGACAGCTCCTCCATGTGGCCTCAACACTCTGCTCTGTCCAAGTCTCTTCCCAGTGTCCCCAACCTCCACCTTGCACCATCACCACTCCTGCCAGCCTTCCCACCACACTTTTCTCTCTGAACCTGCATCGCCCTATCATCTCTTTACCTCTCTTCTCCCTAACTAACCAGACGACCAGACACACCAAGTCCAGCACTCACTCACTCCAGCTACCACGAGGAAGATTACATTATTGTTTTTTCCTTTCCCAAAGGCTTAAAATTTGGACTAAGTTTTTTTGAGGGGGAGGGAGAGAGGGAGGTGGAGGGGTGAAAACAGACAACACATGGGTGAAGGTGTCCAGGTCATCTCATGAAGGGGTGACTCAGGACATCAGAGATGCTGGGAGCCCAGAGATTGGAGCTGAGAGACCAGATGTGCACAACAGGGTGACGCCCAGCACAGGCCACTATCTTGAGCTACAGCTACAAAAGTCAGATGAGGACCTGGGAAACATCTACCACTCCTCCCCCACCATCAAGAAACCCAACCCTGACCCAACAATCTCAGGCCCGCTTCCACCTCCAGGCAACTGCTGTCCATCAGGACGCACTGCCCATCAGGACGCACTGCCCGAGGGAACTACTCTATTCCACCTCAGGACGCAGGGGGCACTCGTCAAACCACACACGGCAGCCACTTCCCTTCTGATAAGAAGTCCCAAAATAATCCACGAGTTACCATGCGAGGATGCAACTTCAGAAAATAAAACTCTGCTGCTCTCAAAGTTGCCTCAGACCTACAGAACGCCACACGCAGTTACTTAATAGCAGTCTACTACAGAAGAGTAGTGTAACAACTAGAAAGGATGGATATAAATCACAGGAATCTTCAGGTACCTTTCTATTAAGCTGTTGTAAGCTACTACGCTATTCTTCAGGTATGGCTGTGGGGTCACATTGCTACCAAAGGCATACTTAAAATGACCATCACGTAACCGATAGGCTTTCCTTCTTGACACAACTGATGTCAATATATCTTTAAGGTGATTCTGTAAAAACAAAAAAGAAAAGAAAAAATAGCATGAACTCCTCTTTAAAAGCAAATAATAAACCTTCCATTGACCAAAAAATGTTTATTGGCATTTAGTGGATGGAGATGTGGGGCAGGCTAGCATGTGCTGGAACCAAAGGCATGTTTGCCAAAGACCCACAGAGCCACCCCACGCAGCGGGTAGAGGACAAAGGGAAACGCACTATTTTTATTTAGTTCTATTTGAGATGGGCTTGCTCTACAGGGAATTTATTAAAGAAGTTTTTCTCTCTCTCAATTGGCTGCTTTCTCACAAATGATTTTCACATAGCTTTAAATAAAAGTACAAAAATAAATAAATCCTAAAACAGGCAAACTACCTTGAAACTTGGTTTAAAATGGGACAAAAAGTTTCCGGGTCTGGGCTTTATTGGTCATAGTGCCCAATCCTCTAAAGTCCTTGCATGAAAAGAACCCTGGCTCTCTCAAAAGGCCATGAAAACAGCAGATATGTAGGAAATAAACAAAAACTAGGTATTTAACATCTCTTGACCTTTATGAGAGCCAAGCACATCAGCGTGTGCTGGAGACGGTGAGGAGAGAGGCAGAATGGGTCCCAGCCCTGTACGGACGGGGCAGCCAGGACCAGGCCGAGTGGGGCTTCAGTTACACCACTCAGATCATCGCACAGCAGGACTGCAAGGCACAATTCATAACGTCCACACAGAATCCATCTCATGTTTGTAACTTCATGAGGCAGCTATTATAATCTTGAGGGACAGGCGAGGAAACGGCAGCCCAGAGAATTGAAAGCAATTACCCAACGTCACCTGACAGCACCTGTGCACTAAAGATCTCAATGTATATTTTTTTGTCAGATAACTAAATGAATAAAACGATGGATGAAAGAGTGTGCTGAGACAAGAATCCCACTGTTCAGACGCCCATTCTAACGCTCTTCAAATGCCGTACCACAACAAAACCATGTGATTTTAATGTCTAGGATTCTCAATCTCATTGTTTTCCTTAAAAACTGTTCCCCTGTTCACAAATTAAACATCAGATCAAGCAGAAGTGTTATGCCCTAAGTAACCTTTCGAAAAGCTTGGTCTGTTAGCTGAAGGTAACTGTTTGGATTGTGATGTGTTTCTCCCACAGAAGAAAACTTCGACAATGACAATTCCGAGATCAGAGTGACACTTTGATTCTTTTCTTGCAGTACCAACTTTGAACAACACACACAAGCTCGTCATAGCCATTCTGTAAAACTTCTGCCACCAGCAAACCAACCTCCACGGCATAGACCACAGCCGAGACGGCCTCCTCGGTGACGTTGTCCAGCCCATGCTCGTACGCCGTCACTATCATTCTCCCTTCCAGCTGGCCCCGGGTCGGAAGCATCATCGTGTGGGAACAAAGTTTCAAGTCATCATCATCTTGAGGATCCTTTGCCACAAACTGCTGGGCTCCCGAGAGGGGATTTTGAGGCTGGAATCTATGCTATGGGTAAGAAAACCTTTCAAAATTACTCATTACAGTGCAAGTAATGAGACCCAAAAAGAGTAACCAATGTATTGGATTTGAGATGCCACAAATTAATGCCATCAAAACCCTATTACAGAGGTTAAAAAGAAAAAAGTAACTCAGGCACAAATACCAAAGATTCACCCCCATTACATGGTCATAATGAAGACATGAATTAAAGGGAATAATGGTAGTAGGCATAGCAGTTTATTCTATTCAATTAATACCTTGGCAATCACAGAAGATATAAAACTATTTTCAAATAAGCCAGAGCATTTTAACTATACTTGTAAGTAAGCAGGTTCTGAAAGTATAAATATGTAATTAAAGCTTTAATTAAGCCCTAAAAAGCCTAGCTAACCAATCTAACAGATCTAATAACAAACAGTCCGAGATAATGCTATATAATTTAACTATTTGGTTACCATTATCTTCTACTTACATTCTCAACAGGGAATCTAAGACACAGTCATACTAATTATTTGAAAGAGTTTTTCTCAATCGTTTTCCACTCATAAAGCCTCAGCCTTCCTCTGGGAGATTCTGACAGCCCATTTATATTGTCCATCATCAGTGGGAGATAAGCCCCTGGTAGCTGTTGCTTAAGCCCAACATACAAGATTTTGTAGCAAATGTGGCTTGTCCCTATTTGAAGTTCATATTATAAAAGCAACACTCGTTTTTCCATTTTCCAAGTATAAGACTCTATTTTATATCAAACATGCCTTTTTAAACCAAGTATGCCTCTCTGGAAATACTGTTGCCCTCCAGATTGAGTATTATTAATATAAAACACGGAGCAAAGGTAGAAATAAATGTTTGTTGATGGTATTCAACAAAGCTATCAATACCCAGTCAAATCCAGAAAAGGGATACTTTGGGAAGCTTTGTTCTCTAGATGTGAACTGGAAAAACCAAGTTATTCTAAAATGTTTACAAATTTTATAGCCAAATGCTTTCATAAACTCTCTGCTGATCCCCAGAAGGCTCAGGGCCTAGCTAGGTATCACCAGGACCCCGCCAGAGGCCTCCAGGCCTCCTGGGCCCTTGGAACAGAAGTCTGTTCAGTCTGAGA
Organism: Equus caballus; assembly: GCF_041296265.1. NCBI lineage: Eukaryota > Metazoa > Chordata > Mammalia > Perissodactyla > Equidae > Equus > Equus caballus. The sequence goes on from NC_091688.1 coordinate 3,540,751, forward strand.
AACATTATTCATTCCAGAGAAATAGTCAAGAGGAGAAAGAACACAGGCACAGTTTCTGAATCACTGAAGAATCATTAGGTACTAACGATAACATTAATACGTATGCAGTAAGAAACCAGAACTCAAATTCAGACACCTGGACTCACAAGCTTTGAAACTCTCACCAACTTCAAGCACAGTGACATCTTGTTCCCCCCCAAATCATGACCCCTTTTTTTCAACTCCACTACCAACAATTTAATATTCATTTAATAACTAAAGCCAGTTCCATCACACCAGTACTTAAATCACTTGTTACCAATATCTACCGAAGAACAACCTACGTCAAATTTCTGACGAACAGAAGAAAGTTTTTTCTTTCCCTTCGGTTTCCCAGGTTTGGCTGCAGAACCCCCTGTCCAGGGCAGAGATCCAGCACCCTCTATGAGAAAGAAAAAGAATAATCATGAGAGAAAATAATGACAACTGATAACTGCTAAGTTTGTTCTCATTTTGGTCTAAAAATGTATGAAATGTTCAAGTAACGAAAATAAACAATAAATGCTTAAATTCAGACTTTCTCTTTCTATTTCTCTAAACAAAACTATAAATTCTCTCAAATCACATGAGTGACAGACAAGATAAGATCTCAACAAATTTCAAGGATGGGCAAAAAAGGTGCTGCCTTACAAAGCAGACACATGGAAGGCGTAACCTGGCCAGGCAAGGCTGGTAACTGAGGTGGAAGCGGGTCAACCTGCCTGTTAGAAATCCACAAGGAATCTGGATTTAGAGATGAAACCAGGAGGGATCAGTAAAGCTAAAAACAAGCTTAATGGAAGGTCTATATTCAAAAGTCATCCACACAAACCTGGTTCCTCATCCCCAGGACTGAGCTCAGCAAAAAACAAAAATGCAAGGTGCCTTGTTCAAAAATTGAGAATTTCAAGACAACCACAGCAGAGCACTAAACCCGGTGGGGGGCCCTCCTGAGTCCTTGGGCCACGAAGCCAGCTCTGCTCACTCCCATACACGGGGGAGGGTGGAGAGAGACTGGAGGACTCTCAACTAGTGAAACAGAACAAAATTTCTGGGATTTACTAAGGTAGCTGGCCCCCTAGCGCACAGCTCTCTGCAAGCCAGCACTTGAGGAATCCCAGTCATTAGAGCTGGCCTCCTGACAGCTCACTCTAAAGCAAATCTCCAGGCGATTCTATGCTTCATTCTTAAATGCGATCATCAGACATTTGACAATAATCTGTAAAATGACAAAAATACCAAGCTAAACAAACAAAAAATAGACGTCCTAGAGATAAAGAATTCAGGCAACACAAAGGACTTCGAAAAATTTTTAACTGGCATCCTCAGAGAAGTCTGAGAAGATGTATACCCATAGAACAGAAAGAGGCGGCCATAAATTGCTTAAAGAATGCACTGGACAAAAAGGCTGAAAGATAAAACTCACAAAACACAGGGCAATGAGACGATGAGACAGATGTCTAAAACCAGTCAACCCAAAAGGAGAATTAAGTATACTATGAGGGAAGCTCTGGAGGTCCCACCAGAAGAGCAAAAAACAAAGTAGTTGTCTTGGAGAACATGTCTGGGGTAGGAGGAAGCCCTTCTTATAAGACCTTCTGTACTCTTTTTTTAATCATGAACATATACGGTTTAGTGTTAAAGAAAAAAATCAAAGTAATACAAGCTCATTACAGCACACTTGAAAAAAATAACCCCCCACAACTTAAGATAGAAAAAGAAATCACCCATCCTCCTGGCAGAAGCATTTCCATTGTGATGTTTTTGGAAGGATGAATTTTTAAAGCTTTGGAAAAAAAATACTCCAACTTCCTCAGTTTAAAAAAACTGCTTGGGGGACCAGCCCCATGGCCGAGTGGTTAAGTTCGTGTGCTCTGCTTCAGGGGCCCAGGGTTTCACCGGTTCGGATCCTGGGTGCGGACATGGCACCTCTCATGAGGCCACGCTGAGGCAGCATCCCACATAGCAGAGCCAGAGGGACCTACAACTATGTACTGGGGGGCTTTGAGGAAAAGAAGGAAAAAAGAAAAAGAAGGTTGGGAAGAGATGGTAGCTCAGGTGCCAATCGTGAAAAAAAAAAAGAAAGAACTGTTTGGGAAGTCAAGGCCCTCTTCTGTCACTTCAAGTGTCTTTGGCGCACCCACATCTCACTTGATAAGGTCAGCCAATCTTAGATGACGTCCCAAAGAAACCTATGCCTGACAAATGGAACTGGCGTCAGGTGACGCCTGTCGTGTGGCCCCATCCTCGGGGTGAGGAAGCCAAGCGCGGTGAGGAGTGACAACGAGGACAGCTTTCCGGCAGCAGCTGATGTCTGCTAGGATTCAACACGTCCACCCGCCAGTTCCACAGGGCCTCCGGGTAGTTTTTCTTTTCTTTTGTTTTCTTTTCTCTGAAGTTTGTTTCCTAATCTATAAAAAGAGGCTAATAATACCCACCCTGAAGAGTAGCTGTGAGGATTAAAGATATGCAGGTAAAGTGCCTAGCGCATTGCAGTCACTCAATAAACAATATTATCAAGATCATCTTTCCTGCCTAGCTTAGAAAAATAGAAAACAAATCACCCACAATTACTATGAGGGCAAAGAACTATATTTCTACATTTTACTTTTAAAAGAAATCACCTCTTTGTTGCCAGCAAGTATTAATTTCATTATGAGGAAATATATTTAGGGTGTTTGATGGAGAAATAACCTCTCAAATTCCAAATCTTTCTTCATTTACTTTAAAATAATCAGTGACAACCATTCAAGAATATCAAAGGGTTTATTTAATTAAAATCAGCCACCTACACTTACTAATACTGCTTCATTTTGTTTGGCATTTTTTTATTTTTAAAAGTACTTGTTCAGATATTCTCGATCTGCTTTTTATAACCCGACAGGTAGATATTAATGCTTCTATTTTATACATGTGAAAGCTAAGAACATGCAATAATTAACCACACTATCTAAGCTGGTTGCAAAACCTAAACCTGAACCCAAGCGTCTTGACGCCTATCAACCACAGTTTTGATTTCTGGTCATTCCACTTACCTTTGTGTGTGTGGCACTTTAGAACAGATCTACCTAAAAAGTAAGATCTGGTCCTCACAATGGTGGCTTTTCCAATCCCACTACATTTCACACAATGAAGTAGATTATCTTTATGACTGACTGCCTGAAGTGCCCTTCTATCTAAATTAGCAGAGCATCAGAGCTCTGACACGGTGTGAGACGGTGCGGTGAGGGGCCTGCAGAGGGTAAGGGAGGCAACCATTCTCCAGCACCCGGCTCCAGAAGCATCGCTCTGTTCACTCCTTTACACCAACAACTGTTATGAGTGCGGAGGAGTGGCGCTCTGGGAGGTCCTGTCTGACTTCTTCATCACACAACAGAGGTTGGCAGAGAGGGATGATACAAAATACCAGCCATTTCTCTCTGTGTGTGAGGAAGACTGGCCCTGAGGTCACATCTGTTGCTAATCTTCCTCTTTTTGCTTGAGGAAGATTGTCATTTCTAGATACACATGGGCTTCTAAAGGGCCATCAGAATCACTACAGGCCTTTTAAAGACAAAAAAATTCAATTTAATCTACAGCAGAAAGTACTGACAAATCCAAGTTTTTCACAAGAGCTCAGGATAAGTTTTATCATGAGGCAAATTTTTAACGTATTTATTTATTTTTGACTAACTGATTAAAATAAGATGGTTGAAAGAGGTTACTTGTGCAACTTAAACTCCAATAAATTAGGGGCAGAGGCATCGGTGTTTCTGACACCCGTGTAGGTGGCAGCGGCAGATGCAGCTTCCCGCCCTCCCACCACCGCCAGTCTCCAAGGCCCTCTCTCCAACCCTCCAGCGCCTCCGCCTCACTTCAGAAGGCAGTGAGAGCACCAGCTCTCCATGCGCCATGGCCCCCTCTCCCCCCACCCACCGCAGCCTCTCCGCACCCGCGGCCCGGGCACTGCCCGCAGCTGCTGCTTCCCCGAGGCCACCTGCTTCCTCACTTCCCACGGACTCCCCTGACCCACGTCCAGCTGCGGGGGAGTAAGGCCCAAAGGTCAGCGCAAGGAGAGGGACATCACCCGCCTTACAAGGTTCTATAAAGGACTCTACCGACACAACAGCGCCCCATGGCCTTGCTGACCGCGTCCCTGCAAGTATTTCCAACCCCTTACCTGGTGTAGACACCAAAATCTGACAACGCGTGAGGATGGCCAGGAGGAAGTCATTGTGAGAGTGGACTGAAAAAGGGAAGGTTGCCACATGTCAAATACAAAATACAACAAAAGGAAACCATTATTTTAGTCTAGCTTTTAAGGATTTTGGATATTCCCCTACTCTGCCATTGTTTACACTTAATTTTAAATATTCACATTATTAAAATGACCTTACACACCACTAAAACCAAAATTTTATTTTTTTAAGTGAAAAAGATTTTAACTTATTGCAAATGCAGGAAAACTTCAGAACAGTGAAACAACTCCCCAGATAACTGTTTTACCATTATCCTGCGTGAGAAGTCTATGAGCTTCCAGGTCGAACTCCTCTTTGCTGATCTTCTGCTTGAACCACAGCTTGAGGTTAGCCCAGTATCTGCAGAGGCAGAAGCAGTATTCAGATCCACAGGTCCTGCTTCTTCCCCGCAGTCACCTCACCGGCTCCAACTACCGGGGAAGGACATTTTGCATTCCCTGGTGTTAGGGGCTGAACCGTGTCCCCTCCAAAAGTCATCTGGTGAAGCCCTAACCCCAGCACCTTAGAATGTGACTATATTTGGAGACAGGGCCTTTAACGGGGTAAATTAAGTTAAAATGGAGTGGTTAGGGTGGGCCCTAGGCCAGTGTGACTGGTACCCTTACAAGAAGAGATGAGGACACACAGAGGGAGGGAGAGACACCCCAGACAACGGGCACCTGCAGTCCAGGGGGAGAGACCGGCAGCTCCATGTCAGACTGCCACCTCCCGACTGTGGGAAAGTCAACTTCTGCCGTTCAGGCCACCCAGTCTGTGGGGCTCCGTCACGGCAGCCCAGCAAACTGACACACCAACAGGAGGAAAAGGAAGCCAAGTCCTTCCTAAAAGGGACTGACAGGGAGTCACAGAATGGGATTCACCTCAGTGAGCCACGGCTGCCCCTTTCCTTCCTCAGGGTTGCCTTCCTAAAAGACCCCTCTCCGGAATCCCACATTTAAAGTTTATATTCTAAAAGTATTATTAACTACAGTTAATAATACTGTATTGCACATTTGAAAGCTGCTAAGCAAGTAGATCTCACAAGTTCTCATCACAAGAAAAATTTTTTAACTATGTGTGGTGACGGATGTTAACTAGACTTATTGTGTTGATTATTTTGCAATATACACAAATATTGAATCATTACATGTACACCTGAAATTAATATTTTATAGATCAATTATCTCAATAAAAAAAGATGTATATTTTAAAATATGTATGTGTTTTATGGGTTGGGGAGTGGTCATTAATACTGATTCTGAGTGACCTCTTTCCTTTCAAATGACCTCAAGGTTTTTTTGGGGGTTTTTTTTGAGGAAGATTAGTCCTGAGCTAACATCTGCTGCCAATACTCCTCTTTTTGCTGAGGAAGACTGGTCCTGAGCTAACATCCGTGCCCATCTTCCTCTACTTTATATGTGGGACGCCTCCCACAGCATGGCTTGCCAACCGGTGCCACGTCTGCACTCGGATCCGAACCAGCAAACCCTGGGCACTTGCACACTTAACCACTGTGCCACCGGGCCGGCCCCTCAAGTTTTAATCTAACTGGCTGAAGTAATGGGTTTCTAAAACACCTCACCACAAAGAAAATACCTGTGGATATGAGAAATTTAGTGGTTTTTAAAGTGAACGCCAAACACTAATCATAAAAATTACTAGTTATTTGGTAGGGAAAAAAAGATTCAATCTTTTATACCTTAACAACATTATTTGAAATAGGAATAAAATACATGATTTTTCACATCCACACCTCTTGTTTTGATGTTTAAGGAAGCTGCTCCTTGTTCACAGAACTAGATTAAAAATTACTCAGTACACATCCTACATCACTTTCAATTCCCGTTAGCTACTTTCTAGTGCTCGTCTGAGTTCCTGACAGAATAAACGCAGACATCCCTAAACGAGCTGGTTAGACGCTCTCAGTGCCTGGTCAAACCAACGGCAGGGCTTCCCGCGCACGCACGTTAGCTTCACGTCATCTTAGTATGCATCTCTGTATGGACAGGCTACATCTGTATGTAATTGCATGTGAAGCTGTGGGTTCACCTGCATTTGTTTTTCAGGAGAAAACCTACAGCTTTGACGGTCTTCACGTCGCCCAAGACTTGCTTCACTCAACAGCAAAACATGTTTAGTTCTAGAGCTTGGCACCACTTTTCACCCGCTAGTCACACACTCAGTAGTCAATAACGTCCCAACAGTGGACACGTAAATGCTTTTTTTTTTTAGGTGCAGGAATAATTCTGAACATTTATTAATGAAATAAAGCTCCACAGAAACCAAAGTCTTCTCCCTTCCCATTCTATCCAACAAAAGCGGAAAATAACATGAGAAGAAGCCCATTACTGAAAATCCCTGTGTCACCATCTTACAAGAAAGATGCAAATGCATCCACACTGGAGTGCGCGAACTTGTTCCAGAACCAAGACAAGGCTCCCTCAGGAAGCTCTGCCAGCCAGACGCTGTCTGTCTCCAGCGGCAAAACTTCCAGCCCAAAGAGCAAGCATCGGCCAGCAAGAGGCGGACGGCTTGCTCCCAATCCTGGCCCCTGTTAACTCGCTGCCCACCCATGGACAAATGAGCGTCATCCTAACAACACCAAAAACAAAGCCAGTCAGCCTCTATGAAGGTGCGGATGACGGGTGACGAGCGTAAATGGGTCAGACTAGGAAGCACTGGAGATACCTGGAGGAAAATAACATACGACCGAGTATCAAAAGATTAAGCACCTATTTGAACGTGACACTCTACTGGGTACTATACCAAGTGAGTGAGCTAGCAAAGCCCATGTCTTTCTAGAAGCTGATGTGGGCACACAGCCTGAGAGAAAGGACATTCGGACCACTGGATAAAAAGAAAACAACTCACATCGGAGTTCCTTATACACGGTACATGTTTTACCTGCCACCAAGGACCACGTTTGAACGGTTAGCTTGTACAAAGCAAAGCACCCTTGCAGGAAATATGAGAAACTACTGCACAGCAGTACTATGGGCTGTTCAACCAACAGGCACCTTGTAAGGAGCAGAAGGGGAAAAAGACAAGGAGGGATTGGAAAAACACGGAGCGACACTGGACCCCGAACTGTCCTGGCACAAGGCGTCTTTGGGCTGTGCTGTCAGCGGAGATTCAGGCCACAGGTGCCCCCACCCTAGCCTCACCAACTGTATTCCAGCACAGCCCACAGCCAGCCTCGCGCATTGAAGACCAAATCTGGCAACCCCGAAACCTGTGTGAGGAGTGTGGGGCCACGGAGGTCACCACCACAGATAGACACTCAATTATACACACAAGCCAGGTCCTTTCGAGTGACTGCAGTATGCAAACATTCACTTTCAAATAACGGTCAGCATCGCAGATCCGACTGGGTGAAAAGGCTATTGCGCTTCAAAAACACATAAACTTCGCCGCCAGTATTACAAAAGTAACAAGCTATAGGAATCAACGCAGGTGAGAGCTGTCAATTTTACCTACAAAATAATTAAGAATTTTTAATTAAATAAGCAAAGAAACAGACTGACAGTAAACGTGAACATCAAAACATAACTTTCGGTAGAACATTTTATCTCTGGGCGCCAAGAAATGTTTATAAAGAAATAATTACACCAAAACAGTAGATCAGGTTAGATTCTAACTCCAGCGTGTGCAGAAGTCTGAATCACGTTCATGGTATGAACGCTCAGGGAGCGCACGCCGCTTGGTCCTCCTCCACGCGGGCCGCGGGGGTCGCACAGGAAGCGCACCCCGCGCCAGGACGAGAGCAGACCGCCAAGCCCGCCCCCCAAGTTTCCCAGCGAGGACAGCTCCCGGGCTCGCGCGGGCCGTCCCGGTGCACCGCTTCAGGCGAGTCGCAGCCAAGCGCCGGGGCCGCCTCGGGAGGGGTAGCTGGGGACGGCGGGCACCCGGCACCCGAGCGCGCGCGCCGGCGGGGACACGGAGGCCGCCCGGCAGCGACGGCACAGGCGCCACGACGTTCAACGTTTGCAACTCGCGTCCTGCAGCTGCGGAAAATAAACTGTAATAACGTTAACGTGGTGAAACCTGCAGCCCCGTCCCGGCCTCTCGGACGTTTCCTCCCACGACCTGGCCTCGGCCCCGGCCGCACGACCGACTTCCCACTCGGCCCGCCAGCAGCCGCCCCGCCTGCGCCCCCGCTCGCGCTCCTCGCCCGGCAAACGGGCACGACCGCGCCCCCACGTCTCTCTCCGGGGATCAGAGCGCTGAAGGGCGCTCAACACGCGTCCGCCACCGCGACCACCCTGCTCCCGCGGCGGCGCCCACGCTCATTTTACCGGGGGCCGTCTGCCTTCCGAAACGGCCCTCACCGCGCCCACTGACAGTGCCCACACGGCCCCCCGAGCCCAAATGCCTCCGCCTCCGGGAAGCCCTCCGGCCTCCGGGCGCGGGCCGGGGTCTCCCGGCCCCCCGCGGGCCTCTCGCGTCCCGCGCCCCGCCGGCGCCGCCCCGCTCAACAGGCCCGCGGGCGTGAGGCGCGCTTCTCCCGCCCGCGCGGGGCCGAGAGTCTGGGCGACGGCGCCCGCGGGGTCCCGAGCGCCGGGGAGGCCGGAGACGCCCGGGGCCCGCCGCCCGCCGCGCGGGGCTGCACAGGCCTCGGGGCGGCGGGGACGGCCCCGGGCCGGGGGGCGCCGCGCGGGGGCCCGCGGGCTGCGCGCACGGCTCTTACTGCTTCACGTTGTCTCCCAGGGCCTCGCTCAGGTTCTTCTTGGCCGCCTCCAGCTCGCTCACAAAGGTCGCCATTGCTCCCGGCCCGGCCCGACCCGACCGCAGACGCCCGGCCGCAGCGACCCACAACCGAAGAGCCAACCCGGCGAGGGCCTAGGCCGGGGAGGCTGCGTCCGCTCCGTCTGCCCCGCCCCCGACCGCTCCGGAGGCGCTCGTTGGGTTTTCGGCTCCGCCCGCCTCTCCGAAGAGAAAGTGCGCCGCCCGAGTCGGTGTTTTCTGCGGCCTCCTCCTCCCGCCCCTCGCGTCACGTGACCCACCTCTCACCGCCCGCCCGCGCGCAGCCCAAACCCGCCCGCCCGCCCTGCTGCAGCGGCGCCTGCCGGCGGGCGCGTGCCCGGCCGAGGTCGCGCGGCGTCCTTTCCCCGCACGCGCGACTTCCCCCAGGTCAGAAAGTCAACGCAGCCCGGTGTACTCTCTTTCGGTGACTTAGTTTTCCCCGATCACTAATCACCTAATATACCACTTAAGTGATTTATCTTGTTAATTTTCTGCTTTTTCAACTGAAATGTAAGTCCCACGAGGGCAGGTTCATGTTGTATTCACTCCTATTTCCCCTGTTCCTAGAGCAGTGCCTGGCGCCTGGTGGGCTCGCAGGAAATATTTGCCGAAGGAGTAAGGTAATGATGAAAAGTGGGGAAAATACATAGAAGGATAAAGAGAGAAGAAAGGAGAAGTGTTCTGCCACCTCCAGACAAACACCTGAGAGATTTCTCCCGCGCCACGGCACCCCCCCCCGCCCCCCCCCGCCGCCCCCATGGTTTGTAATCATACTCGACATTGTGCATCTTGGTGGCTTTGCATTTTTTTATTTAACATAATAATATAAATATTTTCCTCTGGTGTTACTTTGTCTTTATAATCATAATTTTAATGACAGCATATTACATACCCCACAGATAGAATATACACAATAACCCGTTTCTCAATTGTTAGACTGATTTTTTCTCTATTAAAAGCTGTACTGTAATACGCTTCATGCATAAAACTTTTCCTCATTTAGGATTATGACTTGAGGATAGAGTCCCACAAATAGAATTACTGATTTAAATGACAGGAATATTTATGAGAGTCTTGGTGAACATTGTCAAGTTTCCTCCCAAAGACCTAAAATAAATGACTTTTAAATCTTCTGTAATTTTTCCACAGAGGCCCTTCAAGCTTCTTCATTTACTCAGCAAATATACAGTGAGCTCCTACTATGTGCCTGGCACTCTTTTGCCTGCTGGGGATACAAAGATGAACAAGGCAGGTAAAGTTCCCTATCTGTGTCATAAAACCCCAGAGACTCGATTCTGACTGTTTAAAAGTAGTTGTCCACTTAAGCTTGCCACGGTTCCCCACTGCCCACAGAACAAATTCCAGACTCCCTACGCTGGCGCTCAGATTTTCCTGTGACCTGGACTCAGCCTGCCTGTCCCCCTTGCACACACCCTGGCCTATCCCCATCACCCCTTAGAATGCTCTCTCCATTCTACTTACTTGACTTTCTATCACAAACCACATGACTCAGTCCCTTGACGCAAATCTCCTGTCTGCGGTTTTGAGACCTATGGGTGGCTCCCTACATTTTTTGCAATCACAGACATACATAAGAACATGTGAAGGGGCCAATTCACAGGATTAGAGAAGGGCACAGATGTTTGGGTATATCTTCCACAACCGTCCCTCCTTCCCATCTCTATCACTACCTGTCCTCTAAGAAAAATATGACTCTGCCGCTTTGAATCCATGCTCGACAACACCCATACCTTTATACCTCTAGCTCATTTAAACATTCCTGTCTCTCTCATCACTTTGTGCACCGATTAGCATAATTTCAGTATAGTTTTTCAGTTAAAGGTCCATTTTAAATTGTAGTGTTAGACAATATAACGTACACAAACAGACATCTGACCAAACAATGTACTGAACGGAAATGAATACCAAAACCATTTGCAATTTGGTAGTTTATTTTAAAGAAACCAATTCTAAATCTTCTTTTAGTATTTTAGCAATACTTGTACAATGCATACCACATACAGATGACTGTTAAATGGCTTCAGAGAATGTGTGTAAAAGTGGTTTAGAAAATGTAAAGAATTCTGCAAATGTTAGTTTAATCTAGTTTTTTTAAATGTATTTTTAGGATTATCCTATAGCAATTTTCTTTTCCCCAACTGCAGGCTACTTTGAGAGTAACTAGAAAAGTCAACTTACTAGGATATTGGGAACAATATGATAAGATAGAATAATATATAACAATATAAACTGAGTTTCCATTATCTCCATTATCCATATCTTTCTCCCATTTCATTAGGATGAACAGTTGAAGATTGATTGTATTATTTATATATTGCCTGTTTTTATGTAACTTCTTTTGATATATAGTTATCTAACTTATAAATATAATATAGATACAATACAAAGGAAAGCACCCCCAAAAATTTCATTTCATAGCTATTTACTTATGTATCCATGAAAGCTTGGCCTCTGCTTGCTTAGTTATCCCCACGTCTGTATTTTCTGAGGCACTGGTTGATTTGGCAGTAGGGTTGGATGTTGGTGGAGTTGGGAGATGTCTCAGCTCTGGAGATTATGTTATTATTACTGTTCTTTCTTCCAGATAAGATATTTAGGTTCTTTAGACATATTTATAAACCTCTGACTCCTCCTTTCCCCTGGCTGGTGCCTAGAACAACAGAAATCTCTGTTGGTTGGCTTTCTTAGCCCGCTCATTAGTGTTGACCATTGGCCTTCTTCTCTAAGCACCGTCAGCAAACGTGGGTCATTTCCACTTCAGACATCAGCAGCTCTACTCTGCTGGAAGGATTCTTACAGTTTAGCTTTAAAATATTGATAATATTTTTAGTTGCCCAGTTGAATTACCATGATAATGTTCCCTGTAATTTGTAGTACTTATTATGTGGTATGTTGTGGTACATACAGTACACACATATGGTACCTATACATGTAGTACATACATATGTGGTTATACTGTGGTGTATAGTGGCCCACAATCAACATGGATGTCTGCTAGAATTAAATATTTCAGAAAATTCTATGTAACATTCTTCCTCATCTATATCTATGTTGATCTACAGATTTTAATGTAGTTAAAGGTTGTAGACTAGAATGGGTTAGATCCTACTAAAATTTCTTGAAATTAAGACAATTGAAAACAATTGGAGAGGCATGTCACCCTGACACCACATATATTTCATTTCCTGTCTGCCAGAAGGAGGTAAAGAGGTTCTTAATCTCTTTTTTGGGCTGCAGACCTTGTTGGCAGTCTGGTGAAGCCTTTGCAACCGTTCTCAGAATAATGTTTCTAAATGCATAGACTACATAGGATTACATTTAAAACGGTTTTATTGAAACAATACTATCCATGGGCCCAAGCTTAAAACTCTCTGAAGCTATAAGGTACAATCGTCCCTCCGTATCGGAGGGAGACTGATTCCAGGAACCCCCACAGATACCAAAATCCACGGGTGCTGAAGTCCCTCCTAGAAGATGGCGCAGCACACTGAATACAGTGTGCCCTCCATCTCTGGGGACTGGAAACCCTCAGACACAGAGGACCAACTACACTTGGTTTGCTCAGGCTGCCGTAACAAAGTATCACACAACACGTGGCTTAAACAGCAGAAATTTATTTTCTAACACTTCTGAAGCTAGAAGTCCGTGATTAAGCTGCCAGCAAATTTGGTTTCTGTTGAGGGCGCTCTTCCTGCCTTGTAGAAGGCCGCCGTCTCTGTAGCCTCACCTGGCCTTTCCTCAGTGGGTGTTGGGAGGGAGAGCAAGCCCTCTCTGGTGTCTCTGCTTGTAAGGACACTAATCCTATTGGATCAGGGCCCCACCCTTATAACCTCCTTTAACCTTAATTACTTCCTTAGAGGCCCCATCTTCAAATACAGCCACATTGGGGGTTAGGGCTTCAACCTACACATTTTGGGGGGATGGAAGCAGTCAGTCCATAACAGTACTGCAGGAGTTCCTGTAGTTTCCCTTTCCCTTCTCAGAAGCTCTTGGAGATTAAAGTTCTAGACTCAGAAATGGAAGGCATCTAGGAATTCTAGTGCATGAAAGACACGTAAGCAGCCCTAAGAATACTGAAAGGTGTACACTGTTTTTACAGTGTATCTTCACACTATCGTGACTGTAATTAACTTGATCAAAGCACTTTTCCTGGAGTTAGTGAGTCTGAGAATAGAGGAACAAACATTTAAGGAATAGAAGAGGCGTGATCTGTAATGTAGATGAAGATCATTAGAAGCCAGTCAACTGGACGATACTTGTACATATAAAATGTAAATAACTCTACGAATATTAGCTTTGTCTAGTTTTTTAAAATCTGCTTTTTACATTATCCTATAACAATTTTCTTTTCCCCAGTTAGAGGAATATGAGTAAAAGTCTAAGTAATGTTACAACTAAAGCAAGATTTAGAATTAGGACAATCAACCGAGAAGAGAGGTAGAGAAGAGATTACTATTCCGCTAAGAAGACAGAATATGGGGCAGAGCTGGACCACCAATTAGCTTCTGAGGACGGGAAGGGGCATCCAACCATGGGCACAGCCCCTTAGGCCTCCCCAGGATATTTCTGTGCCTTGAAGGGAATCTTCATTTTGTTTCCTCTTCTCACTCTGGGAACCTGACAGCAAAGACCCCTTTGGTTCTATGGTGGTGGTAAGAACACTGCAGACAGGCTGTAATGAGACAAAGCAGGTGGCTTAAAGAGCTCCTATTAAGAATGAAGTTAGTCCTGGGATTAATATCAGAGGTACTTCTGGGGCCATCTTTTAAACTTTTTAAAACACGAGTTATTAAACTGCATACCTTGCAAACCTCTGTAAGCAGCTAGCCAAACGGAAATTTGGAAAACTTGCTGAAGCCTTTGGCCACTACTCGGAATGTGGATAAGAGCTTCTCCAAGGTGCTAAAAATATTTTTGTGTAGTGTAGGGCTCAAGCATTGGAGAGATCTTTGACACTCAGGGCAGGTGGAGATTCCAAACTGATGCGCTGTCACTGGAGTTGCTAATGACATAGGGAGACTATGCTGGATGGAGACTTTCTGGAAGGAGGGAAAGCCACAAGTGGTGATCCAGAAAGATAACTTGCTGTCTGCTGTTGTCCTGAAAAGCCTGACCCCAGGGAAGGAACTTGATAAGTGAATTTTAGAAGATTTGGCCAGGCTCATTGTTTGAAGTCCAGGAGTTGATTTGCTGCCTGGAGTTATAGCTGCAATTGTACCAAACAGAGCATCCTATCCACCTGCTGGGGTCCTGAGTCCACTCTCTACCCTTGTCAGAAATGAGAAGTCTGCTGCGAGCCAGGACTTCCTCCAAAGTAAGGAGCTCAGTCTTGTATATCTTTTGTTAGCTTTATGCCTAATTTCTTTTAAAAATTTTGATGCTCTTGTAAAGACATCTTTGTTGTCTGTTGCTTTTTCCCCCTATTATGTTACCTAATTTGTTTTGTTGGTGTGCTGGAATGCAGTGGAGGCAAAATAGCATAGTGTTCAAGGGCGAGCTCTAGAGCTGGTCTGCCTGCGGTTTGAATCTTGACTTTTCCTATTCTAGCTATTGACTCTGGGCAAGTTACTTAATCACTCTGTCTCACTTTCCACATCTGCAAGATAGCATAATAATAGTACTTGCCTATTGGTTGTTGTAAGAATTAAATTGTAACATGTAAGAATATATGAAAAGTCCTTGGCACAGTGTCAGACATGTAGTAAAAGTCTATATGTGATTGCTATTGTAATTCTGCTGATCTTGTGTATAGCATCATTGCTGAACTCATTAATTCTCATAGTTTATCTGCATATTTTCTTACATGTTCTATGTAGACAATCATATTATCTGCAGATAGGGGAAATGTTTTTTTCTTTCCAGTCCTTAGGCTTCATTCCATTTTCTGGTTTTTTAAAAAATATTGACGGACTAGCAATATTATCCAGTAAAACTTTCTACAATGATGGAAATGTTTTATAGCTGAATTGTCCAATACGGTAGCCATATATGACTATTTAGCACTTGAAATATGGCTAGTAAGAGTCAGGAACAGAATTTTAATTAAATTTAAATTTGAAAAACCACCCGTGGCTAGTAGCAACCGTGCTGGACAGCTCAAGGCCAGACCACTCGTTACGCTGTGGAGCAGCGATGCTGATAGTGGGCATCTTTGCCTTGCACTGGGCTTTCATGGCACTCCTTGTCACATGTCACCAGTAAGTATGATCTGCTGTACCCTTGGAAGGATACCCTTAATTCCTAATTTGCTGAAAGTTTTACCATGAATTATCATTGAATATATAAATGTGTTTTTGCATCTATCGAGGGGATTTTATAGTTTTTCTCCTTTGCTTTTTTGGTGTGGTGAATTACACTGACAGATATTTTTCTGAAGTTAAACCACTCTTGGGGTAAATCCTCCTTGACTCTGATGCATTTTTAAAATACACTGCTTATATGATTTGATAATATTTTGTTTAGGATTTTTGCATCTATGGTCATAAGTAGTGTTAATCTAAAACTTCTGAGTACTGTTCTTGTCGGGTATAAACATTGCATCGTTAAAGTGAGTTGGGGAGTTTTCCCACTTTTTCTATTCTCTGAATCTAAGAAAACTCCCCATGAAACCATCTGAGCCTGCTCTGGCAGAGAAGAGAATAGGTTTTTTAAATTTTCCAATTCAATTCCCTGGTTATTTGGGTTTCCTATTTTTTCTTGAGTTATTTTTGTTAATTGGTGTGTTTTTCTGTGTATTTTTCCATTTCCTCTAAGTTTTCAAAGGCGCTCAGTGTTGGCCCCTGCTTATTTTGTTGGGGTCAAGATGGGCTCCAGTAGGTGGATGGGTATGCTCTTGATGACCACCACCACCCGTCTTTGCATACCTGTGGACACAAGATACACTGTCACTATTTTCTTGACACCTTCAAGAATGGCCCACACCTCTGGACTAACTTGCAGCGACTTTATTCCAAAGAAAACTCAGGAGGGTAACGTGATGAAGGCAAGGCCGGATTGTCGGTTCTCTAATTTTGGGTCCCAGCTTTTCTACCGCTTCTTTTTAAAGAGGCAGTTTAGATTCTTGCATTTGCAAACCCAGTTTGGGTGCTCGGTCTCCTCGAGCTATCGCCGGCCTGGGAAGTTCAGCCCCATCGAAGTGTCCGCCGCAGAGGCCGCTCTGGAGCATTCCAAACAATTCCTGCGCCTGGAAAGCTGACCGCCCAGCCCGGGGCCGGTCCCGGTCCCGCCTCTCCCAGAGGAGGGCTAACAGTGGTGACCAGCGACATCGCACAGGTTTCGGGAGCTGCGAGCGATGCACCGCCTGGCACCCCGGCCAGCCCGCCGGCTGGTTTCGGTCCTGGCACCCTTCGCCTCTGTTGAGTCTCGCGGGCGGCGACCCAGGTGCGACCCGGGCTCCCTCAGCTTCAAGCACTTGTCTCGCGGGAAGGACCGTCCGCGCGGTCGCCCAGCTCCCGGGCGCGGCTCCTGTAGCTGGGGCCCTGAGCCGCGCGCACGCCGCTCGGATTTCAACAGGGGGCTTAGGTGGCGCGGCGCGGGGCAGGGCGGTGCTGGGCACAGCACCAGAGAAGCTGTCTCTGAGAAGCAAAGTGACGATTCAGAACTGGTCTGCGCCGCGACCGAGGTGTTCCCGCCGCAGCGCAGCCCGCCTTCCCTAGCGGAAAGAGAGAGCCCCGCGCGCTGCGCCGGCTCGCCCGGCTGCTGTCTGCTCGCCCGCCAGCAGGGGGGGATGCGTCCTCATCCTTCTTCCAGGATGCCGAGGCTGCCAGCCAGGACGGTGGGGCTCAGGCGTCCCAGCCCCGCGTCTTGGCTCGGGATGCTGAGATTGGCCACCGGCGGTCAACTAACCCATGCGCCTTCCTCCTGCGGATTAGAAGGAGGCCCTGGCTTTCGGACTCACACACCTTGGCCGTCCAAAGGTGGGAGTTCTCAGACCCTCCAAGAATGTTGGAGGGCAATGCCTGCTGGAGTGTTCAGGCTTAAGGGTCGCCAGTGACTGTGGCATTAGGCCACCATAAGGTTCCTAGCAGCCATGGGCTCAACATCATTGCCAGATCCCAGACAAGGTTGTCACCTACAGGAAGAATTTGATGAATTGCCACATTTAGGAACAGTGTGGGAGCTAAGGGGCCTTAGAGCAGTGGGATGGTGCAGGCAGGAGCCAGTAGGGCCTACCTACCCCTGAGAGCTTGGTTCCAGAAGGAGAGAGAAGAGAAAGTCCATTGTGAGCTCTTTCTCATCAAGCCCTACTAAATAACAATAGCTATCTTTGATTGCCTCCGTGCCAGGAGATGACTGGAGCTGTTGCATTATCTCCCTTAGTCCAAACCATAACCCGCTGAGGTATGAACTGCTTCATCCCCATGCGGTAGGGGAGGAGATGGAGGCTCAGGAAAGTGAAGGGCCCTCGGTTACACAGTAAGTGGCAGAGTCAAGACTGAAACCCAGGTCTGAGTGACACTGAGTCCGTGTGCTTAGCACTGAACCATCTGCCAAGCATTGTACAGAATGTGTTTTTGTAATGCTTTATTGAATGCTCACCACGACCCTCTGGGGAAGGTGCTATTATTATCACAGTACCTTGTATTGATACAGTACCTTGTTATCACCGTGGTACTCCATTTAATCCTCACCACAACCCCGTGAGGAAGGTGCTGTTATCACCACTCATTTTACAGGCAGATAAACTAAGTATAGCGGGATAAGAAGCTTGCCCACAGTTACACAGCTGATAACTGGTAAAGTTGGTCTTGACTCCAGAGCTCATGACTTATTGTTCTCTCTATTATAGGTGCTTCAGCCCACCTCTTCTCAAGGATTTCATTTGAGACAAGCTGAGACAGTGTGAAAACTCCTTGATGCCCTCCCACCAGTGTAGCTGATGCCGTCCTTTCAACCATCTGCATTGTACAATATATTACAACTCACTGCAACCCCGTGAGTCCTGCATGTTGTGGGGGTGGAGCTCATGCACGCCCTGTCTCCGTCTTAGGAGAGACCCCTCTGCAGATTACACTGCCCTCTCATCAGGCGCACATCAGCCAGGTCAGGAGATTTAGACAGAATAATTTTTTCGTTTCTTTCTCTTTTTTTAGCACAAATGTCTGATGCCTGGGTTTATTGCCTCCCCCAGTTACCAAGTGTATTGAAAAGTCCAAGCTTAGAAAATAATATCTGAATGGTTGACCCAAGTTCAGGAACATGAGGCAGGTCCCACCCAGGCTTCTTCCACATGGAATCAGGGTGACCACCACTTCAATGTGTTGTTGGAAACGGACCCTGTGGGATTGTATCTGTATGGTGGAACCTGACCCAGCTGGCTTTGCTCTTACTGTTTCCTAGTAGAGTTCTTGAGGCTTGGGACTTCAAAACAACAAACAAATAAAAAATAGCAGAAGTGTGCCTTTTGCTACTTCTCCATCATTTTGATGTGTTGGGAGCTCTGACTTTAAATTTGTGTGTGAAGAGGGTGATAGCCAGTGTGAACCAGGTTCATGAAATTTGGCTGCTTCCATGGCAGTGACTTTAACCTGAGGATGCCTTTCTAGTACCAAATGGACAGTAACTGGAGGTCACTTCTTTCCTAGCTATGGTGGATTGCTGAGTAACCTCAAACCCCACAGTACACACAGCATTGCTGGGAGGCAGGGATGACAGGTTTTTGCAGAATGCCAAGAACAAGGACCTCAGCCTTTTCTGCTGTGTGCCAGTGGGAGGAAGACGCTGTCCGGGTGTGTTCTAATGCCCAGCAGAGCCATCTTCTGATCAGATCGTATTAATTAACATTTACCAATCACTTAATGTGTCCACACAAATTACTCTAATGTCTAGTCTATTCTAGTTGTTTCCATTTCACATAGGGGATACCCAGGAACCAACCAGGCCAGGACAATGGAACCACTTCCAGCAGGTTGCTATGGGGAGCCCAGGAGGGCCTCTGGAAGACATGAGGTGTGTCTGTTCTCCATTTCTGGAACATGATATGGCCAAAGATTACTGGACTTTGCTTGCCCTAACAAAGAATAATTTCTGTTTAATTTGCCCCATTATAACTTTGATAAAAGCAGTTTCTCAACTTTGGTGTTAGAATCACCTGGGGAAATTTTAAGTAACTCCATGCCCAGGCTGCACTCCGGACATTAAATCAGAATGTCTGGGGAATGGAACCCAGGCATCCGTATTTTTCAAGGCCCCACAGGTGATTCCAATGTGCAGCCATTCCTCATAGTTTCCGCCATAAACCCCCATAGGTGATTCACAGAGCAGGGCACCTACAGCACAGCCAGGGCAGTGGCCTGTGGGCTGGGAACCTCAAACGTTCCTGAAGAGCCTGAATGTTGACCTGACTGAATTAAAGATGGCAAGTGCCAAGATGTCGGCTACAGCTCACATCAGAAATCGATAAAAAGGAATACAGGCGTGTTGAGGGCGTTCCAGGATGGAGGCAAACTGGCTTCTGTCACATGGAAGAGGTTGAGTCTGGGCCTTGGCCCCAGAAGCGGTCTCATCTGGTAACTAGCTGCAAGTCTCCCTTTGGTTGTCCTCGAGCTTTAAGAACATTCACACCCAAAGTGCAAACCTGGTCTGAGCTGTTCTGTGGGGTCAGGGAGGAGTCTAAGGCTGAACTGGCCAAGAAGCAGTAATCTCCTTTAGGCTGATGTGGCAGCTGGGCTCTGCAGGAGGAGTCAGCAGTGGCATGAGCAGCGACCACAGGCAGAGCAGGGAGCAGCGTCCAGAGCCAGGGAGCAGCAGAAATACAGAGGTGTCACAGACTAACTTAGAACCTGTATGAAGCCCTCTGTCCTCACAACTGCTCAGGGCCCCAGTGTCCCTGAGAGGGAGGCTGGAGGTTCTGTGTGAATGGGCAGGCAGAACGGGCAAAGAGGCATTATTATTTGGACATTTTGATAAATTTGACCTCACCTGTACTGATGAGCAGGTGAAACCACATATTGGCTACAATCAAATAGGGCAAGAATATAGCTGAAGCCCTGGTTGAATTTCCCATTAAAACCAAGCCCCAATCCCAACCATATACAAGTTTCTCTGAGGCCTTAGGTGTTGGGCAGAAGTCTGATTGCTGCAGGGAAGAAAATGCATGAGCAGTCTCTCTCAGCAACCAAGCAGCCTGGGGATCAAAGGTCCAGGATGCCAGGACCCTTCACACGTGATACATGTCATGTTGGATAGTAACTTCTAGGAATAAAACACTCTTCCTTGGTTGCTGCCTTCATGAGTAGCAAAGACCAAATAAAGCTTGTACTTGTCTTAATCTATGTTGTCTTTAAACTATTTTGTCCCTAGCCTCCCTGAAACAGAACACTGGGAAAAAGTGAGGCAAAAACCTTAACTGAGCAAGAAACAGTGTCATTTTGAAACATCTGTAACATACCTGTTTACATTTTTCAAAATCCTCACCAAGAGAGTCACACTATCCTTCTAGTCATAATTTCAAGCACTGTGTCTCCATAGTGATGATTCAGGCTCCTGTTACCATGGTGATCGTTCTATGAGCTAAAACACTTCCATCAATTCTTCCCTTCCTTCCTATTACCATTGTCAGCTCTTCAATCCAGGCGCTTATTATGTCTTCAGGACCTAGCACAGGGCCTGACAAATAATGGGTGGTCAAGGTATTGAATGAATGTATCTGACCAAGACTACTAAAACAGCTCTTGCCTGGTCTTTCCTGGCTTCATCCTGTGGGTTATTATGCTTTATCTTCTTTTTTTCTTCACTGGAATTTTTAAGTTACCAAATCAAACACATGCTCATTTTAGAAAACTCAATATAGATATCTACAAAGTTAAAGCAAACATTCCTCTCTTGACCAAATTCTAACTGGATCAATGATTTAAACATAACAAACTATCAAAGTTCTAGAAGAATTTATGATCTGTGGCAAGTAAAGCCATTTTAAGAACAAAATCCAGAAGCCATTAAGAAACAAAATTAGAGCCAGTCCTGATGGCCTAGGTTAAAGTTCAGTGCTCACTGGTTTGGTGACCTGGGTTCATTTCCCATTCGAGGAACCATATCACTCGTCTGTCAGTTGCCATGCTGTGGTGACGGCTCACATAGAAGAACTAGAATGATGTGCAACTAGGAGATACTATACACTGGGGCTTTGGGGGGAGGAGTGAGAAAGAAAATTTATCTGACCGTATAAACATTTCAAAAAACTGCATGGGAGAAAATCCCATAAATGAAGGCAAAAGACAAATGACAAACTGGAAAGATGTATTTGCAAAGCAAATGGTCAGAAGTTAAACTTCCTCAATTATCAAAGAATTTATACAAGTCAGTATGAAAAAGATGACTAACACAGGAGGAAAAGGGTCAAAAGAAACTAATTTTGGCAGAAAATGGTACACAATGGGCCAGAAAACAAATGAGAAGATGGACAACCTCACTCATAATTAAATAAATGCAAATAACCAAAACTACAATGAATAAAGATAAGATTTTTTTTCACCAATCTGATTGACAAATATAGATGTTTAATGACACCTGGTTCTGCAAGCCTGAGGGGAAAATGAGCATGTTCATAAATCATTGGTGGAAATCTACACTGGCGCATTCTTTCTGGAGGATAACTTGACAATATCTGCCTGAATTAAAAATATCCATCTCCATTCATTGGTAATCCCTCTGCCATAAATTTATCCAGTACATACAACTCCAAGCGTTTAGAATGTTTATTGCTACATTGTTTTGCAACTGGAAACATCAGTATTCAAAAGTAGGGGACAGGTTAACAAAATTACAGCAAATCCATATGATGGAATAAGAATGTCTCTGTGAAAAGAATAAGGTAGTTCTGTGTCCTCAAGAATCAGAAGAACAAGTAGGAGTACAATGAGTAACATTTTTACAAGAACCAATAAGTAGATGCATATATGATGTGAACATTAGCATTAAAACATTTTTCTGGAATGAATTACAGGAAACTGTTATCAGTGGGATGGGAACTGGTATGAAGGAAAGGAAAGAAGCTTTCACTTTCATTTTGTATCTTTTACTCATTAAAATTTTTGTCTTATACACGTTTCATGTATGACACTTAAAAGATTGTCAGCAGGACTTTCCTTTTCTCTACTTCCCCCAACAGCAATGCCCAAAGATACTTTTTACTTTCAGGGGTTTTTTATATGTGTATAAGAAAGGTGCAAATATGCATCTTTGCATATGCACAATTATAATTTTTTGTTACAAAAATGGGATTATATATAGTTCTGCACTTTGCTTTTCCTGTTTATATCTCATTCACATCTTTCCATGTACAGACATACTGCATAAAATTTCCCAGCAAGAATATGCTATAACTTATTTACCCTTTCTTTTCTTAGGTTCCTTCCTTTTTTTTTTTTTTTTTGCCTCTACAATGACTATTTGCATAATTTATTTGTGTATGTGTGTGTTTTGTAGGGTCAATCCCCAAAGTGGAATTCTAGTTAAAAATGTAGCTGACAGAAACACAGGAGGTCAAGCCAAACCATGCAAGTCATTTAAGGCCTCTGCTCTTATCACATCTTTTACCTTCCACTGGACAAATACAAGTCACATGGCCAACCCAAAGTGGATAGGGTGGGAGAGTTACACTCTGCCCACCATTCAATCATGTCAAGGACAGAGAAGGAAGGAAGACTTTTGGATATATGTACAATCTAGTTTAGTCTGTCAAATTACTGAAACGGATATCTGTAATTTTGGTTTTGTCTTTTTCTTTAATGATATTAATTTCTTTAGTAGATGCTATTCAGTGCCTCACCTATATCCCCTTAACGTTCACCTCTACGAGCCAAAGCTGCTTTCTGTGAGCACCCACAACTCTGCCAGAGGACTTCAGCCCAGCAAGGGGGACAAGGAGGAAGTGCTGGAAAGTTAATGTCCTGGAAGTAGCTCTGCCAAAGATGGGAGGAGAGTTGAGGGGTAAATGTTCCAGATTCCTCAAGTCTCAATTGGGATGATGCAGGCATTCCTACCCAGTCTCCCAGAATCCCATGAGGATTGAGTGCCCTTGGCAGGAAACGGTAGCTGCCCTGAAAATGCATTCTTTGTTGACTTCCTTCCTCTCCCTGTCACAGTTCCCACTCCCCTCCCGGTGTTTCCTGGGACCACCTCCCCAACAAAGAGCTTGACCTCAAACTCTTGTTTCAGGGTATGTTTCTTGGAGAACTAAGATTGCTGTACTCCAAAGGTTCACAAATTAATCTCTTGTGTGTTGAGAGTTGGGTGTAAAAATACCTAGAACCTATGTACAGGGAACCTAATTTAGTAGATCAAGGGGAAGGCTCCAAAGCAGTACTTTAAAAAAATGT
Organism: Equus caballus; assembly: GCF_041296265.1. Lineage (NCBI taxonomy): Eukaryota > Metazoa > Chordata > Mammalia > Perissodactyla > Equidae > Equus > Equus caballus. The sequence goes on from NC_091688.1 coordinate 3,564,068, forward strand.
TCCAGTCAGCATAACGGCAGAGTGAGTTCTCCCCGTAAACTCTCCCCTCTAAGATACAAGAAAATGGGCATTCATATTCCAGCAGAGGACATCCACACAACACAAAAGACATCTGAGAGACCCATGGAGCCATATGTCAGAAGATGGAGGTGCTGGAGCCACACACCCCCCAACAAGGAAGTGGAATGAGGTAAAAGAAATCTTTCCTTCCTTCCCAAAGGGCAGTGACCCAGGGACTGTGCATGGCTCTGAGGGGAAAGGGGGGAGGGGGCAGCCCTCTGTGGGAACACCATTGCTCTCCAAGGTCCCTCACAGCCTGACGGAAAGCCCCATACAAAGGTAGCTATTGGGATGTCCTTATCAAGCTAACACCCCAGGAGAGCAGATAGCAAGGGCAGAGTGAGAAGCCCCCAAGATTGTACAAGAGGAAGAAAGCGCCACTCCCCCGTGCCTGGGGCCCCAGTTCAGCACCTGGGAGCTGTGCCACGGATCACAGGAGGCTCAGAATATGCAGTTCTTGACCCCCCACCCAGTGGCAGCAGGTGGAAGCAGCGATCAAATACTACCACATGTGGAAGCACAAATCCACGCCATTTAGCAGTACAAAAAAATATATTAAATATATTAAATCTCCAAACCAGAAGGAAAATGATAAGTACCCAGAAACCAATCCTGAAGGCACAGAAATCTATAATCTAAATGACAGAGAATTCAAAATAGCTATCATAAAAAAACTCAACAAGTTACAAGAAAATGCAGATAGACAGTTCAATGAATTCAGGACCTACTTCACAAAAGAGATTGTAATCAGAAATATTGGAGATGAAAAACACAATGGGTGAGATAAAGAAGAATATGGATTCCCTGAACAAAGAGCTAATGTTATGGAGAAGTGAATCAGCAATATTGAGGACAGAAATATAGAAATGCTTCAGATGGAGGAGTGAGAACTAAGACTAAAAAGAAATGAAGAAATTCTCCAGGAAATATCCTACCCAATTAGGAAATACAACATGAAGATTATAGGTATTTGCAAGGGAGAAGAGAAGGAGAATGGAGCAGAAAGCTTGCTCAAAGAAATAATAGTGGAGAACTTCCCAAACATGGGGAAGGAGCTGGAAATGCAAGTGAAAGAGGACAACACATCTCCTAACTATTTCTATATGTAACTTTTTACATATATAACTATATGTAAAAAGACCTACTACAAGGCGTATAGTAGTGAAGCTGGCAAAAGTCAATGATAAAGAAAAAATACTAAGACCAGCAAGACAGAAAAAAATAACTTAGAAAGGAACCCCTATCAGGCTTTCAGAAATTTGGCAGCAGAAACCTTACAGGCTAGGAGAGAGTGGAATGATACATTCAAAATTCTGAAAGACAATAACTTTCAGCCAAGAATACTCTATCCAGCAAAAATATCCTTCAGATATGATGAAGAAGTGAAAACTTTCCCAGACAAACAAAAGCTAAAGGAATTCATCACCACAAGACCCTGCCTACAAGAAATCCTCAAGAAGGCCCTTATAGCTGAAAAAAAAAGGAGAAAGGGGTTACAAAGCCCTGAGTGGTGGATAAATAGGTAGACAAAATTGGAAAATTGTAACTATCCATCAGAACAGGTTAGCAAACACTCAAGTATCATTAAAGATAAAGGGAAGGGAAACACCAAAAATAAATATAATCTTGTCGTTTTAACCACAAACTCATGAGACAACATGGAATAAGATGCAACAGAAACAGAAACAACTTAGGAGGAGAAGAGGAAAGGGATTGAATCAGCTTAGTCTAAGGAAATAAGAGGTTATCAGAAAATGGACTTATTTCATTTACGAGATTTTTCATACAAACCTCATGGTAACCACTAAACAAGTAGAACAGAGACACCAATAATAAATTGGGAGAAAACTAGGGAAACCAGGATAGAAAACTACCTAACCAAATTGGTAGTCTGAAGCACATGGGACAAGAAACAGAGTAAATGCAGGAGAACTGGAGAATGAGTGATAAGATGGCAGCATTAAGCCCTCAGATATCAATAATTACTCTAAGTGTAAATGGATTGAATTCTCCAATAAAAAGACACAGAGTAGTGGGATGGATTAAAAAAATAAGACCCAACAATATGCTGTATCCAGGAAATGCATCTCAGCTCCAATGACAAACATAGATTCAGAGTGAAGGGATGGAAGACAATACTCCAAGCTAATGGCAAATAAAAGAAAGCCAGAGTTGCCATACTCATATCAGACAAAGTACTCTCCAAGATAAAGCAAGTAAAGAGAGACAAAGAGGGGCAGTATATAGTGATCAAAGGGACACTCCACCAAGAAGACATAATAACACTTAAAAATATCTATGCACCCAACACAGGCACACCAAAGTACATAAAGCAACTATCAACAAACCTAAAAGGAGATAATAAAAACAACATGATAATAGTAGGGGACCTCAACACTTCATTCACATCAATGGACAGATCATCCAGACAGAAAGTCAACAAGGAAACAGTGGAATTAAATGGAAAACTAGACCAAATGGACTTTATAGATATATATGGAACACTCCATCCAAAAACAGCAGAATACACATTCTTCTCAAGCATGCGTGGAGCATTCTCAAGGATAGACAAGCCTCAATAAATTTAGAAGATTGAAATAATAAGAACCATCTTTTCCAACCATAATGCTATGAAATTAGAAATTAACTACAAGAAAAAAGCTAAGAAAGAGACAAAGATCTGGAGACTAAACAACATGCTACTGAACAACCAATGGATCGTTGAAGAAATTAAAAGAGAAATAAAAAATATCTGGAGACAAATGAAAATGAAAACATACCATACCAACTCATCTGGGATGTAGCAAAAGTGGTCCTAAGAGGGAAATTCATTGCAATACAGGCTCACCTTAACAAACAAGAAAAATCCCAAATAAGTAATCTCAAACTACACCTAAAAGAACTAGGAAAAAAAGAACAAAAAAAGCCTCAAGTCAGCAGCAGGAGGAAAATAATAAAAACTAGAACAGAAATAAATGAAATTGAAACAAAAAAGATAGTAGAAAGGATCGATGAAACAAAGAGCTAGTTCTTTGAGAAGATAAACAAAATGGGCAAACCCTTAGCCAGACTTACAAAGAAAAAAGAGAAGGGTCAAATAAATAAAATTGGAAATGAAAGAGGAGAAATTACAACAGGTACCACAGAAATACAAAAGATTATAAGAGAATACTATGAAAAACTATATGCCAACAAATTGGGCAATCTAGCAGAAATGGATAAATTCTTAGACTCTTACAACCTCCCAAAGCTGAATCAAGAAGAAATAGACAATCTGAATAGACCAATCACAAGAGATTGAAATAGTAATCAAAAACCTCCCAAAAAAGAAAAGTCCAGGACCAGATTGCTTCCCTGGGGAATTCTACCAAACATTCAAAGAAGATTTACTACCTGTGGCCAAGTGGTTCCGCTTTGGCAGCCCAGGGTTCTGTGGATTCAGATCCTGGGCACGGATATGGCACCGCTTATTAGGCTATTCTGAGGCAGTGTCCCACATAGCACAACCAGAGGCACTCACAGCTAGAATATACAACTATGTACTGGGGGACTTTGGGGACAAGAAGGAAAACAAAAGAAGATTGGCAACAAATGTTAACTCAGGTGCCAATCTTTAAAAAAAAAAAAAAGATTTAATACCTGTCCTTCTCAAACTATTCCAAAAAATAAGGGAAGGTGGAGCACTTCCTAACACATTGTATGAGGCCAACATCACCCTGATACCAAAGCCTGACAAGGACAACACAAAAAAGGAAAACTACAGGCCAATATTGTTGATGAACATAGAGGCAAAAATTCTCAGCAAAATATTGGCAACCTGAATACAGCAATACATCAAAACGATCATACACCAAGATCAAGTGGGATCTATACCAGGGACACAGGGATGGTTCAACACCTGCAAATCAATCAATGTGATACACCACATTTACAAAATGAGGAATAAAAACCAGATGATCATCTCTACAGACACGGAGAAAGCATTTGACATGATCCAACAGACATTTATAATAAAAACTCTTAACAAAATGGGAATAGAAGGAAAGTACCTTAACATAATAAAGGCCATATATGACAAACCTACAGCCAACACATCATACTCAACGGGGAAAAACTGAACACCATCCCTCCAAGAACGGGAACAAGACAAGGGTACCCACTGTCACTACTCTTATTCAATATTGTACTGGAGGTTTTGGTCAGAGCAATTAGGCAAGAAAGGGAATAAAAGGAATCCAAATAGGAAATGAAGAAGTGAAATTCTTGCTGTTTGCAGATGACATGACTGTATATAGAAAACCCTAAAGAATCCGTCCGAAAACTATTAGAAATAATCAACAACTATAGTAAAGTTGTAGGGTACAAAGTCAACTTACAAAAATCAGTTGCATTTCTATACTCTAATAACAAACTAACAGAACAAGAACTCAAAAATACAATCCCATTTACCATCGCAACAAAAAGAATAAAATATCTAGGCATAAATTTAACCAAGGAGATGAAAGACCTATACAACAAAAACTATAAGACATTACTGACAAAAATCGATGATGACATAAAGAAATGGAGAGATATCCCATGCATATGGATTGGAAGAATAAACACAGTTAAAATGCCCCTACTACCCAAAGTAATCTACGGATTCAGTGCAATCCCAATCAGAATGCCAATGACGCTCTTCACGGAATAGAACAGAGAATCTTAAAATTCATATGGGGCAACAAAAGACCCCAAATAGCTAAAGCAATCCTGAGAAACAAGAACAAAGCTGGAGGCATCACAATCCCCACCTTCAAAATATACTACAAAGCTATAGTAATCAAAACAGCATGGTGCAAAAACAGACACACAGATCAACGGAAGAGAATTGAAAGCCCAGAAATAAAATTGCACATCTATGGACAGCTAATCTTCGACAAAGGTGCTAAGAACGTGTAATGGAGAAAAGAAAGTCTCTACAATAAACGGTGTTGGGAAAACTGGACAGTCACATGCAAAAGAATGAAGGTAGACCATTATCTCACGCCATACACAAAAATAAACTCAAAATAGATTAAAGACTTGAACGTAAGACCTGAAACCATAAAACTTATAGAAGAAAATATAGGTAGTACACTTTTTGACTAAAAAGATCTTTTTGAATACCATGTCTACTCAGGCAAGGGAAATAAAAGGAAAAATAAACAAATGGGACTTCATCAGACTAAAGAGCTTCTGCAAGACAAAGGAAACCAGGATAAAAGCAAAAATACAACCCACCAGCTGGGAGAAAATATTTCAGATCATGTATCTGAAAAGGGGTTAATCTGCATAATCTGTAAAGAACTCACACACTGAACAACAAAAAACCAAACAACCAGGTCAAAAAATTGGCAGAGGATATGAACAGACTTTTCTCCAAAGAAGGTATACAGATGGCCAATAGGCACATGAAAAGATGTTCAACATCACTAATCATCGAGGAAATTCAAATCAAAACTACACTAAGATATCACCTTACACCCATTAAAATGGCTATAATCACGAAGACAAAAAATAACTAACGTTGGAGAGGTTGTGGAGAAAAGGGAACCCTCATACACTGCTGGTGGGAATGCAAACTAGTGCAGCCACTATAGAAAACAGTATGGAGATTTCTCAAAAAGCTAAAAATAGAAATACTGTATGACCCAGCTATCCCACTACTGGGTATCTACCCAAACAACTTGAAATCAACAATTCAAAGAGAATTATACACCCCTATGTTCACTGCAGCACTATTCACAATAGCTAAGACGTGGAAGCAACCCAAGTGCCCATCAACTGATGATTGGATAAAGAAGATGTGGTATATATAGATATATACCACAGCCATACTACTCAGGCATAAAAAATACAAAATCGTCCCATTTGCAACAACATGGATGGACCTGGGGGTATTATGTTAAGTGAAATAAGTCAGACAGAGAAAGACAAACACTGCATGATTTCACTTATATGTGGAAGATAAACAAACACACTGACAAAGAGAACAGCTCAGTGGTTCCCAGGGGGAAGGGGGCTGGGGTGGGCGCAAAGGGTGAAGGGGTGCACTTATATGGTGACAGACAAATAATAATGTATAACTGAACTTTCACAATGTTGTAAACTATTATAACCACAAAAAAAATATTCCAGATGATTCTGATACACTTGCCCTAAATGTCCTTTTGGAGATGACTTTAACTTCAGGACAGTTCTTAAATTAAACTGATTGTAACTTCTTATTTTCACACTAAACTACAATAATGGACTCTGGGAAAAGACTTGGAAAGAAATGAACCAAATATAAGATGGTTCTTCTTTAGAGAAAGCATAAAGTTCACTCTTGACCTTCCTGCCTGGCTTGCATCCTTATCAACTCTGTCTGAGCTCACTTTTACTTCTTGCCAGTTATTTTCCAGGAATACAAATATATTACCACGCTATTATCTTGGACTAGAAGGATATCCAATAACTCAATCCCTTATAACAGGGTCTCTGAGTCTAGCCAGTAATGGGAAGTCATTACTGCTCCTAGGGGGAAAGGGACAAGGAGAGGAAATGGCATTATGAGTGAGAATCAGAATGCCTCTCCTCCATATGTCTCTGCTTTTACCAGAGATGTGACATGAGGGCAGGTATAGGGGGTTAAATGGTGGCTCCAAAAAGATATTTCCCAGTCCTAATCCTGGTTACCTATAAATGTGACCTTATTTGGAAATAGCATCTTTGAAAACATTTTTAAGCATCTCAGGATGAGATCATCCTGAATTTAGGGTGGACGCCAATGACTGGTGTCCTTATAAGAGAAAAGAGTAGGAGATTTGAAACACAGAAACACACAGGGGAAAGGCCATGTGAAAATGAGGCAGAAATTGGAATGATGTGTCTACAAGCCAAGGAATGCCAAGGATTGCCAGCAGCCACCAGAAGTGAGGAGAGAGCATGGAACAGAGCCTCCCTAGAGCCCCCGGAAGGAACCAGCCCTGTGACACCTTGATTTCAGACATCTGCCTCCAGAACTGTGAGAGAAAATACACAATTTGTAGAAATTTGTTATGACAGCCTTAGGAAACTAAGACAGCAGGGAAGGAATGGGGAAGAAGTACCCTGGCCTCTCTCTTCTCCTGCCCTCTCACCTCCTGCCAGTGCTTCCCATGGGCCAAACTCAAACGGCCCGGAGGCACAGAAGATGCAGTCTGCAGAAAAGGGTATAGAGTGGATGGGGTGGGGGCGGAGGAGCGGTAAGAGAGTATGAGCACCAAACTGAGAATGTGAGCACCATAAATGAAATAAAAACTATTATAAGCAATAATTATTTTAAACAAGGTGACAAATGGAAGCATAGCCGGGATAGCTGGCAGAGTGCTTCAGAGAACACATAGACGTAAAGGCTAGAAGTAATTCCTTTGCTGTTGGGCTGCATTCAATCACAAAGGTTAAAGAGATCATAGGGCTCGTCCAGCCCAGGGTCTTCTCATTCTGTTCACAAAGAAGCAAGCTCAGAGAGCTGGTGACTTGCCCCCTGCACAGTGAGTCAGTGAAAGAATTGGGCCTGAACCTCGATCCGCTGCCCGAGTCCTGGCTGGTTTTCCCTTTATAGTTGGACTGTTTCCTCATCTAGAGAGATTTCTTTCAGTTAAGAACTCCAACCCAGTGTTTTAACTTTCTCTGGTTTTGAGATATTTTCAGAAATAGCTCTTTTTTTCAGATGGCCTCTCAAGCAGAGCTCAACACAATACCACAGGAAGTAGGGCCCCATCTTCCCAGGAGAGAGGGTGCTTTCCAGAGGACCAGACCATGAGGCATCCAGGGCTCTGGCTGGACTCAGGCATGCTTTAGGGCACCTATGTAGCTGCCCACACTCTCTGAGTCATTGATTGAGCACACGTGCATCAAGCACATAATTGATGCCAGGCCTGGTGCTAGCAAAGGGGATGCGACACTGAGTCAGACACAGTCCTGGCCCTCAAGGGCTCACAGTCCAGCAGAGATGATCAAGCAAATGCACGTGCTGGGGGTATAGATGCAGCAAGTGTCCACCCCACCCAGCTTGGGATTCGGGGAGGCAGCTGAGCTTTGGAGAGTATAGAAGGCTGCTTTTTCCTCTAGCACCACAGAAGCTCATGGACAGAATTTTCCTCATCCTACAGTGTTTGTTTTTTAAAAACAGACTTTATTTTTTAGAGCAGTTTTAGGTTCACAGCAAAATTGAGCAGAAAGTACAGAAAGTTCCCCTATGCCCTTCTCCCCATACGTATATAACCTCCCCCGCTATCCACATCCTGCATTAGATGATCTGTTTATCACATCCAAGAACCTACACTGACATGTCATTATTACCCAAAGTCCCTAGTTTACAGTAGGGTTCATTCTTGGTGTACATTCTGTGGGTTTGGACAAATGCATAATGACATGTTTTCATCATTACAGTATCATACTGAATAGTTTCATTGCCTTAAAAGTCCTCTGTGTTCTGCCTTTTCACCCCTCCCTAACCCCCAACCCGTGGCACCCGCTGATCTTTACTGTCTCCATAGTTTTTGCCTTTTCCAGAATGTCATATACTTAGAATCATACAGTATGTAGCCTTGTCAGATTGGCTTCTTTCACTTAGCAATATGCATTTAAGCTTCCTCTATGTCTTTTCATGGTTTGAGAGCTCATTTCTTTTTAGCACTGAATAGTATTCCAATGTCTGGATGTGCCACAATTTATCCATTCACCTACTGAAGGACATCTTGCTTGCTTCTAAGTTTTGGCAATTATGAATAAAGCTGTTACAAACATCCATGTGCAGATTTTTGTGTGCACGTAAGTTTTCAACTCTTTTGGATAAATACTGAGGAGTACAATTGCTGGAATCAATGGAAAAGCTATGTTTAGTTCTGTAAGAGACCACCAAGCTTCAAAAGTGCCTGTACTATAGTGTATTCTTGACATGACTTAATCTCGTGCCCAGCAGCACGTAAATGAGGTATACTTTTAGAGATTCCAGAAACTTCTCCTGCTCAGCCAATTTCTTCCCTCTAATTGGAAGATGCCTCTCCCTCTGCCCTTATGTTTCATTTTCTTAGTTTGAGTCTTTGAACTCTGTCAAAATCCAAACCCCTATTTGATTGGTAACAATTGTCATTGTCATCTATTATCAATTACGTATACCTTGAATAGGAACAAACATTCTAAGAGTGCCTTGGTAAAGCAAAATGGAGTGAAGGTTAAGGGAAAGGACAACAGTGTATATAACTGGCCTATAAACTTCCTCTCCCAGGAGTATTTGCCGTATCCCCGGGGGAGGGATCTGTCCTGTTTAATCTAATAAGCGGAGAAGCAGCTAACAGTCACCAGGCGCTGAACTGGAACTGGGGATACAAAGGTGAAGAGGAGCAGTCTGTGTCCTTGAGGAGCTCACCACTCAGGCACGTACAAACACAACTTCAATGTAACAGGATAAGGACTATAATCGCAAAAACCGTTTATCCTTGATTTTCAAATAGTGTGCCTGGTCATCAACTGATGTGTCAAGTCATGTGTTGCAATCTTTGATGCAGACAACATGGTTTGCTCGGATAGAGTCGTGGAAGCTCAGAGGGGAGCATGCCTGACTCAGCCTGGAGAGTCTGAGGAGCCTTCAGAGAGGAAGCAGAGTGCTGTTGAATACTCAACAAGATACATGACTTTTCGCGGTGCAGGGAAGAGGCAAAGCGATTAAGGCAGACAGGGCAGCGTGTGCAAAGCTGCGGAAGTGGGGAAGACAGTGGTCTGTTTGGGGCAAGAGCAAGTGGTTCGGTGTGGCCAGAGGAAAAGGCACCTGTGCTCGGGCCGGAGACAAGGGGCGGGAGGAGACGGGACAAAAGGGAGGCGGGAGGCGACATGTGAAGGACTTTCACGTCCTGAGCAGGAAGTTGACCTCAGACAGTAAGCCTGTGTCGTCCAGTAGGACAGCCACTAACCACATATGGCTCTTGAGTACATGAAATGTGGGTAGTGCAACTGAGGGGCAGAATTTTTTATTTATTTAATTTTATTCATGTAAATTTAAAAATGAAAGTAGCCTAAGATAGATAGGTAGGTAGGTAGGTAGATAGATAAATAGATTACATGTTGAAATGATAATATTTTAGATACATTGGATTAAATAAAATATATTATTAAAATTAATTTCACCTGTTTCTTTTCACTTTTTTTAAATGAGGCTACTAGAACCTTTAAAATTACATGTTTCAGCTCATGTTATATTTCTGTGAGAGAGTGCTGCTACAGGCAATTGGGAGCCCTTGAGAGTTTTTGTGCAGGAAAAGGATGCGATCAGGTTGGGGTTTTATAATTACAGCTGTGATAGCAGAGTGAAGGATGGCTTGTGGCAGAGTGCACCTAAGGAGGTAAGGCGACCAGTTAGGAGGCTATTGCTATAGTTGCTTAAGAGCCAATGAGGACCTAAAAGGGGCAGTAGAGATGGAATGGAGGAGTTCCAATGAAAAGACATTTAGGAGGGGAAATGGGGACCACTTAGTGATGGATTGGCTGTGGGGGTGTGTTGTACAATAAAGAATTTGGCTTTTGTCCCTGGTTCCTGGGAAGTAACCTCTAAACCCTTGGAGTTTCCTGAGTCATAGGAGTGTCTTTGTTACTCTTTGTGGGCCCCTTCCACCACACCTGAGTTTATGCTAATAAGGTGATTAGCCCCTATGGTGGGCCCCTAGATAGTTTCAGGATGTGATTGGAAGGTTGGGGTTTTGAGCCCAGTGATATCTGCTGGACCTCCCTGCCTCGGGGAGGGGAGCAGGGGTTGGAGATTGAGTTCAATCACATGGCCAATGACTCAAGCAATCACGCCTATATAATGAAACCCTAATAAAAACTGTGGATGTTAAGGCTCAAGTGAGCTTCCTGACACACATTGCTGTGCTGGGAGGGTGATGCATCCTAAGGGCACAGAAACTTCCCTTTTGGGACCCTCCCAGACCTTGTTCTTCTTTGGGTTGGTCCTGATTTGTATCCTTTCTAATAAACTGTAATCAGAAGTATAGCACTTTCCTGAGTTCTGTGAGTCATTCTAGCAAATTATCAAACCTGAAGGGATCATAGGAAACCCCCAAATTTGTGGCCAGTCGGTCAGAAGTGCAGGTGGCCTGGCAACCCCCAGGTTGTGTCTGGCATCTGAAGTGAGGGCAGTCTTATAAAGGAATATGACCTTAACCTGTGAAATTTGACCTAACTCTGTCTAGCTAGTGTCAGGATCGTATTCCAGGGTGCAAGAGAGCAAGTCAAGGATGATTTTACAGTTTCTAGATTAAAAATATAAGGAACCCAATAGGAGATGCAGGTCTGAGTCAGAGCAGAAGATGGATTTGGTGCTATGTCTGTCAATTTTGAGGAGTCTGTTGTCTTCAGGGTTGAGACGTCTAGGAATCTGCACAGTTGAAGTCCAGGAGGGAGTCTGGGCTGGACACAAAGATTTAGGAGTGCTCCATATGCAGGATGTTGAAATAGGGATCTTTCTGCCTTAGTGTCCTCTAAAGCCCCTGCTTTCCCCATGCACTTCCCTCCCGCTCCTCAGATCTTCCTGTGCCTTTGCCTTTTCTACCGAATCTCCACCCAAAAGTTATTCCGTCCTCTTCACGCTCCTCACACTCTGGCCTGAAGTGGCCTCCAGAACGGTCGTCCTACCCGTGCTGAGTCAATGATCTGGGGAGGCTGGATGGCGAGGTGGCCCTAAGCACACTCCCCGACCGGCGTGCAGTTCGCCTTCCGCTCTCCCCCATTTCCATCTGACGATCTGCCTGCGTGACTCTTGCCCTTCCTCCCTCTTCTTCTGGATGGAGCGGGCACAGCTGTGACCCTTCGCAGGTTAAGTTTGTCTTATTACTCATACATAACAAACACGATGGGTTAGTTCATCTTTTTAAATGCCAAAGACATTCTTTTTTTCCCCAACAAATATTTGAGCACCCAGCATGTGCTTAGTGTTAAGGTTGTGAAGATCAAAAGACATGTTTGCTACCCTCAAGGAGTTTATAGTCTGAGGGAATTCGAACACTTGCATTCTAACCAAGTTCTTTTGATCATGTGATTATGTGTAAATTGTAATTGAGGAGGTTACCTGATATAAATCCATTTTATAAGCTGACAGGGATTAGCATATTCAAGACGAGCCCTGGGCCTTTTGCTGTCTTCTCAAGAATTTGTCCATAGAAGAAACTGGATTTCAGAAAATCAAATATTTCTTCTTTTTTGGCATTTAAATTGACACAACACATTTAGTTGTTTTTTTTTTTTTTTTTTTTTTGCGGGCGGGGAAGTTCATATCCTTTCTTTATATATATATACACACACTTTCCCTTTGTGTAGCTTTTCTTACACAACCCCCTTTTCCCTTGCTCTGAAACTTCTGTGAATATGGATAAGTGGTCTAGAGAAAGAGGAAGAATTATTCTCAGACAAGCTCCGTGAGAGGAGATGCAAACAGATCTGTAGGAGTTCCAAAGACGGCCACTTGGGTTGAAGGACAATGTAGGAAGTGGCCTTATTCCCTTGCTGCTTTGGACCATTCAAAACCTGGCAGCTTTGACATCTCCTGGGAGCCTGTTAGAAATGGAGAATCTTAGGCCCCACCAAGACCTACTGAATTAGAATTTGCATTTTTAACAAGATACTTAGGTTATTCAAATGCACAATAAAGTTTGAGAAGCACTGCTCAGAATTTCACGTGGAACTTTGTGAATTGCTATTATTATGCAAGGGAAATCAGATTTCAATCCCATTGGAAACACTGCTTGCTAAAGACTCTTGATGTGGTGATAAGCATTTTTAACGAGCTGATGTAAAGAAGAGTCCACCTCTGACTCAAGTACGTTCTCCCACAAGATATGGAGAAGAATCTTGAAAGAGGGACCTCTGCTCAGCACAGCTGAACAAAGGTGGGCTGTGTGTTGGGGGTGGGCTTGAGCAATGTGAGCTCAGTTTGTTGGTGCTCCAACATATTGGAATGGAGGTTGGGGAAGAAACGTGGTCCCATGAGTGGCAAGGCCCACCCATCACTACCTCAACGTCAGGACTGTTTTAGAGCCCAATATGCCCCTCTCTCAGTAGTTTAAGAAAGCCACTTTCCCTGGATTCAGCATTCAGACTTTCCCTCCTTGGGTTTCAGCTCTTGGGGTTTTGCCTGGGATTGAGATGTGTGCCTTCTTTTGAGTTCAGTGCCTTTAGACTTGGGCCGTAGTGGTTTGGTGTGTCATATGGAACTTGATCACGTGGTAGTTACTCATAGTCACCCTGGGGAACCAGGAGCTCGTGGAAAGTGCACTGGTTAAGAAGCATGGGTTGTAGTTCCTTGCTATGCCCCTGTGTTAATTTCCTGTGGCTGCACTAACACATTACCACAAATTTAAAGGCTAAAAACAACAGAAATTTATTCTCTCACAGTTCTGGAGGCCAGAAGTTGGAATCAACCTGTCTGCAGGGCCGGGCTCGCTCCAAGGGCTCTGGGGAGGAACTCTTCCTTGACTCTTCCTTTCCGGTGGTATTCGCCAGGTATTCTTTGACTTTTGGCTGCATAACTCCAATCTCCACCTCTGTTGTTAGATGTCCTCCTCTAGCTCTCTGTGTCGTCTCCTCTCTGTCTTTTATAAGGATGTTTGTCTTCGGATTTAGGACCCACCCTGGTAATCCAGGATGATCTCATCTTGAGATCCCTAACTTCATTATATCTTCGAAGATTCTTTTTCCAAATAAGGTTGCATTTACAGGTTCTGGGGGTTAGAACACAGACATCTTTTTGAGGGGGGCCACCATGCAACCCACCTCAGACCCTAACAAGCTGTGTGGCTCTGAACAGGACCCCCAAGTCTCAGGTTTCTCATCTATAAAATGAGACCTCTATTCACTATAGTGCTAATATTTTCTGACTCCAAGAGTCTTTTACTCAAGTGCTTCATTCCTAGGTAGAATAGGACAATTAAAGGAAATATTCGCCAGTGGCTTTCCTTTGTTTGTTCTGTTTTTCAAGAAACATCATCTTTACGATCTGCCACTTTCACGTTAATTAATTCAGGAAATATTTGACCAGGACACCATACCCAGCAAGGTGTAGGAATACAGTGATAAACAAATGAAATAAGATGCCTGTCCTCATGGAGCTTATATTCTCTCCTACTAGACGAGAGAGGCAGTAAAGAAGTAACAAGTAAATACCCCAACTAATTAGGTAGCATTACATGCCATGAAGGTAATAGATAGGGTAATGGATAGAGGAACCAGACAGGCTGACCAGGAAGTCTTCTCTAAGGAAGGGACATTTAAGCTGAGATATTAAAAATGAAAAGGAGCCAAGAATAAGGTTGTTCAAGAAACTGAAAGGAGGCTGGGGTGACTGGAATAGATTTTTTTGAAGCTTCCATGTGAAAAATGAATTATGGAGGACAAAAGTAACAGCGTATGTGAAAAAGCCTGAAGGATTTTAGCTGACAACATGTCGGTAGTGTAACGTGACTGCCACGGAAGTCCAGATGTTCTTCGACTTCCCTGGCAGAAGTCTGGTCTCCGGCTCAGAGAACATGGTAATTTTATGCTGCCCTGTCCTGCTGAGAACACACCCAGAGCACCACGTTCCGTTCTGGGCACTGTGAGTGGTCCAAGTAAAACTAGGTCAATTAAAGACCATCTTCGGACTGTGTCATGTTTAAAAGAAATCCAAATCTCGCCCCAAATGACTTTAACAATAATGTACATCTTCACTCTAGGTTTTCTTGAAGTTGTAACACAGATGTTTAAATGGAGTATCAGAAAGAAAAATTCCTAAAAAGTCTCTATAGACATCTCTCTTGACAAACTTCCGCATTTGTGCCAGCCTCTCAGCTTCTCTTCTCCGTGTCGCTGTCCTTTCATACCCTCCAACCCAGTCCTGCCTCACTCAAGACCCCCTTCAAAAAGCCTGAGCTGTCCGTGTCTGCCTCTTCCCACTTGCTACTGGTGAGTACATTTCCCTCTCCGAATTCCCCTCTCACAACAAGTAGCCTGCCCACCACAAATAAAACCTTTCATCTCATTACATATACTTTAAGATGGCTGTGGAGGATAAATACAAGAGATATTTAAAGGTAAAATCAACTGGACTCAGTGATTGATCAGCTAATCATAACATTCTCTAAGATTTATTTCATCCTTACTGTGTGTCACGGCCTGTGCTACTCTATGAAGCAGATAATGTTCTTATCCTCATTCAAAAATGGGGAAACCAAGGCTCAGAAAGGCTACATACTTGCCTAAATTCACAGAGCTGGAAAGTGCCAAAGATGGGATTTGAATCCATGACATCTGACTCTGGGGAACAGACATTCCACCTCTGTGCTGGCGTGAGAGAAGTCTGCAATGACTCCTGGGACACAGGTTGACTCACCAGGATTTGGTGAGGCCAAATAGGTGAAGGGCAGGCCTTTTGTTTTGGGGTGACATGGGTAACACTAAGTTACTATTACTCCTTTGTTAAAACTCCCAGTTTATTTCTAAGGTTAAATGTAAAAATTGCTTCTTTTCTATTTTCCTGCCTTCTTTGTTCTACCTTCATAGTAACTGTTAACTCCAGTTTTTAGAATTCAACATATCAAATTTTTCCTGAAGAGATATAAAATGATAGATGGAGCCTGCCCAAAGCAGTTCAAAGCAGAAATGAAGCACTGACAGCTTCATAGCTTTGCCTGGTCTCTTCGGCCAGCTTCCATCCTTAGCAATTAGAGTTGACGGCTTGGGAGCACAGTCTGGGGCCCAAGAGGGTCCAGACTCTGTGTGTCTGATGCAGACTAACGGGGTAGTGCCCAAATGCTCCCAGCGCCCTCAGTCCGTTAGGGTCTTGGTAGAGACGCCTATGACTGGGAAGAACCCCTGCTCCCTTCCTCTTGGGGGAAAACAGATGGCCCCACCCATGTCAATCTGACAATCGCTGGGTGCTCCGGGTCATGAAGTTTACCTGAGACCTTTCCCTAACAGCTTCTCTCCATGGCCATGTGTGAGCAGCTTCTGGACAAGTTTCTTATTCATAGAATGATAAGCAAGCAAGGAGCCCCCCAGAATCCGTCTCCCTGGAGAGCAGGCACGGCCTTTGATGCCACACCGTCGCCCTTGCTGGTCTGTCCTCTCACCTCCTCATCCTGCACCAAGGCTCCCTTTGCCCTCCATGGCACAGTCCCAATCTATTTTTCATTTTTGAGGCCTGGTTTCTGAAAATGTCACAGGCCTGACTCACAAAAGAGACAGTTTTAGAATGCTTTGTGGTCATTCTCCAGACCAAAAGACTGGGTTTCTAGGACACACAAATCAGGGCCAGCAAGAGTTTTATTTTGCTGCCTTCTGTGCAGCTCCCCCACAGGGCTGCTTGGACTCATCAGTCACAGACAGCGCATTTGTGTCACCAAAATAAAGTCACTGATGCTCACATTCCGTCATCCATGCAGCAGTTTGCCCTGCGGGTCCCTTTGATGTTAGAAGGGCCTTCTGTCCTGGAGCCAGAGAGACTTTGGCTCCAGTTTTCTTTCTTCTGACAGATGCAAAAATCTCTCCTCCTCTGTCTGCCAAGGCTGCCCATCTCTCTCTCCCACCTCACAGACTGGGAGAAAGCAGCCAAGAGCGGAAGTGCACAAACATACACCCTTCATCAGTCCTTCCCAGCAGAACTTGATTTTTCCCAGGTGTCACCCACCACTCTCCAGGCATCAATCATGACTCAGAGGACAGTGAATGCCAGTCTAGTCCTTATTCATTTAAGCCAATCAGAACACCGCAGATGTGTGTTCCAGCAAATTCAGGCTAGCAGGAGGGACTTGTATCACATGCTTAGAGGAATGGCTTCTCTGTCTTTCCTCTTGGGTGTGAGCAAAGAAACACACGGCCTCATCTGCTGACCACAAAGGGCATTAGCCTTAGGATGAAGCTTAAACTTGCATGGCAAAGAGGAGAGATCGAAAGAGGCCGTTGATAACACATTTAAGCCACTGAAGCAACCAACCATTATGGCCTGTTCTACATTTTGTAGTCTAATCAATTTGCTTATTGTTCTTGCCAGTTTGTGTCAAGGTTTCTGGGTCTTTTGCAGCCAAAGCGTCCCATACCACCCTGGACTTCAATCTTCTCTCCCTCAGGAAATCCCGTCACTATCTTGTCAGTCATTCAAGTCAGAGATGTAGGAAGCAGATTTGTTTTTCCTTTTCCTGCACCATCTCCAAAATTTAATAAATCAGCAAGTCTACTTGCTTTAACCTCCAAAATATATTCATAATCCATCCCAAATCTCCATCTCTGAGGCCACCATCTTATTCCATTGTCTCTCACATAAAATCTGCAATAGACTTCTGCGTTCCCTCCGCCCACTCTGGCCTTCCTATAATCTGTTATCCATGCAGAAGTCAGAATGAGCTTTTGAAAACACAGGTCATGTTATTCATCTGTTTGAAACTTTCTAATGGTTTCTCACTTTGACAAAATATCCAAATGTCTCATTGATTCAGTTACGGAAAGACTACATCTCTATAATAAAGATCTCAAAATACAATGACTTCAGGAAGATAGAGGTTTATTTCTGGTTCACATTAACAGTCCCGGCTGGCAGGACAATTCTGTTCCACAGGGTCATTCAGAGACCCGGGTTCCTTCCATCTTCTTGCTCCACCCTCCCTTAGACTAGCCTATTGTCTTTACTTTATGGTTGTCACTCAAAGGAAGGGAGAAGAGAGGGAGTTAAAGACAAGCATTTTCCTTTCAATCAAGCGAGGTAGGTATTACACACATATCCTCTACTTATATTCCATTGGCAATAACTTTGGTGGCATGGCCACACCTCACAACAAAGAAAGCTGGGAAACTTAGTGTTTGGCTGGGTGTTCAGATAAAAGTTGTAATTTACCAAGGAAGAAACAGAGAATCAATTGGAGGAGGATGACTAGTAGTGTGCCGTACTTATTATGGCCTTCAAGGCCTAAATGATCTGGACCCTGCAGCACCCCCAACATCTCCTACCTCCTTCCTAGTTCACTAATCTGAGCCACAGTGGCTTCCTTTCTGTTCTTCGAACATTCTGAAGTGATTCCTACCTCAGACCCTTTGCATGTGCCCCTCCTGTGCCTGGAACACTGCCCAGTGATCCTCACAATCGAGTTCCTTCTTATCCTTCAGGTAACAGCTTGAAAATGTCTCCTCCTCAGAAAGACCTTCTCTGACCACCCTTATAATAGTGTCCTACCCCTTACTAGTCAACGTCTATAACTCTGCTTTATTTTCTTCATGACTCTGATAATTGTATGAATCATATGTTTACTTGTATGTTGGCTGTCTCTCTCACTGGATGGAACCTGAGCTCCTGAGAGGAGGGACTCTATTTGTCTTGTTCTTATTTACCGAGGTTAACTTCAGTATCAAGAACATACCATAGACATGGTGGATGCCCAACCAACACTTTTTAAAAATAAATTGTAGAAAAGGACAAAAAGATCTTAAAAAAATAACTTCCCATCTCATCCTTGTGCAATTATCTTTCAGATCAAAATTTAAGTCTTTGCATTTACCCTTGCTAATTTTTTGTTCGATTTGGCCCATTGCCCCAGTCTATAGCCCTCTCCTGGGATTTGATTCTGGACTTGTCCACTCCAGGGCATCTGCAGTCCATCCCAACATCCTGTGCGAGTTGTCAGTCAGCCTCCTGCACTGCGTTAATGGACGTTCAATATTCCCGCATTATTTAACTTATGCTTCCTTTTCACTGCACCGTGTTTTTTAACATGAGCTTCCACAATCTCCACACTTATTTATAAGGCAAGAATTAAGTGTCATAAAGAATAATGATCCCACAACTAGAAGGACATGCAACTAAGATATACAACTGTGTACAGGGGGTGTTTGGGGAGATAAAGCAGGGAAGAAAAAAAAAAAAAGATTGGCAACAGTTGTTAGCCCAGGTGCCAATCTTTAAAAAAAAAAGAATAACGAACCAGGACTCAGGAGATCTGGGTGCTAGCTCTAGTGGTGCTGTTGTCTTTTTTTTAAATCCCCTCGAGTCATTTCCTTCTTTGTGGTCTTGATTTTCCCATCTGTAAAATAGAGGAAAAAATGCCTGTTCTGCTTTCCTCACAGAGTTATTACGAGGATCAGATAACAATGTACATAAATATGCCATGGAATAATCTAAAACTATTGAAATGGAAGGTAGTGTCCTGGGACAGCCAGGACCAGATGACAGGAGTCAGGAAGAGTCTGTGCAACTTGGGGACATCATTGGGGATTCAGAGGCTATTCTCTGGAGCCCATCTCCAAAACCCTCAGCCCATCCATGCCCCGTTCACTGTACACGGTAGGGTGTCTTGGCCTTTCTTCTCCCTGGTTTTCACAACTGGCATGGAGACAGCTCCCCAAAGAAGACACCAAGAAAATCCCTTTGTGCTGGATGGCAAGATGGAGGGCTTGCTAAGAAGGCAGATTTTTTAAATGCTCTTATAACCAGTTTCACCCATGGCCCCATCTTGGCACATGCTAAAGTTTCTCAAAAATTGCCAAAGAGGATTGCATTCATGACAAAATTAATAAGTAAAATTCTTAAAATCTTTCCATATGTCCCTCAAGATCTCATATAAATGATGGTCATACCTCATATCTATGTTTCTTTAACTCTCCAAACTCTCCTTGCTCATCTTGCCAATTATCTTTTACCCTCTCCTCTCCCACGCTCTGCTCCATGTAAATCAATCAAGCCAGACCAGGATCCTCAGGGTTCTTCCCTCACTCATTACCTCATTTTATACCACAAAATTGCAGACGCTGAGCTGGCCGGTCAGAATTTGATGTACACTGCAAGAGAAAGAGGTTGAAGAGTATTCCTAACATTGATATTTTCTACCTACCACACTGATTTGTTGCCTTTTAGATTAGAAGAAATCGAGTCTCAGATACAGCGGAGAGAACGGGAGCAGACTAGGGACAGCTAGAGACAGAGTAGATTCTCCAGCCGCTCAGTGCTGCACCTTCCCACCACCCGGACAGGGTCTTCCAGGACCCCGCCCCGAGCTGCCCAATCCGGATGTCTCTATGTTGTATGCGTGGCTTGTACTCTTGTCTGGTCCTCTTGAGCTTGGGAATAGTCATTCCCGGTCTAGGGGCTGATGAAAACACACACAGTTTGTGGCCTATTGACTGACGGGCTCCTGCACGTCTCAGCCACAGCATTGTCAAGAACCTCTATGGGTATAAATTCTCAGATGGAGTGAGCAGCTGAGGTTGGCAGCCAGTGTGGGGCCTCAGGCGTTTCTGCCTTCAAAATTTTTGGCCTCTTGCCGGTGGCGTATGAGTGAAAATCATCCCCATCTCCTGCCCTCCAAACCCCTCTAGGCTTGCATGTCACCTCGAAAGGGACTGGCTTCTAGGCAAGTCGCTTTCAAAAGTTTTCCAACCTCTGCTTTAGCATATGGCTAGGAGGAAAGCCTTGAGGAGACCAAAATCATCCTTACTTGCTAAGATGTGACCTGGATATCAAGATTTTTGGGCATATTCAACCTGCACAGGAGTCACTACTCTCTAGCTCTCCTGAGATCAGAGCTTTCAGAATATTGCAAAATGGTCTTGATTTGCTTTAGTTAAGCTAACATTGGAAAACCTATTGTGTGCCATGCACCATAGTGACTTGAAAGATACAAAAAAGAAGACTTTCAAAGAACTTCCATTCCAGTATGTGGACACACACAAAAAGAGATTACCTTAAATTAATGTGTTGAACGTAGCGACAGGGTGAACACTGCTGTGGAAGCGTAGAACTGGGGCTCTTAGCTCAGCCTGGTGGGAGCAGGGCTTCCCAGAGGATGTGACACCCAAACTGAACCTTAAAATGTGTTTAAGAAAGTGGCCAAAGAGGAGGAGGAAGGCATTCTAAATTAAAGCTGCAGAGGTGCAAAACAACACAGTGTGTTCAAGCGTTACAAATGCTTCTGCATCTGAGAGCGTAGCAAAGTAGAAAAGAAAGAAGTAGAAACTGGTAGTGAAGCTGCGGTAGCAGGAAGGGGTCCGATCACACAGAGCCTGTGTATGTTCTAAGGCACTTGACTCGGTCTCAAGATACGGATAACCAGAAAATTTTTAAGCAGGGAGTGACAAAGTCAAACTTTAGTCTTGCCAGGTCTCTTAATTTCAACTGAACTATTTGTTATTTGAGTTTTCTGCTTAGGAAACATTTGCACATCTGGAATTTCACCCTGAGGGCCTTCATCAAGGTGTGATACAGCTTGCGTGTGAGTGTTCAGCTTGCCCTTTTGGATGCACTATGTGCTGCTGAATTTTTTTGCCTGGATCCAGGGACCCAGGAACCCATCAGTCCACGGCACACAGCCCCGCCCCTGCACCCCGCCCTCTGTGTGGGTCAGCGCTGCCTAACGCCTGGCCGCCTTCTACCACAAGAGTTAAGAGGCTCCCTTTTATCCCTCACAATTTTTTTTCTTTTTAAAGATTGGCGCCTGAGCTAACATCTGTTGCCAATCTTCTTTTTTTTCCTTCTTCTTCTTGCCAAAGGCCCGCCCCCCGGTATATAGTTGTGTGCCATGTCCGCGCCCAGGATCTTAATCGGTGAAATCCTGGGCTGCTGAAGTGGAGCGGGTGAACCCAACTACTTGGCCACGGGCCCGCCCCCTATCCCTCACAATTCTTTTTTTTTGTTTTTTTCTTTCTTTTTGAGGAAGATCAGCCCTGAGCTAACATCTGCTGCCAATCCTCTTTGTGCTGAGGAAGACTGGCCCTGAGCTAACATCCATGCACATCTTCCTCTACTTTATATGTGGGACTCCTACCACAGCACGGTGTGCCAAGCGGTGCCATGTCTGCACCCGAGATCTGAACCTGCGAAGCCCCAGCCACAGAGAAGCGGAACCTGCGCACTTAACCGCTACGCCACCAGGCGGCCCCTCCCTCACAATTCTTACAGTGGGAGTCTAGGTAGATTTTTTCTTTCCCATACTGTGAAGAGCATTTGGCAGGTTAAAAAATTGCTGTTCTCCTTAAGAATTTAAAACATTTCGAGGCCGGCCCCGTGGCCGCGTGGTTAACTTAGGGCTCTGCTTCAGCAGCCCAGGGTTTCACCGGTTCGGATCCTGGGCTCGGACATGGCACCGCTCATCAGGCCATGCTGAGGCAGCGTCCCACATGCCACAACTAGAAGGACCCACAACTAAAATATACAACTATGTACTTGGGGGATTTGGGGAGGAAAAAAAGCAGAAAAAAAAAAAAAGAAGATAGGCAACAGTTGTTAGCTCAGGTGCCAGTTTAAAAAAAAATTTTAAACATTTCATTTAGTTTCAAATTTCCTTGAGAGAAAAAAACGTGTTGATAAGTTACTCGGAGTGAGAGAGACATTGTTTGCCTGGCGCAGAGGGTGCCCTCTGAAAACTCCGCGGGCCGCGCTGACCACGAGACCTTGGATCAGTGTGAAAACCCGCCTCCCCGTGAGGCAGTTATTTACCTCTGCAGGGTCTATGGGGAAAGAGCACTGGGAGTTCTCCTCACCGGAGCGCCTCGGGCTGGGGTTCACCTCTCTTGAGGTAATATCTATTCATAAATGGATTTTCCCCCAAGACTCCGAAAACTTGTTCAATATTTTGTTTAAATTCCGGTGTCAAATGTTGAAATGGAAAGAAAGTGTAAATCTGTGGTCAGATGGGTGTGAGATATTGGTTGCTTGGAAGAAGTTAGTGAATTTTTTGAAAAAATATATTTAAAAAGTTACATAATATAATGTAAAAATTACATATATAGATACATATATGAATAAACTTTCCAGAGCATGTCTGAATATTTTTTGATCAACATATCCTGTCAAACACTAGGGGTTTGAAGTGGCACAGTCCTCTTTTCCTACGACCAATGCTGCAGACACATACACATAAAGACTACAAGTCAAGTGAGGGCTCTGAGGGACAAAGAACTCCCCAAATGCAGGGCTTCCAGGAACCACGTGAGAGAACGCAGCTTTAGTCTGAAGCCATGATGCACACGAACAGCTCTCCCGAGGGTGCCCTCCCATGAGAGAAGGAAGCACCAGGGTGCTGGCCACCTCGAGAACAGGACAGGAAAGAGGACGTGGACCAGAAAAGAGAGCGTGCGGCCCGTGAGCCCTCACCTTCACACTGTGGAAAGTGCCACGATGAACTTCAGACTCTCTGGTTAGTTCGCCTCTCCTGCTGGTGCAGAAAAGAATGAAGATAGAGAGGCAAAAGGGCCCCAGATCTCTGGAACTCAGAGAGGAAAGGAGAAGTCAGCTTGCCCAACATCAAGTATTTTTCTTGAAACCGTCTAGAACTTCTGTCAACAAAGTAGAAGGCAAGTTATTAGGGAATAATACCAGAAGTGGGAGAGAAGAGAGGAGGGTATTCGAATAAACCAGGAAAGAGATGAAAAGTCCTAACTAAGGCAGTGACACAGATGGATTTCTGGACTCAGAATGAGCAAGGGTAACCAAGGAAACACACCGGTATGTGGAAGGCTCTGGTGGGATTTTTCACTGAATTGCAGTGAAAACAGCCTCCCTGATACCCGGATAGGGATATGACTACAGAAGAAGACTCTTATGGGAGGCAGTGGTGGATGCCTCGTTATTATGGTGTTTTATCTTTCCAGCCTCCTTTCCCACTTCTGTTAATAACACCTCCCTCTCCTGTGCAGAAATATTCCTATCCCACTATCCAGTCTGTCACAGAATCTCATCTTCCTGGTCAGAAAGGGGCTTGCCATCTCTCTGGCCCTGAGAATTAGCTCAAAGATGGGCATGTGACTCCATACGGGTCAATCACAGCCTTTCCCCAGGATTGTTCCCATGAGTAACACACTTTGCCTGTCTGATCACATGAGCTGGAAAATTGTGACTCTTTGACTGCTAGTGGCTATATTCCTACCTGGTAGAGAAGGTCTGTTCTCAGGGGTAAAAATAGAGACGTAAAAAGAGAAGAAGATGTGAGCGACGGACTGAGAGAATCTGACTACATCAAGACCCAGACTTTCCCTCAGTTCTCACAGCTCTTCTTCCATCCCGTGAGCTATCCCAGGATCTTCCTAATAAATTATCTTCATCACTTCTTTTTTCTTCTTCAGTTAGTCTGAGCTGGCTTTCCGTTATTTGGAACCCAAAGATTTTTGACTAATACTGCTGCAAGAGGAAAGAAGCTTCAGCTGGAACTTCAGTGGCCGTCTCCCGGCATGAAGGAATGAGGAAAGCCAGTGGGCTAGACCATAGCGGCGACAGCGAGAGGCAATCGGAGAGGGTGCGTGGCAGGAAGGTCCATTATAACAGGATTTCATTCAGTTGGACAAAGGGCTTTTATAAGAACGGTGCCAAACAGAAGTCGTCCTATATATCTCTCTGGCTTTGCTCTACTGGAAACTGAACATCTCAGGAGAAAACAAGACGAGCCAGGAAGAATACATCGATGCTGGGCTGCTGCACGAGACATGTAAACAAAATATAGGAAAACCGCTGAGAGCAAGGATTGTTAAAAAAAAAAAAGTGTTTTAACGTGAGACTATGGAATCTTCTCTGCTTGTTTTTTAGACAGTAAGAGCGAGAACGAGATAGGGAGAGATCGAGTCATCTTTTTAGAGCCAAAGGCCAGGGAATGGACTATTTAGATCCTTTGGTTGCACAGTTCAATGACATAATTTTTGCTTGCTAATGAGAAACTGGCTTCACTATGATTCTGTAGCACCGGAGTCTGACCTGACTTCAGAAAGTACTTGTATCCCAGTGGTGTTAAAAAGCACATTTTAAAATAGCTTTAAATCGAGCAGGGCATGTGCCTCATTCCCACTTGGTCCCAAGCAAGAAACATGAGGTTTTCACCACATGATACCCACAGATGTCCGCTCTGAAAACAGAAGATGGCAAGGTCTAAACTTGCAAAACATACAGAAAAACTCACCACTTCTAAATAAAGAACTCCTAATTCAGTTAATTTGATTTGTCAAAAGAGAATTTATACACAGCTTTTTAAGAATACATCTCTTAAACAATGTGAGGCACACCTCTATCCAGAACCTTCAGTCTCAGCAAGTTAGCACGGGAAGCGTTCCCTTGGATGTGTGCCACTAGATGGCGTGTCAGGCTAAATCACTCCCTTTCTCTGAGCGACACCTGACACATCTGTTGTCACCTCAGGCCACCTGATAAGCATTCAGAAAATGCTTAAAACCAATTCAGCAGAAAATATAATTTTATTATTAGGACGTCTCTGCCAAGATTTTTTAGAACCTGAAATCAGCGTACTTCTTTATTTCTTGAATTGAACGTGTATATAAAAATATGACTTTTACATTGAATAAATGGGAATCAGTAGGGTGCAAACATAAAATAACTGATTTTCCCCGAATAATTTAATCCATCCTATGTGTCTAGTTTTAGAGAGAAATGCCTGTACCTTCTAGATTTTTCCCACTTCTATTCCTTCTTCACTCAATCACTAATTCCTCTTGGACCCTCCAGAGTTGTTGTGTGTATGTGGAGTTATTATGGGGAGAAGGAGGGCAGGTAAGGAGCAAGAAAAATCTTCTTGACTGGCACCAATGTAATGTGGCATTCTACTAAACATGAGTTCACAACTGAAAACTATAAAACATTTAAGGAAACAAGAAACCATGAGTGAGAGTTAGCAGAAGTAACAAATTTCAAAGTTAGGCCCACAAAGACTGCAGATATTGGAATTACTGAGCATAAAATATAAATAGTACATTTAATATATTCAAAGAAACAAGAGGGAATTGTATAGAAGAGTAAGGAGCAAGACACTATCAACAATGACCATGCAGATTTGAAAAAGGGCTAAATTGAACTTTCAGAAATGAAAAATATACTAATTAAAATTAAAATTCAGGAGCCAGCCCTGTGGCCGAGTGGTTAAGTTTGCACACTCTGCTTTGGCGGCCCAGGATTTCACCAGTTCTGCATCCCAGGCGTGGACCTAGCATCACTCATCAAGCCATGCTGAGGTGGTGTCCCACATAGCAAAAACAGAAGGACCTGCAACTAGAGTATACAACTATGTACTGGGGGGCTTTGGGGAGAAGAAGGGAAAAAAAGAGAGATTGGCAACAGATGTTAGTTCAGGGCCAATCTTTAAAATAAATAAATAAATAAAATTCAGAGGAAGGAGATTAGAGCCAACTGAAGAGAAAAGTAGTGAACTGAAAGATGAACTTGAAGAAAGTACTCAGAATACAGCACAGAAAGATGAAGAGATGAAACTACAAAAGACAGACCAAGCAATATGTAAGACAGAAAGAAAAGTCTAACATACGTTTAATTGACATTTTCAAAAGAGAGTTTAAGGAGAAGAAGAAATATTCAATATGTTAATAGCCGAGAGTTTTCTATCACTGATGGAAAATCCAATCCACAGCTTCTGGAAGCACAATAAATCCCAACCTGAACAAGTTAAAAGAAATCCATACCTGGTGGCATGTTAACTAAACCAAAGGACACTAGAGACAAAAAGAAGATCTTAAAAACAGCCAGAGAGACAAGACAGATTACTTACAAAGGAAGGACAATTAGATTAGTAATTAACTTTCAAAAGCAACATTAAAAGCCAGAAGGGAGTGGAATAATATCTTCAGTATGCTAAGAGAAAACAACTATTAATCCAAAATTGCATACTCAATGACATTATCTTTCAAGAACAAGAACGAAGTAAAGACTTTGTTTTAGATAAACCCAAACTGTAGAGTATCCTCACAAAAGACCATCACTAAAGAAAACTTCCTTTAGAAAGAAGGGAAAAGATTTCCAAAAAAGACCTGAAATGCAAGAAGAAAAGATGTGTAGAAAAAACATGTAGGTGACCCAAACATACACTTTACAAATCAAATGCAATATTTTATAAAGCTGAAAAAGCAAGATGGAATTAATACAATGGACAAAATAGCAGAAAGTCCAGAGGAGGTCATCAGAGCTAAACTGTTTTAGAGTACCTTTAAGATAAAATGACATGTGAACATTTTTAGGTGAGCTACTCAAAGAAGAGAACTGAGTCCAGATGCTTCAAGCAAGGGCAGGTTTTTCCATTCAACCAGGATCCTAAAATCTGGAATTCCCTTGAGAGGGCCTGGCCAATAGGAGGGTATTAATCGCTCCCTGAGGGATTTATCACTTCTTTTGCAAACAAAGGATTTGAGTTGCCTTCTCTTAATTATGACGATGTGGAGTTTTTCAAATCTCTTCAGAACTTAAAATGTCCTCCCATGAATGGTTTCCTTCCTCCCTTCCCCAGGTGGCATTTCTAGCAGCAAATGCTTGTGCCCTTCTTGAAAATGAGCTGGGTACCACGACATCATCCAACCATCTTCGCTGCTCCTCATCTCCTGAATGTTAGACAGCCTGTGGAGAGCAGTGAGAACGGCAACAGAATTCATCCAGGTCATAGCTCACTAAAATCTGGGAAAACCTAGCTTCAGATCTGTCAGTGCTTGCCTCCCCCATAGTCCCACAGTATTTACTCCTCTACTACAGTACTTAAAACATTCGGAGGCCGTCATGCATCGTATTTTTTTTCTGCTGAGGTCATTTAGGGTCAGATCATGATTAAACATGGTTGTGTTAATTATGAGTTCTTGATAGCAAATGTTGGTGGAAACATTTTATTTAGTTTAAAACACTACAACCAAATTCACTTTGTATGTTTGACACTGAAAAAAATCATGGGCAACAGTGATACAAACATTTCAGTTTTGATGCCACAGACAAGGCACAAAAACAAGTGGGCAGGTGACTCTCAGGAAGCAGATTTCTGACCCCTCTTTGACCCATTGTTCCTTCTATTCCCTTATTCTTTATTCCCACAAGGAAAATTCTCATGGGTAGTATCTAATACCTTTGTTAATAAAGTGGCTTTTCCTTTAAGCCAAGATAAGAGCGAAGTTGTGTTTCTTTTAGCTTTCCCAGAAGAAAAGCGTCAGACCACTGACCTGCGTCCAGCCCCACCAAGAAACCCTCACAAAACTTTGAACTAACCCGCTGCATTGTCTCAGCTGGCCCCTCCAGTTCTACCTAAAATCCCAAAATGCTGTGAAGATGCGAGACAGTTCACTCCTAAGCAGGTCACCCCCAACCCCGGAATTCTGAGCGGAGATCAATTTGCAGTTTGACTCAGAAACTCCTCTTCAGGAAGGATTCTAAAATCGGAAGCACATTTTTATCAAAGCCTTTTCCCCTCACCGCGTGGCTAACGAAAGTGGAACTCTCCTGGAGCACAGCTGACTCCCTCTGAGAGCTGCATTTGAGGAACGGTGCTTGGGAGGATGGAACAGCAAGTGTCTGTCTTCACAGCTTCACTGTCCCCTGACATGTGAGTGAGCATCGAGGCCAGGACTCTTCTCACCGGATGTTTGGCTGTGAAGAGAATCAGCCAGATTCCAGTCTCACAGGTATTGTAGGAACTGGAAAGAACCCTAGACAGACAGTCAGAAGGCCTGGCTCTATAATTTTAAAAGTCACTTGACCATAGGCAAATCACTTAGCCTTTTCAACTTCGGTTTTACATTCTGTTTGATGGGTCCACCATATCTACTTTGCCTCTATCATGGGGGTTGTTGTAAGGATCAAATGAAACAATGCACGTGAAAGTGCTCTGTAAATAGTAATACACCATAATCTGATACAAGTATTATCAGTATTCGCCTCCTTATCACCTTCAGGCAGTGCTAAAGCTTGGGCTGCCGCTTAAAGCAGCTCCACATTAGCCTTGTTCTGCTTCAGTGTTAAAGCTCCTTACTTCGAGCTTCACTGATCAGCTTCCCAGGTGACTAGGATGTAGGATCCTGGCAGAGAAAAACCAGGCGCTTTTTTCTTCTGGGATTTTAAGTACCTGGGCCCCTATTTTGGCGAATTTGGATCTCTACATCTATAAATCAATTTCAAACTCCTCTAAGATTCTGGCAGCATTTAAAGCTGATGTTGGAAGGATATGTGATGTAGATTTCATTATTCTTGCCCACTCTACTTTGGGTCTTGAGGTGGAAGTGGATGTGGACCAGCCAGACTGATAATTTGAATGTTTCAAAAAATTATTTTTGTCATTTCCCCAGTGGTCTCTTTGCTTTCTATTCATGATCTAAGTTTTGCTCAGAATGGCATCAAGGGAATGAGAAAATTACCTGTAATTCTTGTTGTCAGATGTGAGATTGTCACAACAGATCTCTACTCCAGGACTGGAAACATCCAGAACAGGCTCCTGGGAAGTGCTCCTAGCTTTCCTGTCTCTCTGCTTTACATGGTTCTCTGCCCCTGGGCCCTGGTGAGCCAGTCACCATGTCTCAGACAGACCGATAGGTGCTTCACCCCTGCCAGCCCGAAGGGAGTAAGGGGAACCTCACCAGGACATTTGAAGAAAAAATTTCAAAGTCCAAGGAAGCCTCAGGACCAACTGTTTGGGGTACACCAGGGGTAGGACCTAGTGCAGCATTTCCCAATTGTATGTGATCACAGGAATATCCTGAAATACACATTAAAAGTACAAATCCTAGCTCCAGACCCACCCAATCGATCTCTGAGGCAGGGCCCAACAATACATTTTTCACAGCAATCAAGTAATTCATATGGTTAGGCAATTTGGGGAAATATTGATCCAGCAGAAAAGACCTACAGGCTTGGAGTCTAATGACCTAATTAGGTCTGTGACTTCACTAATGGCAGCAATGGTTCATTTCTCCATCTATTATGGGGAGTGGATTACAACAACATCTGTGACTCCAGCCTCTCTCCAAGGCTGCCTAAGGTCTAATCAGATTACCTATACGAAGTCTTTCAGACTATTTAGAAATATTTACAGATGTGGCTCATTGTTTTTAGCATGGAGTGCCTTGGGCCAGAGTGGCAGGCCCTTCCCACTCTTAGTTCGCACAGTCCCATGCCAGGTGCAGAGTGAGGCTCATGAGAAGGGAGATGAGGGGCCCATTATCTACACAAGACTTTCCTGTGTTAGTGAGGGTGGGCAGCAGCACTCATGGCTGCAGAAGTGAGCCCCTTTAGAAGCTGATGCAGAGCTCCCCTGTGAGCATGCTGGGGTGGAACAGCTGACACGTACCACCAGGTCCATGGCAAGTGTCCCCAGCTTCCTAATGAGTCTCTGCATGGCTTAGAGAAGCAGTTCACCTACCAGGGGACATCTCCTGCCACCTGCATCCACGCCCCCTCACCCAACAGTCCCTGACTCAGCTGTGACTCACAGACAAACACAGCAGCTCATGCATCATCCCACTGGTCCCTGGGCCCCCACCTTCCTCATCCTAACTCCCTTCTTTCAGTTCAGATTTTTTAATAGTTGCTTTTCAGATTACTAAGCACATCTTTAAATAGTATGGATGGACAAACACACACAACACTTAAATATCAAAATATACCCATTTAAATAAAAAACTTTAATTCTCTGGGTTTGTTGTAACTTATCCATAGCGATATTTCATATTATATGCATAAAATCTCCTAATTCTTTCTTGGGCATGTCTCCTTTCCCCTATTCAATTGTAGGGTCCCAATGATAGAGACCATGTCCTACACAAGACTTATTATGTACCCCAATAAAACCTAGGAAGGAAGCTAACATGTGCAAGCACTTCCTATGTAGGACACACTATTCAGGGGAGAAGAAACAAAAGGTCATGAAGAGAAGAGCCGGGGTGCTGAGGACGGACAGCTTTGCATGTACTTGTCTAGACAGCCTTATCTCCTGTCCACATCCCCAGAAACAACTGCTTTCTCTCTTGGGAAGTCTGAGTGATTTATGCCACCCCGTGGAGGACAACCTGGTCCCATCTCCCCAGGTCATTTCAGTAGGCTGTTATCATCTTTGCATTTTTTATTGTCTGTCTGTAGTTTTGTTGTCTTTGGAACTGCAGGTTTCCAGTTTTAATAACTCTTTCTCATTGCTCCCCTCAATCTTCACCAAAATCATACATGCCTCCGGCTAATAAAAGAAATAGTTTTGGTCTCTGCAGCTGGTGCTATGGGGCTCTTTGGTGGTGAGAAGCCTGACACAGTGCTCAGTATAGAGATAATAGCTACTGCAGCTACCCAATATTCTCCAAAATTGCCTGAGCAAGTTGAAATCCAAAGCTGGTGACTAAGAAACGATGTTTTAATCATCTTTTCCATCTGAATTGGGACCCAAACAGGTAGACTAGACCGACGCTTTCAGAGACCAGGGACACCGGCAAGTCTAAAACTCAGCACCAGGGTTATGGCTTGTGTCTTCCAGCCCTTGGAAGTGCCAGCACTGGGCTGAACTGTCCTTCTGGTTCCTCTTGATAGGCCAAAGCCTCTGTGAAGTCCTTGGGTCGGCCAATTCTCCTGCAAGCAATGATATCAACTCATCCCTCTGACTCTCACCCAGCCTCTTCTTTATTTCATTGCACATGTAGGACTGTTTTGGAATGCCATAAAGTAAATGGATACCAGTGGAATGGTATTCTGAGAATAGGGCCTAGCTCCAGTAAGGTGGCTCTGGATAAGACCAAGGAGATGCTGAAGAAGAAATCTTCTTCAGAGGTTGTCCATGGATCCACAGATAGAGAATGATCCACTGCTAGGAATGGGAGGATAGTGAGGCCAATCACTGTCTCCCAGTGATTTGACCCAAGTGTGGGGTGAAAAGCTTTGACAGAGGGGAGACTGTGAGACACCTAAGGTGAGGTGGAGTCAGAGATTCAGAGCTGAACACTCAGACACGAAGAAAAAGTCAGTTTTCCTTGAAGAGAAATGAACATTTAAAGAGTGCACCAACTTTTCACACCTTGAGTTGGAATCAGCAATTTTGGCTAGGCTCAGCTAGGCAGTTCTTCTGTTGGTCTTGGGTGGGCTCACTCATGTGTTTGCATCAGCTGAGAGTTGACAAGCTGTCAGACAGCACGACAGGGGTAACTAGGCCCTTTTCTCTCATCATGCAGCAGGATAGCCCAGGCTCGTTCACCTGATGGTGATTGCAAGATTCCCAAGAGCAGCAAGAGAGGACAAGCCCCATGCACAAGAATTTTTCAAGTCTCTGCTTGTGTCACATTTGTTATTGGGCCACTGGCCAAATCAAATGGCCAATCCTGGGTTCAAGGGGTGAAGAAAGAGACTGCACCTCTTGATGAGAAGGGAAGAGTTTGCGGCCATTTTTTGCAGTCCAATTATAAAATCCAGAGAGATCTAGTTTTGGGATCTGGGCAAAATCTATCATTTAGGCAAAGGTGAGAATAGGAAGTGCTCCTTCCTAAGGAAGCAATACCTCTCACCTCTCAAAAGCATCTAGAGTGGCAGCCTGGTGAGGCCAAGATGCATGTTCCACATCTCCAGTATCCTGAAATGGCAGGGCTGGGATGGCAGAAACAACTCATGGTAAATGAAGTTCAAAACCAGAGAAGAATTAGGTAGAGTTTGTGGGGGAAATGGCCCACATTCAAAATATAATGAGACCATATATTCTTTTCCTCTTAAATTCTTGTCCATTCTTTTCTATTTCATTCTTCTGCATTACTGCTCTCTCCTCTTTTTCTCCCTCTTTTCTTTTGTGTATATTTTAAGCATTTATCAAAAGGCACCTGATGACAACCTAATCAGACTGCAGAGGGAGGGGGCTCTGTGTGTGGCACCAAGCTGTGGAAAGTCCAGGAGAGGAAGGACGAGGCGAGCCCTTGATGTCCGAGACTCAGACGTCCCCGTGGACAGCAGAAAGAGGAAAAGCAGAGCTTGTTCTCAGAATGGAAAGAGAAATACCACTTGGCTTTTCAAAAAGGTATACTCTCTTTTGTTTTGCTCCAGCCACTCAGGAACTGTCAATCAGAACAGAAAATTGAAGTCATTTCTGTGATTTTCCAGCAGGTCACTGTCACTGAGTTCACCAAAGGCCTTCTGATTTTACTGTAACAACAGTCATTGGCTAGTGCCTTGGAGGTGATGGGGATAAAAGGTATATTTTGCCTGAAGCTACCTTCTTTTGTCAGTAGAAGGCCGCCTTCTAATAGTAGCAATAAATTCTTCTGTCCCTAAGCACAGCACAGGAGGTACAGAAAAGCATACTGTAGGCAGAGGCATCTTCTGGAGATTAGCAGTCCACAGCTAACTCCCTTTCAGAACTGGAAAAGGAATCCTGGTTCAGCTAAGGAAGGAGATTGGACAGGATGAACTCTGCAGGTGAGAAACCCCATGTGTGGGAACCTTCTCACACGTAGCTGTTTTCTTGATAAGTTTCTCAAACTAGTTAGATGGGCACTGAGGTTTGGAATCAGCCTGTCTTAAAGGCTGCCCCTCATCCCTTGCCAAAGCAAAGATTGGCAAATCTTCCAAGATGGTGGCCAGAGAAGGTCCGGGGCCTGCTGGCTCGTGGATTTGTGTCTTGACCCCGCAGTCCACTTCTGACTTCTAGTCATCCAGAGAGATGTCTTGAAAACAAATATCAGACCACAAGGGACATCCTGGTTGGGAAATCACTCTGGGGAAGAGCAGAAAGAGCCCAAGATTAAAACACAGGAGGGTAAAGAAACTCAACACAACAGATGGTTCCCTGGGCAGAGCCCACAACCTGTTCAGAGCCTGGCATATCCTGACTCTTATGACACTTCATTAGGCTTGTGATTACTTTTCCTAAGCCTCAGTTGCTGCTGAAGCCCACCTACATCTGATAGGACGTAGTTCCATGGCCGCAGAAGAACTTCCCACCCCTTTGGGAATAACTACAACAGTTACAGCTCCACAACAGCCGGTGTGGATGGTGCACTATAGACCTCACATCATGCGAAAGCTCCTCCCCTGCGCACACACTTCAGCAGCCTCATTTTCCTATTTACAGAACAACAAAAGACATTTAATTGTTTTGGAAGAGTTCATAATCACGTCTAGACCTTTTTCTGTTCATGTTCTCTCCCCACACTACATGCTAAAGAAAACGTCCAGCTTAGATCATGAAAAAAAAAAATGGTGGGAGAGACAGGGTAATTGAGGTGGGAGCAGAAGCACGTGGGCTTGGAGAGTGGCCTCCAGAGCACAGGGGCCACCACAGTGGACATTTGTGACTGTCTCCCAATATTTCTCTGAGGTCCAGGGCTTACATTTGGGGGCTGAGGACTGGGCTGGGCTGCTCTTGACATTTAGAGAGAAAGCAGTTAACGTCTATATAAGACCATTTACAAAAGAGACAGCTAACTGGGCAGGGACCAAAAGATTTCCTTCACATACACAGGACACAGTACACAGCTCCTACTCAATAAAACGTCAGAGGAGGAAAGGAGCAGCGAGCTGTCCTTCATCGACAGCAGTGGCTCCTACCCTTCTTCGGGACGTGGACGTTTAGGAATTTGATGCAGCTTACAGACCCTCACCCCAAAGGGGGTGGAGAATGGGGAGAAACGCAGCTAGAAGCGTGCACAGAACATTCTGCACACAGCCCTCGGAAGCTCACCTAAGGGCCTGTGGTGGCGGTGACGCCTAGAGGCCCGCATGCCAAACCCTTCTTAACGCTGGTCCTCAAGGATCTAACACTCCACATCTACACACCTGCTACCTCTGCCTCGTCCAACTCTCAGAGCCCCACGCTTGCTTCCTTCCCCTGGTCCCGGACAGACCGAGGTGGGGAAAGAAGCAGCGCAACGTCCGGTTCCCCACCGCGGGGCCCTCCCGCCGGGCGCCCTCACGCTTTTCTTGGCGGCCTCCTTCTTCCTCCTCTTCTCCGAGTTGCTGGCGTAGGGCAGCTCGCGGCCGCGGTAGGACGGGCCGCGGCTCAGCTCGCGCTCGCTGTAGGGCGGCAGCGCGTCGTCGGGCGCGTCCTCCTCGTCGCCGGGCGGCGAGCTGGCCTCGTAGGTGGCCGTGGGCGACCAGGCGTAGTAGGAGGCGCTGCGCGGGCCGAGCCGCGCGCTCAGCCGGGACGGCGTCTCGAGGCTGCCGCCGCGGCTGGCGCCCTCGGGCCGGGCCTGGCGCTCCCGCGCGCCCCCGCGCGGCGGGTGCTCGTGCTTGGGCGCCGTGCCCGGCGTGCGGCTCACCAGGCGCGGCAGGGGCGCGTCGTCGGGCGGCCGCCGGCGCGCGGGGCTGTAGGCCCAGGCGCGCTCCGGGTCGCCGGGCGGCTCGCGGCTGCGGCTCCGCGGCCCGTAGGCCTCCTCCAGCGAGCCGTCCTGGTAGAAGCCTCCCAGCGCCCGCGCCTCCGAGCGCTCGAAGCGGCTCCCGCCCCGGGCCTCGTGGCTGTTGCCGTCGGCCCGGCGGGCCCGCTGGCCGTAGGAGTCGGCGAAGGCCGCCAGCTCGTCCATGGAGACGGCCGGCACGCCGGTGGCGAAGTTCTTCCGCGACAGCATCTCGGATTTGGATCGCTGCTGGCTGCGGGCGGAAGAGACACGGGTCAGTGTGCGGGCGCACGCGAAGGTGCGACCACCCGCCGTGTGCAAGGCGGCGAGCTCGAGCTCGAGGGGGCTGCCAAGCGCCATGGTGTCCTGGGGCCTCGCTCCGAGCCGCACCCGCGCTCCTTGCTGCGGGAATGATCTTGAGCACCTCTCGTGCCTCAGAATCTCAAACAGCGAAGTGCAGGCAATCTCACGAGGTTGTGTTAAGGCTCACAATGGATTTGTTTGGATAAAAGTACTTTGTGGTCTATATGGTGCTGAAACACCTGGGGCCGCCTTCTGATCGTTATTATGACTTCTGGTTGACAGCCACGTCTCACTCCTCACCCCATCAAAGCCAGCATGGGTGATGTGGCTTGCAATAAATATACACGGTTGTGGCCCAAAGAGGCCCTGTAATATTTGGTGATATACAGTGAGGCCTTTTCCTCCCTCAGAGCCGAGGGCCGAGTTACCTCTTGGGGTGGGGACAGAGGGACCCCTGCAGTTGGCTAAGTTTGAGAGAAAGGCAGTGTCTGCTATTCTTCCAGGTAAAGGGCAGGTGAGTGGTGAAGGTGCTTTTCAGTAGGAAGAAGCCACACAAACCCGGACGCACATCTTGGCCTCCTACATTCCTTGGCGGTGTGACCCTGGGGAAGTTCCTTAGCGTCTGTAAGTTTCCGTTTCCTCAACTTAAAATGGGGACGTTAATAGTACCTCCCTTTTAGAGTTATGAGAATCAAATGCAACAGTGTAAAAACATCTCTGGCATTTTACTTTTCACATAACAAATGATCAAAAATGATGGGTGGGAGTTTTCAGAGGTTATAGGATAAAATACACGAGAAGGGCAGGGAGAGTTAACAAGGTTCATTTAAAGGGTCTAGAGTACCCATTTCAAAGGGCCTTGAATGATCACTTCTCCACATGGTATCACCAATGTTCCCTTGCTTATTAATAAATGTAGGAGAGGGGTGGTCAACAGCCGATTGCAAGAGGGATGTGGCACGATATCCTAGAATGGGAGACAGAGATGCTATAGGGGAATAATAGGCTCAAATCGCCCTGCCTTCCAGCTCCTGCCCCCTCACGCCCAGCACCAGAGCGGCCCTTCCACAGCCTTCTTCACCTGTGCCTGAAGCTCTCCCGGTCCTCTTTGTTATACTCCATGGCTGAGGGCCCCCGGCTTGCCCCACTGCTGCCTCCCATGACACCTGACCAGTAGTCAGGATTGCTCTCCAAGTCCCCGGACACAGGGAACTGCTTGCTTCGCATCTGATGGTAAGACTGGCGGAAATGGCTGTCCTCCTCATGCAGGGAGCTGAGTTCTGAGATGGTGTTGTTATCTGCAGGGACAAAACCAGGCATGACAGAGCTGTCTACATGTTAGCTACAACGGGAACTCTGTTAAGGGCTGAGACCAAAGGCTCTGGGAAACTCCCACCCGAGGACCTCAGTCCTGTCTAGGTGGGTTGCAGACCTGAAGTCGTGGTATTTGCATTCTTAGCTCAGCAGGAACTGGCTCTACCTGGAGCCCACTTGCCTACAGAGAGGGAGGCTTCCTACGTGCTCTGTTATTGTTCTACCTAAGGCAGGCTTCCCAGAACCTGAGCTCTCGGCAGCTGGTCTCCTCCTAGTACATCATCATCCTTGTTTAAGTGTTTTTTCTCTTCTAGTATAATTGTCTAATGAGCTATGATGATCTCATGCATGTTGAGCCAAAAGGGGCAAAAAGAGAGAAGCCACAGGTCACTGTATCTTCTTGACTGTTGGTGGAGTCCCAAGATGGGGCCTTCAGAGCCAGTTCCACCCCATGTTTTAGAGGCACCCCATATCAGCCCCCTTTAGCTGTGCCCCTCTCCACAGAGGAGGAGTCCACAAGGCCAAACGGACTTCGCACCTAGCATCCATCCGTTCCCTTTCTGGGTGCTCATCCAGGAGCCTGGACTATCCTCCACAAATGGGACCAAGTGCATTTCCAGGGCCTGTATAGACCTCTTCCCCTGCCCGGAGTATTCCAGGTGTATGTGGCCATGGGCAGCCAGGACAGCTGTTTGGAGGTGTGGGAAGAAAGGGGGTGGACTGCACTTACAGCCTGTGGGCCTCCACCTGTACTCCTGCCCCAGCCCAAAACTGTAGGGGGGGGCTGGTCACAGCTTTCTTATTTCCTAAGGGGGCCTAAGTAGCTCTCTGCAAAAGCCCTTGTCAACAAGGGCCAGAATCACAATCTGGAAAGAAAAAAAAAAAAATCCCACTATTTATTTATAGAACTTCAAAATGGATTGAATTTCATTTTACTTAAAAAGCAAATCTAGTGAATCTATTTGTAATGTAACTGAATCCATTTGTTTTTTAAAATCCTTTGGTTAGAACTTCAAAATATTATCAAAATCAACATTCACAAGTTGTGAGGCCTGGCTGTTGAGTGAAAAGTAAGCCAAGAGAGGAGGTGGAAGCACAAATGCGGGGCTCAGGTTCCCCTCTGCTGCTTCTCCTCCCCATCCACAACTGTGCTTGGAGGAGCAGAGGATTTTTGCTGATTCCCACCCACAAAGGGGAGGAGGGCCTTCCCTCACAGCATAAACACAGCCTCCTCGTCCTGTTTCGCCAGGACACAGGGCTGACCAGCAATATCATTCAGTTTGATCATGCGATTATTTGGTTTTGAAGTATAATCTAATTTTTAAACCTGTTCTTCATCCTAAGGAAAATGGACTAGTTAGTACCTATTTTAAAGGAAAATAACTTAGATACTATTGATTAATAAAATCTAGACCCTTCCTTCTCTCATGATCCCAGTGGATTCCAATCTCCTGGGAATTATACAGAACTTTAAAATGCACCAGGTATGACTATTGAAAAATAACATTGTTGGCTCAGAACTTTCCTTAAACTTCAGGGACTAATGGACATTTTTCATTTCTCCAGATAGTGGGGGCTATCTCTGTTTCACCGTTCATATGATGGATGGTCCAGGTTCTATGCTGCTATAAAATTTCCGCCCCATTGAACATGAATCCACCACTTCACAGACACCTAATAAGGTAACTCCAGAACAAGAAAGGAAAACATTTTCTGTAAAGGGCCAGATAGTAAATATTTTAGGCTTTGCAAGCCAAATTGTCACAATTATTCAATTTTGCCATTGTAGTGTGCAAGGAGTCATAGATAATACATAAGTGAATTGGCATGGCTGTGTTCCAATAAGATTTACTTACACAAACAGGAGGTGGACCATATATGCCCTGGGAGCTATAATTTGCCGATCCTGCACTGGGATTCACGACTAAAAACATCCCAAGAGCAACCCCCTACTTACAAGGGGCAAGGCAAATGAGGATCATATTGGCTGGGAAATTCAAGAGCCTGACCCTGAAACTCCCAGTTCTCAGAGAATCTGCTCCTCCCTTGCCACAGTCTGAAACCATGCGATCCACTTGATGATGAGAGCTTCAAGACTGTTCCACTTTCATGATCCACCCCAGGGTTTGCTTTGCTCTTCAAGAATAGAACCTCTCAAAGTAAAGTGAACTATATTCCTACTTCATCTCTATGCCATTTTTGTAATGTCAACCTGCAGGTTCCAGGAGAGCCAGGATCCAGTTCTGGCACTGGCACTGAGTACTGGCACTCATTACTTTCCCTCCCGGCCTCCCTTTCCTCCTCTGTAAAATGAGAGAGGTGGATTCAACAACTTAGTCTCTTCCAGCTCCAACATCCTAAAGTCCTGTAAGCCAGAAGACTGCGGTCTCTCCTGCAGCCATGGAACCATCCAGTTTGCTCACAGGTTTCTTGTGTAAAGAGCACAGGATGGGAATCAGAAGAGCCAGGTTCTGGTCCTGATTGTGTCACTTCAACCCTCTGGGCTTCTGTTTCCTCAACCGTACACTGCAAAGGCTGACCTAGGCCACCTCTAAGGTCCCCCTGGACTCTAAGATCCCATTACCTTAGGACTAGCCAGCCCCTGGAGGCCATTTTAACCCAGGTAGACAGGAGACATCGCCTAAAGCACGATTCATCCTTAGTTTTAACCTCAGTTTTTAACTTTTTCTCAGAGCTGTGAGATCCACAGATTCCCTCCACAGGCTCCTTCTCCTTGGTCTCTGACTCTCTGTCTCTGTCCCCTCATGGGAATCCATGACAACACTGTTACAACCAGCTTGTCAAGTGCAGTGACATCTGCATTCCTGACATTCCAATCTGGAGATGGTCTTTTTATAGTCACTGCGGTGGGAGGATGCAGCAATGGATGCAACTCAGACAGGATGAATTTAGAATTGCAAACTGGGAGGAATATGTTGTCCTTAATCTGAATAAAGCTCCTCTAGTCTGGGACTGTTTCCCCAACAATTCCATCAAGTCTCTCGTTGGTTCCAAGGCGAGGAGGGTTCAAAGAGAGAAACAGGTGACCTCACTACCATGCCTGCCAGCACCCTCCGATAATTAGCCTGTCCATGTCAGACCTGCCCTGCGCTGCCTCTCACGTAGGCGGTAATTTGGACTCCACCCCAAAGAATCAGCTGTGTCAGCTGCAAAGTCTCCAAGGGCTTTGGGTGAGTTAAGGGTTGGGGCCTTGCCACCTACAGATTCAATAATTAAAAAGTTCTTTTTACAAGAGGGGCCGCTTCTTTGCTTGCCCCTCAATCTCTGCTGCTGGGCATCTCAGAGGAATGTAGGTCTCTTTTACGAGATTCATTTGGCAGACTTGTGCTTTCACCTTCACGCAGTCTCCATGCAGCAAGTCAGCAACTGGACTGTTGCTCAACGCTAGGTCCTTTCACTTTGGAAAAAACTGATACTCAAGCTTCCACATCTTAAGTCATTATTTTGAATACATTTTAAAGGGAGTAGCAAGGAAAGACTTTTAATAAAACACTTCCAACCTCAGGATTGCACAGCGCCAGCAATACTGCCTGCCCCACGGGGAGACACAATATAAACCAGGATGGCACATGATTGCCCTATTCTTCACACCAGAAACCCTTTGTTCTCCCCTCTAAGTACTAGAAGCTACTTTCTTTAGGATGGTGTCACCAGTATCCCTGCTAGCTCTGACCCTGAAAGCTCTGGGCTGCCTAAGTTTGGTGACTCCCGAATCCCCATTAGCTATGGACTCCTGCACGGTGCACACATTACATAAAACTAACAGATGCTCACATCTGCCTCTCATCCTTCGGGCTGGATCAAACTGAGCCAGCTCCTTCTCGACATAGTACAGGACCTTCATGGAGTCTCTCTCTTTGTCAGCTTGGATCCGGTAACCTTTGCGAACTGTTGAGAAAAGGACGAGATGGTGAGCTAAAAAAATCAGGAGGAGGCGGCCTCCGTTTATTTTACCAAGTAGAAAACATGGTTCCCACTTACAACAACTCTTTTTGAAATCATCCAGAAATAGCAATCTATGTTTATACATATGGAACCATATCCAAGATCCCCTTTATCAGATGGTGCAATTAGGATAGAGGACCGGCAGGTCAACAACAAAATGCTACTACAGTATATTTTTAGTCATTTGTTAACCTCTGCTTCCTATCTCCTGACCTTCTCTAGCTCCACTTAAACCTCATCTTCTCAAAGCTTCGGGAGTATACTCATACTAAAAAAAGACCACTCTACAGTCTAAGGATCACACTTTCCCTTGGTGGGAGCACATATAACTTTAAAACAGATACTCACATACCAGGGACCTTGACAAAGGTGGCCTGAAAGCCTCTAGTTGCCTGGGAGACGGTGCAGAAATTCCATAACTGGGTGGTGCATAAGAGCTAATATTAGATTATAGGCTATAAATGCATTAGTACAAAATAAGATGCAAAATACATGGATTACTAATTATGGTTCCATTTTATTTCTTTAGCATTTTCCTTTTAGGAAAGGGAATATCATATTTTAGACATGATGAGTTCAGCCTGCTGCTCTGTGGCTACAAGCAGGTGTTATTTCCAGGGCTTAATAAAAAGCAAAAGCATGAGAGATAATACCATCTCCTATGTTCCCATCACTCACACTGTCAGGGGTAAAGGCTGTTTAAGCCCCATATCACTCAAGTATCATTCTAGTCCGATACCAGCCCCAAGCAAGATCAGACACAGGCAGGTCTAATCTTCAGAGTTATGAGAAAGAGAAAAAAAAGGAAGAGAAAAGGGAATGAATGGGATGGAGACAGAACAATAATGGTAATAGGCAACACTTACTGGGCACTGAAAATGTGCTAGGTACTGCGCTAAATGCTTTCTGTGGACGTCTGTTCCTCACAACCACCTAAGGAATTAGCCACATGTTACGGTTGAGAAAACTGTGGCTCAGAGAGGTTTCCTAACTTGCTCAGGAATGAGTGGCAGTGCCGGGACTGGATCTTTGTCGTCTGATTCAAGCCTAACTGTACTGGGCATCTTCCCTCTCGGGAGTCTAGAAGCAGAGGTAGTGCAGAGAGAGAGAGGAGGAAGACAGGAAAGA
Source organism: Equus caballus (assembly GCF_041296265.1). NCBI lineage: Eukaryota > Metazoa > Chordata > Mammalia > Perissodactyla > Equidae > Equus > Equus caballus. Next base: position 3,605,924 of record NC_091688.1, read on the forward strand.
AGAGCCCAGAGGAGGAAATGCTCCTCGGTGTGCCATGGTGGTGCCATCTGAGCATGGTCCTATCTTCTGGCCCATCAGGACTGTACAATGGGATGGAAGCAGGTGACCCAACGCCAACATTCTCTCTTCCCAAAGCTGGGTGGATCCCATAAAGAACCCATACGACTGCCTGAGCTTCTGCTCTCTGGTCATGTTACCCTGGCTGTGGACAAAGCCCCCCCCACCAGCATGTACATGGAAGACTAAGATAGAACATTCCACAGCACTCTAATCACAGCCCTGGCACCGGAGACTGAGAGGACGCCCACCCCCGTTCACAGGTGCACTGGTTTTCTATATGAGAACATGCTGGGCAGTCCACGGTCACCTCACATTGTGGAGTTCCTTAAAAAATTAGTCAATCTCAGTACACACTTTTCAGTAGCACCTTCTCCTGGAGGTCAGATCCCTAATCCTTATGCAGAAGGAATTATTAGCAGCAATGATTTTATTTATCAAGCGACACTCTTCCATCTCTGCAGAGGCCTTCAGAGTAGTACAGACAGTTCAATTAAAACGCAATTCTCCCACGGAACTGCTCTGTCTGTTCTGAGGCAGTTATGTCTGATGGATGAAGCCCGGGGCTGGGAAGGGAGACGGGCACTTGCAGGCAGGCCGCTGGGTCACTGAGAGACTCAAATAAATGGTGACCCCTCTAGGGCTCAGTTTTCATGTCTATACAATGCAACTAATACTTCCCAACCTTTAAATAACCTCAGAAAGAGAAGACAAATACATAAACAATAAAAAAGAAAAGACCAAAAAGAGAAGATAACAAAGACCCAATCAGTGGAGCACTTTGAGTTCTTTGTAATTATTAGGGGCAGCTCAAATGTCACTTCACCCAAAGGGCTTTCTTTGATTCTTGTAGCCAAAAACGTTTTCTCTCTTCTCTCTCTCTCACTCCTAACTTACAGATCATTTACTTTGAACTTTCACTATGACCCTTAATATATTCTAGTTTGTTTCAAGTTATTTGTAGAAATGTCTAATCTTCCCAAAGATTCTTGAGGAAAAAGAACTCTTACCATTCTGGATTACTGTAAAGCCAAAGACGGTGCTTTACATGCAGTAGGCACTTAATAAATGTTTGAGCTGAATTGGTGCCAGCCTGGGGATGGGGGTGGGGTTAATGATTTCTTTACTAAGAGTATTTTCAGTCGAGTTTCCCTCCCTAGACTGTAAGCTTGCTGAGGGCAAGAATCAGTTCGCTCTGTTTACCTCTGCATCGCCAGCACCTAGCAGAGAGCCTGGCACATTGTGGACACTCCAAATACGTGTTTGTATGAATGAATGAATGAATGAATAGAAATCGGGAATCGAAACTATATCACAAGGTATACAAAGTAAGGCAGAAGAGGCCATGTGGTTGGTTGGTTGGAGAATTTTGACCAGGAAGGGGAAGGCCTGAATGACGGTTTGAGGGAGCAGCAACATTTAGGTAAGTTATTGTTATTGACAATTATTTCTTAAGTAAGGAAAAGTAGCTTTCCTTATCCTATAAAAAAGGCTTTAGGGAAAGGGCCGACAGCACCTGCAGCTATGTCTTCATCTAGGTGTTCTTACCGTGTGAAGCACTGTGGTGGTGAACATTCAGTAATACTGAGATAAGGGGGAGGGGCTGTTGCTATATGAACAAGGTACCAGCTGTCCCCTGGCGGTGAGAGGTGGCCGCCACCCTGAGGAACAGCTGGAAACCTCTCCCTTAATTGCAACCTGGACTGGAGCTTAGATTGTTTTCTCTGTCTTTGTAACAAATCACATTCCTCATTATACGACAGATTTGATTTTGAATGCACAGGTTATCAGGTCCCCGAAAAGTTACAGTAACTGTTTACAGCCTCAGATGGAGATGGAGTTCCTCCTTTCAGTACTAGCATTAGAAAGACCCGCTGTACTAGAGACTTTCGGCCTTGACGTCTTGGTCACGCCAGCTCATGACTTCAGAAATCTAAATCCAATTTGTGAAAAAGGACAGAGGCAAAACATTGATATTTAGAGTATAGAGGCATCGTCCATTTTGTTTCAGTAGCTAAAAAGCTAGGCAATTCTCCCTTTAAAACGTGTTGAGGGGGGTCAGCCTCATGGCATAGTGGTTCAGTTTGCATTCTCTGCTTCAAAGGCCGAGGGTTTGCAGGTTCGGATCTTGGGCACAGACCTAGCACTGCTCGTCTAGACACGCTGTGGCAGCATCCCACATAAAGTAGAGGAAGACTGGCACAGATGTTAGCTCAGCGATAATCTTCCTCAAGCAAAAAGAGGAAGACTGGCAATAGATGTTAGCTCAGGGCCAGTCTTCCTCACACACATAAAAAAAGGTGTGTGGTTTTTTGGGGTTTTTTTTTTTCCAGGAAGATTAGCCCTGAGCTAACATCTGCTGCCAATCCTCCCCTTTTTGGTGAGGAAGACTGGTCCTGAGCCAACATCCGTGCCCATCTTCCTCCACATTATATGTGGGACACCTACCACAGCATGGCTTGCCGGGATCCGAACCGGCGAATCCCAGGCCACCGAAGTGGAATGTGTGCACTTAACCGCTGTGCCACCAGGCCAGCCCCTGTTGGGTTTTTTTAAATCAAAAACTCTAAGTTTGATTGTGTAGCACACTGTAACTAATTCTCTCCACCTGGTGGAATCTGGTCCTGTGTCACGAGCACATAAAACTCAAGAAAACCTTTCTTGATCTCTCCAAGCAGATGAGACTGCCCTTCTCTGAGGCTGCATCGGAGAAGAGTTTTATATCCATCTTTGTGTTTTTTACTTATTTTACTTCTATGCACAAGCTCCCAGCAGCCACTCTGCTAGACTGTAAATTCCTTGAGGGAAAATTTGTAGGCATTCATTAAATTTTTCTTGACTTGAAAACAAACAGAATGATGTCAGGTTGATTTCTATCTGTAATTTGTCTGAAGATCAGAGAACTCTCTGATGTCTGGTGATACTTTAATAAGAAGTGTCCTAGACGATTGGTCAAAGGCCAGCATCTTTTGGAAAATGACTTTTTTCCCCGGTGATGTTTCAGTCCAGGGTCGCTGGATGATTTGTTCCTCTTTTCAAGCTCACTGTGGTCCCAGTCCTTTGGTTGGGGTGGCTCTTCACACTTCAGCACCTCTAATTCGTCAGCCTTGCCCACTTTGGCTTCACTGGAGAGGGAATATTGGGATGTTCATTTTGATGCCAAACGGTAATTTCAAAAAATCTTATTGTTAAAGGATTTGAGCTGATGCTTTTGACTCAAGTAAGGCTCAACTATTTTTCAGCTGATTTTCCCTTTACAGCCAAATCTAACTTATAAAACTTGTAAAAGAAATCTCTAAGGCAGATATCCATGGATAAGGCCTTGTTCTTCCTGTCCTAGCCTAATGAGCTAAGAGAGGCTGTTTATGGATGATGGAACAGCTGCCAGATTCCACCCCCAGGGTGACAGCAGCTCAGTTGTGGGAGAAGTGATGCTTAAAATTTGCATAGTCTCTGTATACATACAGTAGGCATATATATAGACACACATCCTTATTAGTTTTGAAAATGACATTTCAAAACTCTACTTGCCTACTCAATTCTTTTGCAAGAAGGATGAGTGGAGGCCAGGTAGATGTGAAAATAAACTGGATTAAAGCAAGGGAAGAGTTGATATGGAAGCCCAGGTAGGAGATAATTGCGTTAATCAAGATGGGAAATGATGGCGGCGAGGACTAGGATAGTTACAGTACGAACGGAGGAAAGTAAACCGATTCAAGGTTATTTTGAGGTACAGTCTGAAGGACTTGGTGACCAATTGGATGAGGGAAGCGAGGGAAAGGAAGAGATGAGGATGAAGGCCCTACTTCTGGTTTGGGCTTGTAGGTGGACAGTGGTGCCACCCACTGAAATAAGAAATACAGGAGTTGGTTTAAAGTCAAGAAACAGAAGATTAATTCAATTTCCTAGAGGTAGAGTTTGAAATGCATGCAAGACATTTCAGGTGGAGATGTCCAGAAGGCAGCTGGATATATGAGACTGAGAAGCAGAAGAGAGGCTGGAGACAAAGACTGAGAGTCATCAGCATACAGACGATGACTGAAGCCGTGGGAGCAGATAAGATTTCCCAGGGAGAGGACCTCAGACAAAAGAGGAACACCAACATCTGGGGGCTGTGCAGAGGAAGAACAGCCAGCACACAGCAAAACTGGTAGGAAAAATTACAAAGTACAATTTTGAGGAAGGCAAAAAATATGAGTGGGTCAGGTGGCAGATGCTTTTGAGAGGTCAAGAGAGGTAAGGACTGTGAAGTATCCATGAGACTTAGCAATAAGGCGATCTTGGCAAGAGCTGGGTTTTGCAGTGGTGAACGCAATGGCAGGACGGAAGTTAGCTGAAGAGTCAGTGAGAGCAGGGGAAATGGAAACATTAAATATTCAAAACTCTTTCAAGGAGTTTGGCTGTGAAGAGGAGAAAAGGGATAGGGAGATAACATCAGAGGACTACAGGGTTTTTGCAAATTGTATATTAATGGAAGAGATTTGAGCATGTCTTAAATGCTGATAGGAAGGAGTGACTGAGGAAGGAAAGGCTGGCGATGTGAAGTGGGAATGGGGCAGGGTGCAGATATTCAATAAGGAGAGAACCTGAAGTGGGGCAGCACAGGAGAGACAGTCTTCCACTCTAACAGAGGTCTCTCACGGCCGCCATGAAGAAGGAGAGGAGGGGTCAGGGTGCCTCTCCTCTCTCCCCCAGGCAGCAACCAACTGGCTATACTGCACGCGGCTCATCCAAGATGCCTTTTCAACTACACAGAGTGTTCAAAAGACTATTGTATACAAAGGCAATCTGAGAAACTGCTGTTGCTAGATGATTACCCTAAAATCAAAGTAGCATATAAATATAAAATAGGCTAAATTTACATCTTTATCAATCAGCATTTCTTAACATTTCTAACATTCTTTAAAGAATAATCTACATGGAATGTTGGCTTAAGCTGCCTTTCTTAAAGGAGAAAGAGCCAAATGCAATTAGTAATTCTGGCCACGGGACCATAAGCACAGAAATGTGCCTGGTGGGGATCATGAAGAATTCTGTCCTGACTCAGCGAGCCAGTTAATGATAACATGGGCCAGACTAGCTGCGGCCGACATTGGTTGTGCATCTTCCCCTTTGTCCTTGCTAACAGAACCCTGATGTTGTTAATTTCCAAGGTGCACAGGTGTTTTGGCCTAAGAGATGAATCTTGACTAGGGCAAGCCAATCTGTTTTAGCTATGGGCATGGGACACAATTTTTGCCAATAAAATTGCAAAGAGAAGTCTGCTGGAAGGGGGAGGCTTCCAGAAAAGTTTTCCTCACTCTTGCAAAAAGCAGCACAAGGAAGAGCACATCTTCTTCTGTCTCTGAATGCATTTAACACCCAGAACTACGGCAGTCATCACGGGATCGTGAGGGGAGCCAGCTGAGGAGGACAGAGGATGTGCTCAGGAGGACAAAACGAAAGATGGAAAGAACCAGGCCCTTCAGTTCACTGATGCCACCTCAGCTGTTCAACCAACTCCAGAACCCCTTACCTTGGGATTTCTTGCTGTGTGAGATAATAAATTTTCCTATTTTTCAAGCCACTTCTAATTGCAGTTGGTTACTATGGCAGGATTGGGGCCAAAATGATTGAACTGCAACAAGCAGGAAGTGGAAAAGCTGAAAACAGGAGAGAGAAAGTATGTGCCATTCTCTGAATAAGAATCATTTTATTATGAGAATCCATTAAATAAAAAGTAAGAGGAAAAGGGCTCTGGTGGGAAGGAAGGAGAAAGAAAGGGGAGGCTGCAAATCAAGTTGAGACAAGTTCCATTAATGTCCCTCTGCCCACTCCATCCTTCGGGGAAATGGACTCTATTGTCTTTCTCTCTCTAATTCCCTGTGTGTCCTTGAGCATTAACTTTTACTTCTCAGCCTGTGACTCATTCCTGGTCTCAGACGTCAGAATTCTACTAATAGTTCCAGGGAGAGAAAAAACACAAAGACCAGTTACTCACTGAGGATCTCCAATCTGTCCACACTCTGGTGTTGATGGCTCATTAAGTGGGATAGATACCCTTCCTGCTGCCCACTGAAGGCAGTCCAGATGCCTCCAGGGCAGAAATGTCTGTTTGACCAACCCTAGTGCCTCTCCACATCTAGGGATTTAAAAATCACCTCCTAAATCTACTACATACACAATTCTAACCTGTACTGCTCTGTAATCCTGTTCAGATGCCTCCAGGAAAGCTACATTTTAATGCCCTCTACCCCTCCATCCCTGTCAATAACCACAAATTCATCAGGCTCTAGGTGGGGCTAATCTCCATCCAAATAAGGTCTCCTTGCCAATTATTTCATTTCTGCCTGTGATATGCTCCACTAGACAACCTGGAGTCATCTCGAAGCCTCCTTTTCCTTCATGCCGCTTCCTCTTTCAAAGCATCTCTCAGATTTACACCCTCATTTCAACTCCCATTGTCTCCATCATAATCCACATGTTCACATGTCCCACCTGAACCACTTCAATCACATCTCAGCTCGAGGTCTCTGACTCCACTCTGTCCCACTTACCACTCGCCTTGTCAGCGTGTCACCTGTCCACTCAGGAATCTGCCTGCAGCAGCCCTCACCTGCTATGGCACTTCTGGAGGGGTTTCAAGGCCCTCCCTAATCTGGCTCCACAATATCCTTCCACTTTCTTGCAGCCAGACAGACAAATTGGACGCCATCAAACATACTTTGTCCTACCAGCTCTGGGCTTCCCATGCTTGCCTTCCTGTGGGAGTGTTAGCACCCCCCTCTCTGCAATCCTTCTCATTCCTCCACCTCAATCTCACCTCTTCCCTGGAGACTCTGTAACCACTCCAGCTCTTTGTCCTTTGAACTCCCCGCACCATACTCTGTAGCATCCAACTGTCCTAATAAAGGTCTATTCTCTCTCCCTGTCTGGGCCATACTGTTTGTTGGACAAACCAGGTCCTACACTTCTTGGTGTTCCTCACAGTGCCTGTTATAGTCCTGAGCATTAGGGAGGGGTGAGATAATATTTATTAACTGAAGGATCAACATTCAAGGGGTACTTTGCCTCTTTTTCTTATCATTTTAGTTATTGAGGAGCCTGGAAAGAAAGCAAGGGGCAGCTATGTCCAGCAGCCCTTGGAAAGCCAGGCATGCACCAGAAGATATCTGATAGAGCTGGAAGGATCCCATATCTGGAATGGAGATAATCATTTTCCAAAGAAGCATCACTGAGCTGATGGTGCTTCTCCGCAAGGAACCAGATTGGAAGCCGGAGAGGAGCACGGGGCAGGACGGTCTGGAACTACATTTACCACTGTGGCTTCCTCCAGTGGAGTCACTTGGTGCCAGGGGAGGTGGATGCGGCTTGTCCATCAGCATGCCAGATGAGGGGGTTCCTCCCAAGGGGACAGAGGGGATGGAGTAAGGGCCGGGGACACCGGAGACAGAGGGAGGGTACCCGGCCTTTGCTGCTTTCCCTGCTTCATACACTGTGGAGGGAGATGAAGAGCAAGAGAGATTATATTGTCCCACCCTCCACAACCCTCACACCAAAATCCTTGAGGATGTGCTTAAGGGAGCTCCTGGATGTGTGCCTGTGTGTGCGTGTATGTGTGTTTCTCCTAAGCCTGAACTGATTCATCAGAACCACCCTCCCCCACTCCCCTGGACTCCTCCAGCTCTGCCAAAAGGCAGCGACATAAGGAATTACAGTGTTTAGTACCTGGCAACTGAGTAATTAAGCGGTGCTGGGAGCTGTCACAGCAGCCTCCTCAGTGACAGCAACAGCCCGCTCTTCACCGCACTGTCTGTAGGCTGCCTCAGCCCCTCTGGAGGAGGCCTCGCAGCAGGGCTGCCCAGGGCTGCTGCCAGGACGGCCCTGAACCTCTTCCAGACAGGCAAAGCCAGCCATGGGCTTGCACACGGTCCTGCTCTGTGATCTCAAAAGCAGGCAAACAACCCGACTCCTCCTGGAAACTGCTTTACTCTGAAGGATACTCAAGATACACATTGTGTCTCTCTCCTTCAAGATGTGTTTGGTCGATGGCAGGGGTGCCAGACTTAATGCCAACGTGGGTTTGGCCAGTAAGGTAAAAGTGTAAATCCCCAAATGAGAACTTTTACATGGTGGACCATTTTGTCATGGGAGTAAATAAAAGTCATCTGTGGCTGGACGGTACCCAAAGGCTACAGTTTGCACACTCTGCTTGTAAAAAGAGGAGTTCTCTGCCTGTGAGAGCCATGACCAGAGAAGGTTTCCTCTAGTTTGAATGCCCAAGGAGAGGGTAAAAGCCTCACCCCACAACCTCACCATCCTGAACCTGCCCTTCCATTCGTCAATGGTGTCAACGAAAATTCCAAATGCAGGGGTGAGACGTGTGGATAAAAAGCATGGAGCGGTGCGTGTGGGTGAGAAGGCAAAGAAGAATGGTCATCTCTGCAAGCCAGGGGCTCCCAGCAGAGGAGAGAATCGAGAACGACCAACTTTTTTGGGTGGAAGGAAAGGAGGTGGAGAGGGACTCAGGGCACACAGCTGTCCGATGGAAAGGTGACACATCTTTTTATCACTGTATGTCTCCCCAGTGGTCACTTTACTCACAGGCCTGAGGGCAGCAGCAGGAATCTGGGCAACATGGGCAGCGGATGTAGCAACAGCAGCTGTGAGGGCAGCACTGGCACCAGCAGATCCCCACCAGGACGAAGAAGAGGAAGATTCCCAGGATCACCAGGCCAACAAACACCCACTCTGGAAGGATGCACAGAGAAACCCATACTCGAGGCGGGCCCCCCCCCCCCCCCACCGTCAGGACAGGCCCACTCTCACTGGTGTCTCCCTGTGAGAGGAGTGAGTGGAGGGACCTGGGGAAGAAAGCATCTTGTAACAGGACACAGAGCCCTCGGACTCAGGAGGAACTCAGAGAGAGAGAAGGGGAAACCCTCCTACACTGGGCCACGGAGAGGAGGGAAGGTTACCTGGGTCCTACTGAGCACACATAATGACCAGCACAAAGCGGTGGGGAGCTTCAGGGCCCTCTCCCGGGCAAAGGGTTTACCATATTGATTGTAGTGTCAGAACAAGTATGGGACAAGAGCAGAAAGACTCTTGGCTGGGGATAGGGGCAGTCTTGCTTGCTGAGCTATGAAGCGGTGGGTTCGGAGAATACATATCTTTTGACATATCTTTTGTAGTCACGTTATTCTTATCTATAAAAGCGTAAGTCCTGTGAAAAAGTCCTCTATGTCTCCGTGGTCTAAATTGGAACCTACTTAGGTGGTTCAAGTCCCTTCCGCGTTCATCTGCTCTCCCCGCTGATCGCCCCTGAGACACCCTTTCCTGGACCCAGCATCAGGGCTGCGATCAGAACCCTTTGCTTATGCCTGTACAACAACCCATGGCTGGAGAAAACTAGAGACATAGGCTCAGAGAGGAAACACTCCCCATCCCTCCAGGATGGTTTGGTTTGGTCACACTCGGGCTGACCATGCTAGATAGCCAGGACGCCAGGACCGTGATGACTGGCAAGATGGACACGTGTGTATCTGGCTATGTTTGTTAACTTCCAGTATTTTCACAGCTCTGCCAAATTCTACTTCATTTGCCCATCCAAAAGATGAAGAGAAAAGAAAAATTCCATTTGGCTTAGATAAAAATGACTGTGGCCCTTGAGTGACGTGTCTTTTACGACTTGGCTACAGGACCCAACTTCCCACAGGAGGACTGGGACAGACTGGAGTGAGCCGTGATTTCCTTTAAAAGCCAAGCATTGAAGTGATTCATTTTTATTGAAATCCGTCTACCCCCAGATCCCTTTACAATGAACTTTAAGTACACATTGTTTTCCCTGAGTTTTGGTTATTAAATATTCCTTCCATTAAACAGACATTCAGTTAGAGCTTGAGAATATGCCATTTTTGTTATATAAAGGATTTTGTGAAAATGGTGAAATTATTTGACCTTTGTTTAGAACGGAATTTCCTCAGAGGGAAATTTCCCGAATGTCCCTCCTCACTCATCCATCTGAAATACTTTCAAATTAACCAGATCAGCCTCTCTTTAGTGAGGAAGTGAGGCCTTGTGCCTGGCTGGAATGGTCTGGAAAGCATTCTTACTGAGGACAATAGACAACCGAGGGCGTTGGTCTGGGCCTTAACAATAACATAATAACAAAATGTAGCCTGAGGTAGATGCGAGCTGGGCAGATTACAGGAGCTGGGGGCTTCGTGGCTACAACTTGGGTCAGGCAGTCAAGGGTAAAAGACAGGCAGGTTATCTTGGAGAAACAAAGAATGTTGTCCATGAAAGGATTCTTGTAGTCAAAAGGGAGGAAAATTTAGGCATCCAGGACCAGATATGAAAAACAGTAACTCTTTCTTGGGACTGGGGGATATGACATCTAGTTTGTAGGAATGCAGCATAACATTGTTTTTTGTGTGTGATGAACAAATGTGCACAGATTGACAGAACTCTGGATAACAGAAATCTATTTGTGTCCTTGGGATTAACATCTGTAAGAACAGTGTCTATAGCTGGGTTAGCCAGCTAACAGGAAAGTACCTGGAGAATTCATGGAACAACAATCAGCGAAGCTCAACTATGAAGACTGGATGTTTCCTAAAACTGGAATCAAGTTAAAACCAATGGCCAGGGATATTTTGTATTGCTCTTTTGCTCTCAACTATTAAGGAGCTCCTAACCCTTTGGCAGAAACCCTCCAAAGCAAGACTGGATCATACCCTTTCCTACTCCCTGCGTTGGGATGTGTCCTCTCCGATAGTTCATTCTTGTTTCTCTCTGAGCCTCCTTCCATTATGGACTGTAGGGCTGCATCAAACTGATGTTGGCTGGTCTAGGCTAGTGTGTTCAACTGAAGCTACATAAAAGACAGAGGTGTGCATTTGGGGAAGGTGTCCTTGACATATGGTCCAAGGACTCCAGGGACTTAGGGGGCCCAAGAAGCCCCCAAAATTGTATAGAAAGCAATGTAGGTCTGTAAATGTGTACTTTTTGAGGGAGGAGGGGTGCATAGCTTTTATAAGGTTTGAAGAATGTTTTGAGAAAGTTATAAAAGGCAATTCAGAATAACATGGTTATAAACTAATGAATGGGTAGACATATAACTTAGGGAATACGGAATGCAGATAAATAATGACTCTCTTAAGGATACTTATAGCTATCTGGTGCAGCTGAGATACTGAGATGGGCTTGGAGATTGTCACAGAGTCTGCACGGCTGACGCTGAAGGACTGGGTCCCCATCTCAGCCTATTTTTAGTTATCATTATTCTCTTAGGGCCTAATAACAGCAGAAATACAATTTAAAGGCTTTTGCAATGGGTTTAGTTCATCCTGGAAAAGACCACAGACATATACAGACAAATGTGCAAATAAATTAAAGGAGCAATTAGCGACTAATGCAGAAGCAAGACAGATGGAGTGACAGCAAATTAAGCAAATAAAGGGTTAAACGACTGAATACCTGGCATAATCTCCACAGCAAAACTGGGCAAGAGATCAGCAAGCAGCCCTGTCCTGCCTAGAAGAGGTGGAAGGAAAAGAAGAAGGAAAGAGGTTACTCCAAAGGAAAATAACAGCCTGAAGCCCGGCTACAGTTGGCACCATCCCTACACGGGGCCATTGACCCATGCTGTTTGTGGTAGGAAAGGCTCAACACCGAGGCTGGGCTCAGTCAAGAGAATGAGCTTCTCTGTCAATCTTTGGCAGCCATCTCAGTGAACTCTGCACCTAAACCAGGTGGAAGCAGAAACAGAACTTCCTCTCCAACTATTTATAGGAAAGGATATCTCAGCTCCAAACATGAAAAACTCTGCTAGAGCAGACTGACACACACCATCTCCATTCATTTATACATCCTTCTCCACACATTTTATTGGAAAGTCAAACCCGTCTGTATCCAAACGTTAAACCTACATTTTCATACATCCATACACAGTCCTATGTCCATATGAAAACAAAAGTACATATTTGGTTTTAACTCAGAATTATCTCACTACATGATTCTATTTATAGCCTAAAGATATTTCAATGATTAAAATTTTCAAAGGCAAGGAAAGATAAAGCTAGATGAGTTACATGCTCTTCTACACTCCTTCTGTCTTCAGAAACACTCTGTACATATGTATATGGTCTGGCTCTTCCATATGGCACCACAGCTGGCACTGTACGGACCCAAGTGCCTTCTGTGTGATATGGCATAGAAGCTTAAGGGCTCGTGTCAGAACAGTTACCCCAGAGGGCTCTGGAAGGCAAAGAGCTGTGCAGGAAACAAGACACTGGAAGATGTCAGGGGGGAGGTTAGTCCTTTTAGAAACTAGCCTGATTTATAGAAAGAAGTGCTGAACACTTTCACCATGTTCTCCTATCAAGGTAAATGTACAGGCCCTGATACGACTTCTGCCCCTGTCCCAGCTAGCTCTTGCACTGAACCCTTGCTAATAAACAAGGTGCACTAGGAAATGACTAGCAAACTGTTCTCCTTTCAGACTTGTGATGGCAGAAGGTCACTGTGGTGCCTAAGCATGCCACTGAACTTACTTCATTCATGTGCATGCCCTATGCCTCTAGGACAGTTCTCTCCAATAGAGACACAATGTGAATGACAGGTAACTGTAGCTTTTCTAGTAACCACATTAAAAGAGTAAAAGAAATAAAATGAAATTAATATTTTTTCTCATACTGATGTAGCCAAAATGTTAACATTTCGAAGGCTCAGTAGCCACATGTCGCTCTTGGACAGCACAGCTCTGGGGTCTGTTTCATGTATATGGACTTGGCTCGTTTAGAAAACAGCTTTTCCTGTTGAAGTTTGTTGAGGTGCATTAGAGAAAAAGTTACCCATGTGTGTGGTTTATATTTGGAGTCTAAAGGTCATGGTTGGTCAGTGGTCCTCTCCTCTGTCAAACCACCCCAGAGAAAAGGAGCTCTGACAAAGGTCAAGAAGAAGGAGTTCCTCCAGGACATGTGGGGAGGATGCTATAGCAAGGGCAAGGTGTTAGGGACTCAGTAAAAGAGATCTTTGCTCACTTTACGTTTTCTCAGCTCACCTAAACTATACAAAACCAATGTAGTAAAATGTGTCCTGGGCATGTGTCCTCCATGGGTAATGGTCCCACATTTGAAAAGTTAATGGGGACCAGAGTGCATTAAGGGAAAGGAAGCATGTAGCGGGTGACTTAGGCTAGCTCTGTTTTAGGTTTTGGCAAGAAGGCTTTCCTTCTTTCTTTCTTCTGTCTTGTGTGGCTTACATGATAAGAATGGTCTGCTGCTCGCAGGGTCTCTTGGAAGGACAAGTGGGAGCCAAGTGGGGCACTGGAAAAAGGCATCCTGAAGGAGACTTCTCAGGCTACCTTTGGCTTAAGCCTTCACGAAAGGCTAAGGCCTTAGCCTCTATAGGCTCTAGCCTCGGGGGCTCACACATGGACTGGTCCAGTTCCCTAGGGTGGGAGATCAGACAGGGATTTGGGAGCAAAGTCTGAGCAAGTGATTATGAGCATGCATTGGACTCATCTGGAGTGTTCTCTGTACAAATATCTCTTGGAAATTCAACAAGGCAACAGACAGCTGGTCAAGGATTTGGGAATTTGGGATCTTGGACATCTCTTAAAGACATAATTAATATTAATTGCTAGCCAATAGCCAATGATAAAGAAGTCAGTACACAGTGTTTTGAACATGCCAGTTGTTAGATACTTACTTAATGGTGTTTTTTTTTTTTTTTAATCTGGACAATTAGCACTTCTAAGTATATCCCTTATGGTATCTAGTAAAACGAGATGCTTTTCTTGAATTTACTATTTTTCAATCCTATCAGTGTTTTAAAATCTCTAGATGTGCTATAGCCCAAGTCATTAATTACATTCATAATAGAAATGTTATTGATGATAAGCTACCAATTTGTATACTCTCACAGGAAATTACTATGTGGTAATTATTAATTATAAAAAATCCATACACTCAAGGAGGATATGACACTCATGTGTATTCTATAGAGCATGTCACATTGGAGAAAGCAGTGGCTGGGGGTCAGGATACTAAGGGCAGCTTTGCCATTAGTTTACTTGGTGACTGCTACAGGCAAATTGCCTCGTCTTTCTAGGTCTCAATTTTCTCATTAGTCAAATGAAGTGGTTGAATGAAGTGGTCTATAAATAGGGAGACCATATATCTTGGTTTGTCTGGGACAGTCCTGCTTTATGCCTGTTGTCCTGGTGTAATTATTAATAGCATCCCTTTTTACTTTCAAAGTGTCCCAGTTTGGACAATTAATTTTATGGTCACCCTATCTATAACATTTTTAGTTCTCATAGCTGATACTCAGTGATGTGAGTTGCAAACTGAGTTCTTTGTTTTTAGGGACCAGCAGGTAATGCAATATATGCAGCTGGCCAAACGTAATACATCAGGGGGCTCTGGGGGTGTGGCCAACGGCAGGTTATGGGTCTATAGGGGCGGCTGCTACTCACCCCAAGCCAACTGCTGCCCTACAGGGAATGTGTGTTCAGGGTTGCAGCTCTTCTGATTTTTCAAGATTAGCCAGACTCCAGATTTTTACATAAAATATCCTGATTTTCTAATGTTGGCAACTGATTCACAGATTTTTAAAAAACACTGGAAAGCCATACAAAATGTGTTTTGGGGCTGTATGGAGTCCAGAGATCACACGCTTGCAACCACTGAGGGGTAGATACAGATATAGTTATGAGCAGGTGAAACACAAAAGCTGGATTTCCCCGCAGGCTGTTTAGGTTATCTTGATGGTTCTGGCATTGCTTCTGCAGAATATTAGTTAATATAAGCTCTAGGCATCTATGAGCAAATTAAAATCTGAAAGAAACAGTATTACACACCAAATTGTTAGCTCTTCTTATTTCTAGGGAGCTGGAATGGGCCTCATGGAAGAACAATGAAAGGGCTTTCATTTTTCAGATTTTTTTTTTTTATGTTTGTAATTGAAAAAATTAAAATAAGGATAGAGTGGTATCAAAAATATGGACAGGAAATTCACAAAGCTTGTCACTCCAACAGAAAGACATACATCAAGCTTCTCATTCTTCCTGAAGCACCAGCCAGTAGCTCAGGCTTCAGAAGAAGGTGAAGCCCTCCCACAACGCAGGATGTGGTGACAGACTCTTGCAGTAAGGTGGCTGAAACTGACTGTCTTCAGAATTCAGAACACTGCAGGAGTTTTGGGGTAGCAGACAATACCACTGTACCATGTCAACAGTAGAGAGAGTACAAAGCTCTGTGGCTTTTGCACCACGACTTATATTTTATTGGTGCTAAAGGCATTTTAAAAAGTGGATTTATGCTGGAATCCTAATATTTCTGAAAATCATTTTGCTTCCAGCTTCCTGCCTAACAATTCCCTAAAAATGCTGTTGCCAGCTAGAAATGCTCCATCTTTTTTTCCTATTCTATTTTGTCACATCCACCACAGGTCTGATCTTAGAGAGTCTAAACAAGGGCAGTAAAGACATTCCAGATTTCAGCAGCACTTTACCCACACTTGTGAATCACTGTCATTCTTCCAGGATTCAGTTTAAGAGTGGCAATTACAAGTCACTTTAATGAAAGAAAAAGATGGAAAACAGCCCCTGCAAATAGAAGGCCACATTTACTCTTTTCAAACCACAGCTCAAACTATCAGTAGAAAATACCATTTTCATGTAAGCACTCAAACAGTTTTCCCCAAACCTTGCAGAATCTGTTACTTTTAAGAAATTTCCACATGAATAGACCAAACGAATCAAGCATGCTAATAGTTTGTACATGCACATACAGTGCCAATTTCATACCATACCCTCACCACTTCACAGCCAAAAGCATTCACATACTTCGGGTTGAATGATCAGGCAGAAACATGCACTGTGAATAAAACAACTTACAGATCTTACCTTACCCAATTGCAGCTGTTTTCTGCCACTGACACCTTGAAGTTATCCCCAGGTGAACTCTGTGCATGTTCTTGAGAGCCAGCTCACTTCTGGAATGGCTCCAGGCCACTCATTCACCATTCACTCATTCATTCAATCAACAAAGAAATGTGTACTGTGCCAGGTGGAGACACAGAGAGAAACGAGACAGTCTAGCCTACGCAGCCTGTCCACCATTGTGAGTACAAGAACTCAGTTTTAGGTGTCTGCTTCCGTGTCACAAGACTGACAAAGGTCAAAGGACTGTCTTCCTGGGAAAGCCAAGGTTTTCAGCAGCCTCTCTGCATTTTTGACATCAGGTTCCACCTAGGCCTGAGGCCTTTCCCCAGAGACACAGCCCTTGCCTGGTTTCCCATTTCTCTTCCACTCACCGATTACCTTTGCACACTTCACAGCAGACCTCGTCTTAGTGACATTTCCACAAGGTTCTGATACTCTTTTCTTGGTGGGCCAGGCCCCTCAAGGCAGGATTTACTTACCTTCTTTACTTAGATAACCAGCTAATCCACTTCTCTGTCTCCTGCTTTGTTCAAATCCTTGCCACACACAGTCTAGGAGACTGAACCGTTCTCCCAGAGCCCTGTAAGCGTGCTGCTCCTCCTCCACGCTCCCCAGGGCCACCGCACACCCCTTCGTTAGAGCACGTCTCTCAGCTGCAACGACTCCCTTCCATGTGCCTCCACCAGCAGGACGGGGACCCCTCCAGGGCAGGGACTCTGCTCTATGCTTGGCACCCCCAGCAGCTCACCATGAGGAGGCACCTCACCCCTCAGGATCTTGAAGTGTTTCCAGTAGCAAATCCCCATTGTTGGGGGTATGCTGGGCTTCTGGCCGGTCTTCTGACTCCCTGCTCATGACAGTGCTTTTTATCCACCCCAGATGGAAATAGGCTCTTAATAAGAATACAAAGGAACCATTCATTCATTCAGCACTATTCTACGTACTGGAGAATGTTTAGCACCCCTGGACTCAGGGCTTAATGCCAGAAGCATCCTCTAGTCATTGGAATATCCCAAATGCCATCTTACCATCTAGGGGGATTACAGCACCACCCCACCTCACACCCCACGAGTTACACACTACCTCGCTACGGCATTTTTAAGGCAGTCATTACAGAGAGATACAATATGCACACAAATTTTAGCCAAAAAAGTGTTTTTGTCTCTACTCTTAAAATTTAAATCCAAGCTCTGATTATTAGTCCAGGCCTTTACAGCGCAATGGGAGGCACAGAAGTTCTGGATTTAGGGTAAACTTGTTTTCGGATCCTAGATCTGCTGCTCAATTACTTGATGACACAGATAGGTTATTTAATGCATTGGAATTTATGAAAAGGAGGGAAAACAATACTGCCTCCGTTCTTATGATGTCACCACTGCTGGCAGCACAGTTGCCTCAGTCATTTCTTCGAACTTATTAACCTGGAGCCGTCCTTGGGTTTGCCAATATGCTATACAAAGGAACCTTTGTTCAGGACGATCTAGAATGCTTTTCTTCCCCAGCTCCTTGCCGTCCCCTTCTTCTCCCTTCTGTTTAATGCACATCTGGGCTTCATCCTACTTCCAAGCTTTCCTAAGATGCCCTAGATCCATTTTTCAGGGATATACTATTTCCACTCCCTGTTTTCTCAGCACCTAACCCTTCAAAATGCTTCTCTCCTAAGTCTCTGAGGAGAGCAGATGCCTTTCCCTGGCTCTCTTAAGTGTAAAGTTGTTTCTATGGCTATTTGGAATCCCAAATAGATTGGAAATTTCCCAAGGGCACACACATCCCTGTTCTTATTCCATATTCCCATGGCAACCATGCACTCAATAAATATAGTTTATGATTATCCATCACAAATGTGGATATAGCCTCCCTTTCTTTTATATATATTTATGAACTATGTATTTAAGCATTTCATGTATGTATTTTTTTCTTTTCATGTCTTTTACATTTTAGTTCACTTTAAATTATAGTGAATAATTCGACAGTGAATTCTCTCCATAAAATGACAAGTATTAGACCATCTGCAACGTACTGTTAATAAAGCTTCAGGCTTTTGGGCAGTGATTATAAGCTCGGCCTAAGGCACTGACTTCTTCTATTCACAGAGAATTCTAGAATCAGATTTTATAGTTAGAAGGGACCTCAGAGTTCATCTAATCCATAACCCACTCCACGTTTTCAGGCTCCTGAGGCTCAGAGAGGTTTAGAATTTTACCCAAAGTCACACAGCCGAATAATAATCAAACCAGGAGAACCTGGGTCTACTCACCCCTATTCCAGTATTTTTTCCTAATATCTCACGCCCACCCTCAAGCTTTGCTTATCCTTAATTTAGAAATGTGCAGCAAGTGCTTTCTAGTCTCCCAGTATTTGCAGTGAGCAATGCTGAAATGTGTGTTTCTAACATTATTGCTCTACTTACATTAATTAAAGTATAATTTTTGGATGAAGGTTGTTGAGATGGTTAAAAATTTCAGCACCTTTTAAAGTTGCGACCAGAAAACGATTACTGAATACATAATAACACAGTATGAGCTAATTAAAAGGCACTCATCATGCTGCTACAAACTAATACACAACAATAAAAATGATTGCAAAGTTCTCTGCCTTTGCTAAGTGCTATAGTGGTCCCTCTGCCCCAGAGGGGGAACAGGTGCAAAGTATTACTAGGACTATAACATGCTCAACCTGGCCTGAGATGAAATGCAGAGGGCAGCTCGATTTGACTCCAAAATGCTGTGGAGCGGGTGGGATTTAAGGCAAGGAGGAAGTTGAGTTACTTGGCGCCCAGTGTGATTTCCTGAGCTCACTGTGCTCGGTCCATCAGACTAGCACGGGCACCGTAGATACAAAGAGACCAAGAATGGTACTTCCCTTAACCAAAAAAAGCCCTGGTGGTCTGAGGCAGACACGGAGGGACACACAGCTTGGCAGGTCTTGGATTGTGGCAGTTCCTGCCCTTTCCTCCGCAGCCAGCCCCGTCTCAGCGTGAGGGGCTTCCACCATGGTGCATTTCCCAGAGCAAAGTCGGAGGCACTGCCCCCGTGTGAACGCGAACCTGCACACTTGAATAGCGGCAGCTGGCTTTGGAGAAAAATGAGATGACTGTCTCCTGACCCGCTTTCAAGGGTTCCCATTCTTTCTTTCCAAGGCTGAGCCGATTTCTCGGCGACACCCACTCTCCCGCGGGCCCCAGTGCCTCCCCTCTGCGGGCCACGTCCCCTCCCTCCCGTGCACAGGCTTCGCATTTTTGCCGCCACCCGGGTCCACCGACTACAATGAAGCTGGCGGGCTGACCCAGCAGCTCGGGCTCCCGCCCGGTAACCACGGCAACCGCGGGCTTCAGGAATGCGCACTAATTGAAGGCCGAGCTTCCTCCCACAGTGATGAGCAACAAGTGAAGCAAAAATAGTGAGGCGGGACAAAGGCTGCGAGGGAGAGGGCGGGGGAAGCGAGAGCAGTCACTGGCCTGAGTGGCTGGGGATTAGGGAAGGGCAAACAGCGCCTGCAGGACCTCCTTTGTTCTCCTAACCACCCAAGGCAGTGAAGAGCCTAAACGGACGCCCTTTACCCTTGAGAAATCTTAGCGCAGAATTTTCAGTGAACGACTATTACAGCCAACCACCGTGTCTTTGCTGGGCCCCTTTGCTTGGTTCTAGTAAACGAACGGAGATGGGCGCATCCCTCAGTCGCCATGAATGAAACGCCAGCGAGCAGCAGGGGTTCAGCAGGTGACGGTGAGCCGACACTAATTTGCCCCCAGCTCCTCTGGATCTTCTGTTCTCTTCGATCAAAAGGAGAACCTTCCAGGTGGTCATCTCTAAAGATGGGGTGGCCAGGATACTAGTTTGCCTGGACAGTTCCAGTCTATGCCGCTGTCTTGACATAAATTATTAAAAGCCACCTCTTTTCACTCTCAAGAGTATGGTAGTTTGGACGATAAATGATAAAATCTCTCTACCTGAAGTCTTTCCAGGCCCATCCAGATCCTAATCCAAATCTCAGGCGTTTCCCCAAACCCCTCCAGACTTCAGGGAATGGCCAGTGTGACCTAAGCCTTGTATTCAGGTTAGGTAGTAAACATCCTGTAATTAACTAAAGGCTGTCCTTTGAGAAATGGGAGCTTCCAACAGCAACCAAAGATAGCATGCTGGGACAGAATGTTCTGGAATCTCCTAGCAGGAAGATTCCCACAGGGCTGATTAGGGTCTCAACTGGCAAGGCACTGTACAGATGTCATTGAGAAAACATGAATCTATTAGTAATAGGATTGCCAATTCACAGATGGCTCATTAAAGCCTCTGCCTATGGAATGGGCTCAAGAAAAACAGGCTCTCTAACAGGAGTCCCAGGACGCACAGTTTCCTAAAGAGGGTTCCCTCAGATTAGGGATGACACACTGGTAATGAGCTGTGGGGAATGGGAAGGGTTGGGAGAAGGGAACTCATGTTTACTGAGTTCTATTACGTGCCATTTAATCTTCACAATAGGTCTTCCATGTAACTTTTCTCACCCCTCCTCTATTTTTATAGATAAGGAAACCGAGGCTCATTAATATTGATTTGTCCAAGGTCATATGAGTCCAGAGATGTCTGACCCCAAATATCATGCTCTTCACAGTGGACTGTATCCAGTATCCAGATTGACCTTGGCACTATTGCCATTTGGGGCCAGATAATTCTCTGTCGGGTGTAGGGGCTGTCCTGTGCATGGCAAGATGTTTAGCAGCCCCCATGGCCTCTGCCCACTAGATACCAGAGCACTCCACAAGTTGTGACAACCAAAAATGTCTCCAGACATTGCCAAATGTCTCCAGGGGGGCAAAATAGCCCCCTCTTGAGAATCAATAGCCTTGATACTTAATATCAAATACAGTTTTTAACTTTTCTTGTATTGTTCTCTAATTGCTTCAGAAACACAATATTTATCTTTACAAAAGGACGGTAATTTTTATAGGGACAAGACAGTATCATTTATTTATTGTGTATCTTCACTCTGCTAAGGACATAGTGTGCAAAAAAGACTAAATTTAAATCAATTTAAATATAAACCATACTTGAGGCACAACTGACTGCATTCCAGGTGCCTATCAAAGAGCAAGGTTGCGATGGCAGCGGAGAGGTCTACAGTCCACAAGAGGCCTCCTGCAGCGTAAAAGGCATCATCCCAGGTCTTTGGAGCAACCGCAAGTGCCACCCCACGCCTCATCTGGTAGAATGCTTGTTACTGACAGTCATTAACAGGAACCAGATTCTAGCTGATGCCTGGCTAACTTTGCTGGCTCTTCTCCTCCATCCCTTCAACACATTTTTCTGGTTCTTCTCAAAACCAAGACCCACAGAGGCATCTAGATACGCTCAGGGCAGAGCAGGCCAGGACTAGGAGAGAGGGCTGGGAGAAAAGGCAGTGAGGCTGAGGCCTGAAAAGCTCACTCCTCATTAATTTTCCCTCCTTTCATGGGAGCTGGTGTGGTTATCTCAGCTCTTGTGGAAATCGGAAGGCACAGGTGTCTACTCAAGATAGAAAGGACGGTTCCGCCCTCCTGGAGGAATCAACTCCATTTGAAGTCTTTCACGTGGGGCCAAGATACCTGAAGTGTAATCGAGTCTACAAGTGAAAATGTGGGCACAGCCCAAATCAGAAGATGTTCCAAAGGAGTAACCCCCAGATTTATGGCTAGAGTGTGGCTCTGTAATTAATTCCTTCTCTCCCTCTGCCAGGAATAAACTTTCTTCTTCTCCCCCAATTCTTTTTCCCTCTTCTTCTGTTTGTAAATCTTCGAGAGAAACAGCAGCAGCCACTCTCAGAGATCAAAGTTTTAGCAGGCAACAAAGACCTCCAAGGAGGCTGTTGCCATGGGAACTCTGGAGCTGAAGCCCTTTTAATCGGCAAATCTCCTTGGTTAGCAGCACCGGGTTGGGGCAGGCAACGAGGAAGAGAAGGGGGAGGGGCAGTCTTGGCAACAAGTAGCCTCTCTAAACAGCCAGAACTAATGGCTTGGGGGTGGGGGTGCCACGAGACTCACACTGAGGCAGCACTGACAGGGTGAGTGCTAGAGCATTTCTGCACAGCCTTAGAAACAGACTCCCGTCAAAAATCCCTGAAGTCAATGCAAGTTCTGAGATGCCCCCTCCCAAGAATTCCCTGATTTCTTATGATGTTCTCTTTTTTTTTTTGAGGAAGATTAGCCCTGAGTTAACTACTGCCAATCCTCCTCTTTTTTTGCTGAGGAAGCCTGGCCCTGAGCTAACATCCATGCCCATCTTCCTCTACTTTATATGTGGGACACCTGCCACAGCATGGCGTGCCAAGCGGTGCCATGTCCACACCTCGGATCTGAACCGGTGAACCCTGGGCCTCCGAGAATCGGAACGTGCGAAGTTAACCACTGCGCCACTGGGCCGGCCCCCTCTTATGATGTTCTTAATGCCTTTTTAATACTAATGGGCAGAAAGGTTTATTTTAGACCAGAATAACAACTCCAGGCACAGTATTGTGAACAACCTGATTCAAAAAAATTCAAGTATGCCTGTTCCTCCATCCCTTGTCTAGGTAATATGTGCTGTACTTCTGGGTAAGTCACAGGAGGAGACGGAAAGAAAAACAGAAAGATGACAGGATAACAAAGGTAATTCTGCGGCATTACCTTCATAGAGAAGAATCAATCCCAACTTAGTGCCTACTCACAAGGACCTGCTGGGAGCAAACCTATTTCTGGCCTCCAAGAACAGCATTGCACTTGGTCTATAAGGCAGCAGAAACTGATGAATTCCACAAAATACGAACAGTGTCAGTTTCTGCCTGCCTGGCATTCTTGTCTTCTTCATTTGGAAACAACTGCCCAATTCCCCTTTAGGAAGCTACTCCTTTTCCCTTTTCCCTTCAATTCATGTGGTTCACTTGGGGCTGGTGGGATACTACATTCCTGTCCCAAAGCACAGCCCACCTCCAACAATAGGACTTTTGCTGAAACTATGAAGAAAGGCACTTTATCCTCCTGAGATGGAAGGTGTTTAAGACCATGGAAGCCTGGGCCTGCTGGGGGCCATCTCTGCCCCAAGTGGAGAGAGGCTGCCTGAGAATGAAGTTAACACAGAGAAGACAGAGATCTTTAACATATGAGCTGAACACTGGGCCTCAGCCATGCTGGAAGCTAAGATACCCCTGGACTGATGGGTTACCTAAGCCAAAATTTCCCTAAGCCAGCTTGAGTGTCCATCCTTGCAATCAAGAGTTCTGAAGAATACAACAGTTAGCTCCAGATGGTGAGATTTTAGGAGATATTTTCTTCTGTTGTACTTCTCATTTTGCTTTAAATTTTTACAATAAACATGAACCATTTTTTTCTAAAACAGAAACAATATTAAAACAAAATAAGACAGCAGTATTTGAGGCATCACTCAATATGGAGAATTAATTCTGCAATCTGTGGATCTTTTCAATAAAGTCAAAACCATAGAAAGGACTATGAAAGCCATCTTCTTTGTCCTAATATCCTAGACAAGAGAACCTGTTCCATGTTGAAAATTTGTCAGAGAAGGAGATTCTATAATTTCCCTCAACCAACCATAATTTCCAAAACTTGTTATTTACCATTAGGAAAGTCTTCCTTAGCTTTAATCTAAACACCCCTCGGCCCACTCGGCCCACATCCTCTTATTCTATTCACAGTGCAGAGGGAGGAGTGTTCATTCAGCCATATTTCCACCGGGGCCCTTTCCCTCCTGTTTCTACTTGAAGGCCCTTGAAAAACAAGCTACCACATGGGACATCAGAAAGAAGGGCTCAGGCCCCCATATTGTGCATAGAAACAAGTAAGAATAAGGCAAGCAGGACTGGCCCCATGGCCGAGTGGTTAAGTTCACGCGCTCCGCTGCAGGCGGCCCAGTATTTCCTTGGTTTGAATCCTGGGCGCGGACATGGCACTGCTCATCAAAACATGCTGAGGCGGCGTCCCACATGCCACAACTAGAAGGACTCACAACGAAGAATATACAACTATGTACTGGGGGGCTTTGGGGAGAAAAAGGAAAAAAATAAAATCTTTAAAAAAAAAAAAAAGAACAAGGCAGCTGCTTTTAGATTTTAAACAATAACTTCCCTGCTTGGGCCTTCCTGAATGGCGAAGTCCTTTTCCTGCCAGCTGGAACTGCCCGAGGGAGCTTTATTCCTATCCAAACAGTGGCACGGTTCCAGTTGTAAACAGCCTGTCCTTGCCACTGGTCCCAGACTGATGTCTAACCTCAGGGTGGCAGGTTCCTGGACACTCCCACCTTCCATGACTGTCTGCTGCTATGGTCCTATGATCCCAAACGTCTGTCTAAATATTTCTAAGGTATCTGTCACAGTCATCTCACAGCACCCAAAACACTGTGTGCATTTCCAACTTCAGAATGACTTTACCTTCTGAATCATCAAAAAGATTAAAGGGTATTCAGTACAGTTTTTGAATTTAATGTTGAATCAGTGGTTGTCCTCCCTTTTCTATGAATCCGTATTTCTTCAGATATTTCTGAAACCTCTGAAAGAAGCATCCATGGCGATGTGAGGATGGTTCAGATGCATGGGGAAAGGAGGGGTGGGTCATGCTCTGTGGGGAGGATACAATCTAGATAACAACAACTATGCCTTTGAAGTGAGGGCGTAGGTCAATGGTTATAGGCAGTTTAACTAAGAAAGAAAGTGAAATACTAAAGCAAATCTGGGACAAGTGCAAATTATCACCCATGGCCTCAATAGGCAACCACTTTTTTTTAAACATGGCTTATGCAGGGGAGCATTCTATAGCTTCTTAATATAGACAGGTTGTGTGTTATTGTGGAAAATGAGGCTAGGAATCAAAATACCTGGGTTTGATCATTGACACTGTTTTTTTTACTGGGATAATAGTTATAAAACCTGAACATTAATTTCTTCATTTGGAAAATGAGGAAAATAATGCCTGCTTGCCAATCTTGCAAGGTTATTACAGAAAAATTTTGTGAACTACAAATTATTATCAGCGTACATTAATATTAGTAGTAGATGCAGTAATGGCATCACTTTTAGCGGACATTTATTGCTTTTGTGGGCATCTCACATTCACTTTGCCTTTTTTTGTAACAGTGCCCCAATTTACTTTGGGGAAATTCATCTCCATAACCTGCTGCACTAGCCACCAAGCGCCCCAGATCTCCCAAGGCTAAGCAGTGGACGCCTGTCCAAACTGGGCCAATGGACTCTCTCCAGAGACTGATTCTTGAGTGGGAAAATCCAAGATCAGAAAAAAACAGCTGATTGACTTTTTTCTTGCTATGAGCCCTAAAGACATGTCTATTAATTCTTGCTACAAAGACCCTGGAGCATCTCTGGCAGGGCAGGGACTGTGCTGTGTTCAGCAAAACATTTTCAATTTCTTCCTGGGTACACACAAAATAACAGCAGAAGTGACCCATGTCACTCCCAGACCTGGCCCCTAAAAAGTCGCACATGACCTTCCTCCCTTTCTCTTTCTGTGAAGCTAGGAGCAAAGTTCCCCAATAGCAGAGCCAAACAATGGAGAAGGCTAGACCCTGACGCCACCACTAGGAAGGGAGCTACTGGGGGAGCCTTCTCACCCACATCTGACTAGGACAAGAGGAAGTCATGAACTTCTACTGTGGTAAGTCACTGAGATTTGGGGGTGGTTTTTACAGAAGCTAACAAGCGTTACCCTAATATACTATGCTTTTTGAAGACTGACTTTCCAGCTTTCTGAAATCCTTCCAGAAAATTCCTTTCCTGCTTAAGTTAGCCAAAGACTACTTCTCTTGCTTTCAAACCATAGTCCCTGATGAATCTATCGCTAGTAATAATTTAAATATCCAGATAAATAATTATGACTAAGGAGATTAAACCCTATTATCTCACTTGAGACTGTAGACGTTTACCGTTATTGACACTTAACAAGTTAACAAATATATACTTGGGATTGACTAACATTTAAGAGGCACAAAGCAAGTATTAGTTATAGATTCTGCCCATTTATCATTTAAAAAAACATTCACTCAGCCTTCTTTACTCTAGACACTCTGCTAGGCATTGCAGATATAAAGACAAATGAGAATTGGTCCTCGCCTCTGAAGAGCTCACTGTCCAGGGCTACTGAGAAGCTTCCAGTGCTGGAGGGGAAATCAAGAGAAGCAGACACGCAGCACCCCTGTTACCACTCCCACAGAGTGAAACTAGAATAGAAGACCCAAGGATTCTGTCCTTGGCCCTTTTCACTTTATATAATCTTATGGGTGACCCATCTATTCCTTCATGGTTCTGAGCGTCACTAATGATTCTCAAATTTATTATCTCTAATCCTCGCTTTTCCACTGAGCTCCAGACCTACATTTCTAATTGTCAGCAAGATATCTCCACCTTGGTGTCCCACAGGCCTCTCATATTCAACATGGCAAGAACCAAACTCATTCTTCTGCCTCCTCAACCTGCTTTCCAACCTGTGTCCTCTCTCTTAGATGATGGAACAGTTGGCTACCCAGCTAGCTAGATATCATGGTGTCCCTTTAACTCATCTGTTTCTCATGTCTTTTTATACATCAGTCACCAAGATCCATCACTTCCATCTCAGAAGGGTTTCTATGTTGTCTCTTCTCGATTCACTACTCTGGTTCAGAATCTCATACCTTTTCATTCATTCTGCTGCAGCAGCCCCAAAACTGATCCCTTTGTTCCAGCACTCCTCTCTGATGCACTGTCTGCCCTGCTGATGATCATCGTTCTGACCCAGAGGTCTAGTTTCATTCCTCTGTTAAGGTTTCTTCATGGCTCCCCAGTGTCTTCAGGATGAAGTCCAAACTTAGTCTGACATATAAGACACCACAATCTTGCTCTATCAACTTTTCATCTTCATCTTTGTGAGTATACTGAGAAAACTAAATTCTTCTTAACTTTCCCTCTAATTTATCCCTTTAACTCATCTTTCTTCTTAATTGGTCATCTGAAATTCCACCCAGTTTTCTGCTCTCCATTTTGAGATCATCTCCAAGAGGAGCAAAAGTTTCAACTCCTACAAGCCACCACCAGTAGTTTCTTCTCATCCTTGTGAGAAGCTATCTGCAAATCATATATCTGATAAAGGGTTAATACTCAAAATGTATAAAAAACTCACACAACTCAACAACAAAAAACCAAACAACCCGATTGAAAAACGGGTAGAGGATCTGACTAGATATTTTTCCAAAGAAGACATACAGATGGCTAATAGACCCATTAAGAAATGTCCAACATCTCTAGTTATCAGGGAAATGCAAATCAAAAGCACAGTGAGACATCACCTCATACCTGTCAAAATGGCTATTATCAAAAAGACAAGAAATAATAAGTGTTGGAGAGGATGTAGAGAAAAAGGAATCCTCGTACACTGTTGGTGGGAATGTAATTGGTGCAGCCACCATGAAAAACAGTATGGAGGTTCCTCAAGAAATTAAAAATAGAACTATCACATGACTCAGCTATTCCACTTCTGGGTCGTCATCTGAAGAATACAAAAACACTATTTCAAAAAGACATATGCACCCCTGCGTTCAGAGCATCATTATTTACAATAGTCAAGATATGGAAGCAACCTAAGTGTCCATCAATCGATGAATGGATAAAGAAGGTGTGGTATACAAACACAATGGAATATTACTCAGTTCTAAAAATTCTTGCCAATTTTGACAACATGGATGGACTCTGAGGGTATTATGCTAAGTGAAATAAGACAGACAGAGGAAGACAAATATTGTATGATTTCACTTATATGTAGACTCTAAAAAACAAAACAAACGAAGGAACAATACCAAACACACACAAACTCATAGATACAGAGAACAGACTGGTGGTTACCAGAGGGGAAGGGAGCTGTGGGGTGAGCAAAATGGGTGAAGGCGGTCAAATATATGGTGACAGGTGGTATCTAGACTTATGATGGTGATCACATTGTACTGTATACAAATATCAAATTGTAATGTACATTTGAAAGTTTTATAATGTTATATACCAATTTCACCTCAATGAATAAATAGTTTCTTCTCATTCTTGCGGTATTAGTTCTTTTAACTCTGACCTACTACAAAAGACCACAATTTATTCCTTTTGGCTTCCTTGTGAATGAGCATCACCCTGGTATGTTCTTATAACCAACCTGTAACCCCTTCATCTCTGTCATGAGGCCTGAATTCCTAGGAGGTCATCTTCTCATTTACCAAGGTAGTCACATCACTCATGTTCACCTACTTTTTATTCCAAGGATTTTTAATTGAAGTAAAGCTCAAAAGTAACTTAAATACCCTTTCCTATGCATAGATGCCTGATATAGTAATTCATAAGAAATTTTCTACCCTCTTAGGACATAGAAATAACTACTTCTGAGAACACTTATTCCATCTTGAGATGTCTCCAATTGTTAACAATTCTTTCTTTATACTGGGAGGGTTTCCCCACTTGTCACTTCCACTCCTGGTTCTAGTTTTATCTAGCCACACAGATGGAGTAAGTTTCCAACCCCTCTTCTGTACAATTTCACTTCAGATATCTGCAGACACTTCCCATGCTCCCTTTCCCAAGTCCCCTTTCACTAGACCAAATCCTCCCAGTTCCTGCAATCTTCCTCATACAAAATCCAATGACTGAACCAGTGCCTCATGGAGGTTGTAATTAGCAAACTGTTGACCCAGTTATCTCCCCACTGAGGTCTTCATCTCCTTGAGGTTGACCTCAGAAATCAGGTTGCTCTCCTGATCTCACATGAGACAAATACCTAACGAATAGGCCTGCAGGACATAACCAAATAATTAGAATTTTTAAAACTGTGACAGTATTTTGAAAAATTCTGTGAAGGGTGGTCAAGACAAAGACGACTCAGAATTTTGCATTTGGAAAGGAAATACAGTACTTTATGCACCCAGAAAATGCTTTCAAACTAACTCTTTAAATAACCAACACAACTAGTGTTGCCCTAAAAAGTTTACATGGCAAATTTCATGCTTTGAACATTTCTAATGAATGTGGAACACAGCAGGCTTACGTGTTTCTCCTCCCCAAGAAGTCTAGCACGTACCTGTTCATCTCACAGATCTGCTGCTTCTACTGTGATGAGCTGACCCACAGCCTCCCTTTTCCTTTATGATTCTTTTTTAGAGTAACACTGATTTCTGTGCTTCATTTTTTCTCCCACCTTTGGTGACCATTTTCATCTGAGCTGTCCTTTCACCCGCCTCTCCGTGTCCTGAGGACAGCATCTTTGCCCAGGTTACTTAGCATGTTTTGATCCAGAGGAGCGCCCTTCACACACTTCAGCACATCCTCAGATAACAAGCCTATTCCCTCTATTCATTTCCCCACGCTTGCAGAACTGGGACCGAATTATTTAAAGTGTTTTTTACCTGGCCTCCTTTTCCTGAACATGCAATTACTTCTCTGCAAATTGTTGCACTGGCCAAATAACTGTGTTCACAATTAGCTAATTACAGGCTCAATGAGCCACTTGTTCCTTCAAACTCGGCCATTAGCATTGTGTGATTTGGCAGAAATTTATCTTCATTCCCTCTGATTTACAGAGTCACAGCAGATCCCAAATCAGATTTCTCTGACTTCTTTTACATTGTCAATATAAGCCTTTTACTTTTTTATTTCCTTTTTAATATCTGTCATATTTCTCATTCTTTTACAAGACACAGCAGTTATGCTTTATATATTGGACCCAAGGAATATGTATTTGAATTAAGTTACACCCTCGAATAAGGGTTAATCACTATTGACTAAAGGGTTAATATTAATAAATAATTATTACATTAACCCATTTTGTAAACTGTAAGATTAAAGCAGCAGAACAGTTGATCTGCTGAAGTCACAGAGTCATGATAGAGTAAAACTAAAAATCCCAAATAGCAAATTCCACTTTCTCCCTGGGCACTGGGCCTCCCCCATAGGGGAAAAATTAACCTTCACACTCATTTGCTTTTAAAAGAAAGCACCTTTAAATATTCCCCCAAATTGTTATCACCTGGTTTATTGGAAGTCACAAAAAAAGTCATTTCTTTTGAAAAATGGCTTCAAGTGTTTACCTTTCATCCTGCAATTAATAAAGTTTCTTTTCTTAATTTA
This sequence comes from Equus caballus, assembly GCF_041296265.1. Taxonomy (NCBI): domain Eukaryota; kingdom Metazoa; phylum Chordata; class Mammalia; order Perissodactyla; family Equidae; genus Equus; species Equus caballus. The sequence continues at coordinate 3,636,018 of NC_091688.1, forward strand.
CGTATGTTTCATTCTAATTGTTTTCTTCAACCAACATTTATGAAGCACAAAATAAGTGCCCAATTTTCAGTTTCATACAAGGAGGTCATCTCTCACTGACATTCCTCCAAGCCACAAAAGAAGAAAAGGAGCCAAAAATAAGGAGTTTTCATTCATGAAGAAATTAGTATTAATAAAGATTAGATATATTTGCTTTGGGAATAACTCAGACACTTCGGGCTTCAAGAAGTTTCCCTTCCAGTTAAACACGAGCACACCTCCCCAGAAGCTCTTTTCGCTGGGCATCTTTATTATTAAACTCTCCAGTTCACAGCCGTCTTTCCCTATGATTGTCCAAAGTGGAGGTAATTGAATGAGGAAGGGTTCCCAATGTCTCACGAGATCCTGACTCACCAGTGAATTCTTTATTTTTGAGGAAGATTAGCCCTGAGGAAGATTGGCCTTGAGCTAACATCCGTGCCCATCTTCCTCTATTTTACATGTGGGACGTCACCACAGCATGGCTTGATAAGCGGTGCATAGGTCCGTACCCGGGATCTGAATTGGCAAACCCGATGCCACTGAAGCAGAGTGTGTGAACTTAACCGCTACACCACGGGGTCAGCCCCACCAGTAAATTCTTATCTCTCAGTAGTCTTTATCCTGCTTCAAAGGCCTCTGGCATTTTCTTTAACAATTAGCATATACAGTCGTGCACTGCAGAATTACATTTCACATATACAACAGTGGTCCCATAAGATTAGTACCCTGCAGCCAAGGTGTGCAGTAGGCTATACCGTCTAGGTCTGTGTAAGTGCACTCTATGATGTTCGCACAATGACAAAATCATCTAATTATGGGTTTCTCAAACATATAGCTGTTGTTAAGTGATGCATGACTATAAAAAGATAAGGATAAGAGCAGAGAGAAATCAGGATTAAAGATGCAAGTGTAAGTCAGGGAAACAAAACCCTAAGAAAGAGGAAGAAATATTCAGGACAATGCTAAAAAGGAGGCCATAACCTCCAGTGAAACAAGACATAACAAATACAACTACTGCTTATAAAGAGCACACACTAAAACCCATGTGTGCACAAAAGATAAAGAGCGTGTATGCAACCTGCCAACACACGCAGCGAGGAGGAGGGAGAGGAGCGAACCGTGCAAGCGGTCTAAGATGAAACTGTTGCTCATGGTTTTCACTTACCCAACACCAGCAGTTCCACCGAGTCCTCGTTTTTGCCCTCCAGGTCATCAGGGGTAGTGACAATGCAGTAATAGAGTCCGCTGTCTCCCCACATGAGTTTTCCAATTTGAAGATCGGCATCTGTTATCACAAAGAGAAGGACCCACTCCTAAAGCTCTGTTCTCCAAAGCAAAACCCTGAACAATGCGGGCGGGAGGGGCCTTCTACTGTGTCTGCGGTGTTCTGTTTCTTTACCTGGATGGCGGTTGACAAGATGTTTGCTTTATTGAAAACAAACAAGTAAGCAACAACAAACAAACTCCAACAAAACAGTAACAAGAACTAGCATCCCTAAGGCGAGAGCATCACAGCACCGCCAGGAACTGGGCTAGTGCCAGGCCACTTTCAGGAACAGAAGGCTGCTTTCAGAGAGGCTGCAGAGGCCCCTGAGAGCCAGGCATGTTCCAGAATTATTCTGGACTGGTGGACATGAGCTGACTTCACGGGAGTTCTTCAAAATTCAAATAATCAAATAGGTCATATCAGACTCTTAGGACCTTTTTTGTCCAAAACTTTAGGGAGCAGGAGAAAGGGTGGAAATGAGACAGAAGCATGTGGCATCCAGTGGCTCTGTCATTTGTATGCACATAGCCCTTCTCCCAGCAGAAGAACTTCTGAGGGAAGTCTGCTTTCTGAGTTGGGAAAGGGCATGAAGGCTCATGTCAAGGAGTAAGGTGTTTGACTGGAAATGTTCTTTCACTAGAATCCATTTCAGTTCGGTTCTGATGACGAGCTCCTGAGACTAGAGGTCAGTCTCGGGAAAGACTGTTTCCGAAGCTCACCTCTGGGTCTTCTCTACATTCTGCTCCCTCCACCCTTCCTCCACTCACCATTCCATTCAAGCAATTTGCTAGGTTTTTTTGATGTTCCCATCTCCCATAAGATGAAAGTCCTGAGGGACGGAAAGGGTGAGAGGCTGACATCCTCTTGTGTCTGGAAGAGAGCACTAACCTCCCCCCATGCCCTCCATTCAGAACAGAGGCATTATTACCATGAACAATCGTGATCTCCCGGCCTCTGTAGAAATCTCCCAGCGTGACGGCTGAGCCCTGTTTTGAAGCCACCACTCGAACAGTCCTCCTGCTGTCTAAACAATCCAAGTAGGGGTCCCATTCCAGGTTTCTTTTGCTGAGAGACTGGGCCCGGGGAGAAGACACGCCCAAGGATTCCCCCATGCGATCTTGGCAGTAGGACTTGAACTTCCACTGCACGACTGCAGGCTGCTGGGAGGACGTGGAGAAGTGGCAGCGAAGCACAGTGGGCTGGAAGAGCAAGGCCACCTTCTTCTTGTCAGGCACTGTGACCTGAAGGCCTTCAGCCATGGCTGCAAAACAGAATAAACATGTCCAGATGGAACCCGTAGCCTGGACCTCACTTCACACCACGCAGTCATGCCTTTCTGCCTCATCTCACTAACCTGTCCGTTCCCCTCTTCTCCACCACAATTAACAGCATCTGGTTGCCTTGTCCAGAAACCTGCCCTCACTCCCAATACCCAACCAGTCACTAAGTCATGTCAACTTGATCTCTTAACATCTTTAATATTTCTTCCCTCCTCTTTAACCCCACCACCATGGTTTTTGTTTCTGCCCTCTTGATTTCTTGCTTGTAATATTACAATCATCTCTTATCTTATCTTTCTGCCTGCAGTTGTCCAAGTGTACTACATTCTCAGGTGATCTTTCTAAATCTGACTGCTAGGGCTCTTGTTCTTAAAACTCTTCACTCACCCTCCATGGCTGTCAGGATAAAACCCAAAGTCCTTGGCAAGGTTTTTAAGGTGCTCCATCATCCAGTTCCTCTTATCTCCTCAGACTCACTTCTTGCAGCACCTCTATTTGAGCATCAACCTCCAAGAGTTCCAAACAACTAACAGTTTCCCCAAGTGGAACATGCTATTTCACACCTCTAGGTCTTGGCACAGGATGTTCCTTGTTTCTGGAATGCTTTTTCCTCATTTCTTTCCACTTTTCCAAAACCCAGTTCAAAGGCTTCTTGTAAAGCCTTCTCTGACCAATAATCCATCTGTGACTTCTCCCTTTGTGCCACCAGTACCCCCAGAATTCTCCTCTAGACATTTATTATAATAATTTTGCAAATACTTATTTTCATGCCTGTCACCCCGCCCCCCCATCAGACTTCTCATGTAAGGAATGTGTCTTATCTTGCTGTCCTGGCTTGTGAAGCCTATAGTTAATAAACATTTGATAAATAAGGACAATGAAGCCAGGAAGTGTGACTTCAGGAGGAAGTGACTTCCCTTCCAGCTGGTGACCAAGCAAAGGGGACAGAGATGAAGGGGGAAAGAAAGCTTTGAGAGAAATGGAGAATCTCAGATCAAAAGCAGTAGACTAACTTCAAAAGCTTTGAAGGGTAATCAAAAAAAAAAAAAAGGCTAGAAAGCAGATGAGAAGTTTTAAGTGGTGAAAAAAATGCAACCTGAGGTGTGCTGTCTAAGAAAGAGAGGGAAATTTCAATGAATGAAAGACAAGGGGAGTGTCTGAGAGGCAAAGGGCCTCTATGAACCCAATGGTAAGATCTCAAAATTCCAAGCAAAGAGAACATAACTTCCTCAGTTGAATGAGAGAGTCAAGAGTTTTTGGCTTGATCTTAGGTTAGAAGTGGAAATAGAATTATGATGAAAGGCAGAAGAAAGGAATATGGAGAGAAAGACATGATAAAGAGGTTCTGTATTGAATCCAGGAGCCTGCCAAGTCAGCTTCAGGTAGCTTGAGGCAGAGGGTTTCACCCCAGAATTACAGGGTGGACTTGAGACATGCAAGAAAAGACTAGCTTCCATGAGGTGCCTCTTGTCCTTTACTACTGCCAAAGTTCACGATGATATCCTGCAAAGCAAACTCACTCTATAGCTCAAACATACACTTATTTATGAGTGTCTCTTTGTAGAAGCTCCCTTGACAAGGGCAAGATACAATATTTGTACTCACATCTTCTGATTTCCAGACCAGTGCCTCTCTTCAACAAAAGCACTATGAAAAAAGTAGGTTCTAATTCCTGTGAGGAGAAAAGGGTTTCTGCATTCTGTGGAACTAGGAAGTGAATGCAACAGAGTAAGATTTAGCAAATCTTAAAGTTTTGAACCTAGCAAGCACTCAACAGCTACCTATGGAATAACTGAAGAAATGGATGAGCAAATGAATGACCATTAATATGGGAATTTCTAGGACTTTGCAGAGAAAACTAGCTAAACATGTCATAGATAGCATGGTATAATACAATAGCATTGACAGCAAATAGATGGGGCTTTGAATCTCATCTGGCCATATGCTAATGGTGAGGCCTTCATGAAGCCTCGCAAGCAATCTCACCTGTAAAATGGGCCTCCTCGTCCTTACTCACAGGGCTGCTAACAAACACTATCTCACTGATCGCCTGCAGAGAGGGGACTCTGGAGCAGAGCACTGTGACTGTGACCGGCAGAGAGGAGATATGCAATACTAATCTGCCCTCACCGTTCCCGTCTGTTCCCCCACCTCTCATTTTGAGGCTCCTTAATCTTGATGACCATCCACCACCAACAGCCTTGATTACAGCCAGGTTACACAGATCAGCTCCATCGAGGGGCAAATAACTCCCCTCTGGAAGCTCACCGAAGCGCCTCAGTTCGCAGGCTCCACTGCTTCCCCGCACCATCCCTGAATGTCCACGTGGCTAATTCCACGCTCCCTGACTCACACACACGGCTGGATTAGGAAAAGACATTTCTTTACAGTTTCTCCCTAAATTATATTGCATTAATTTTTAGCCTTGTAATTCTTCTTCAAATCCTTATTTACATCCCAATTTTCCAGGTAACAAAACTGGGACAGAGAGGTGAAGTGACTTCAGTCAGCAGTGGTTGAGGCTAGATAACCAACCACAGGCACTGTTCCCAGTACAATGCTGTGTTCTTGACCACACCACCTTTCTTCTCTGCTACCCATTCAGGCTCTACTTGAGAAATCACATTTCCTAGCCTTTCTAGGATAAATAACACCAGCAAAGGAAGCAGGTGCTACACAAAAGTGTTATAGGAGATTTTGTTTTGTTTTTTGAGAGAGTTAAGTATGGGGTTTTGTTCATTAGATAATTACTAAGAATCACCTCCTTCCCAGCTCTGTTCTCTGTTAATGAGATTAGCCACTTGACCAAGCCATTGGACTCCCTTAATTATTAACAGACGTTAGTCAGTTCTCAGCTTTTCTATGATATACACATAAACTCACGCTCCAAAGAATAAGGAAATACGTTCTCAAAAACATCTACCTTTTTATAGCATGATAGTTAAAGGCATGGATTTGGGAGTCAGTCCTAAATTAGAATCCAAGCTCCACCACTTCCTAGCTGCATGACCCAAGGCAAATTACTCAACTCTTAGGAGTTTCTGTTTCCTCACTGGTAAAACCAGAATAGTAATTGTAACTACCTCATGGAATTGTTTGAGAGTTAAATAAGATTTTATCCTAAGCACTTAGGATAATATGGTATATAGTAAGCACTCAATAAATGTAGTTGCTGCTGCTGCTGTCAAGAACAGTCTGTTGACTTCTGTGAAACTATGAACCCAAAGCTAGGTGAGCACAGATGAGCTAAAGCTAGGTGAGACAATGAGCGTGTACAGGGCAGAACAGGCAGAAACTGCACAGGAATGCTAGAAGAGGTAATTAGGAGTTCCCCAGTGACAGTGCCTGGGTGTCCTTGGCACTGCACGACCACGTATGTACCTCCCGGAAGTCAGAAATGGAGGGTAATCCCATGTGTGTGTGCACATGCATAGGCATGCGTACCTGTGCAGGTATAACGGGAACGCTGGAACTCTAAGCTAAGGAGAGATCTGGACAGCTGGAGAGGACAGGACTAGAAATTCCAAGGAAATGTCAGTTTGTTAGATCTTTGAGGACGATAAGAGTGAAGAGTTAAAAGCTGAAAATGCCAATCCTGCTTTAGTTCCATGAGCTTCAAACCATAGGATGAATGCCACCCAACCCTGACCCAACTCTGGCCAAGCCTGCTAGGAACTCCATTTCCACCGGAGGGTGGAGTCTAGAATGCTCTTCTGGCCCTAACCCTGAATTCCAGGTGAGGGCTTAGGTTCCCTGTACCCACTGAGCAGCATCTCTTTCCCTCAACCTGTATTTATCTTATACTTAGATGGTGTTTCTACCTGATTTGCAATCCATTTGCCCCATTAGGACTGAAGTCTTGCTCTGAGCTCCAGCCTGCTTGCCTGGGCCCTGTTATCTGACCCTTCTCCTGAGGATCTGGTATTGTTTCCTAGACCCCTCACACATGACTGATCCAAATCTGAAACTGTGATGCTGCTACCCACCCAACTTTGAAAAACACCTTTCATGGGACCCCTCCTTACCCCCAAAGCAGGCCCCTCCAAGACAGTAGCCAATTGGGGCGAGGACTAAGATTGACACCCTGTGGACAGTGAGGTCTGGCCTGGGAACACCGTCTTTTGTCTCCCATCCCCAAGAGATCTGCCCTGGGGCTAAGTTAGTGTCCTGAGCCTGGGTCCTACCTCTTACAGGTTTTTGTCTTTCTATTTCACCACTTGTCAGATGCCAAAAACCTAGTACTTCTTATGCTGGAGTCTACACAAGCTAATAAGAGTATCTTTGAATGCCAAGCAAATAAATTAAAATTTTTCAGCTCTTTGTAGTGTTCATTGGTGCATTCCATCTAAGAAATCTTATTCACTCCCACAGTTCCACTACCAGTAACGTCTCAGACCCTCAACTCCCTTAAGCCTCGTGTGCATGTTTAGCAGATACTTTAAATGAAACCTGTCTAAACCTCATGTATCATCTCCTCTTTCCACCTCAACTCCTGCTTATAAACCGGTCCTTCCTTGCTCCCTAGCTCTTTTGTTAGCATGCCCCCATCCTATTGCCTCAGACAGAAACCAGCTTTGGTGATTTCCTCCCTGCCCCTAACCACATTCGGTTGGTCACTAAGTCTCTCAAATTCGACCCTTCTCTATTCCCACTGTCACCCCTTAGATCAGGTTTCTATTCCTTCTACCAGGTAAGTTATGAAATGCTTACTATGTGTCAGAAATTGTGTTATTCATGTAGTATCTCAATGAATCCTCTCAAAAAATCCTATAAAGTATGTAGTAATATTACACCTTTTTATAGATGAAGAAGCTGATTCTCACAGAATATATATATCTTGCCCAACATCTCAGGGTTAGCAAGTGACACTCAGACTTGAACCCAGGCTGACTGGCTCCGAAGCTCTTATTGTCACTTGACACAGGTCTTCATTCCCTCCTCAGTTTTATAACAGCCCCCTCAGGGGTCTCCCTACTTCCAGACCAATACACTTCCCCCATTTTTTCTATTTAGAGTATTCTTTTTAAAAAGTCATATCTAGTCATGTCTGTGTCCTGCTTTAAGGCCTCCAACGATTCCCTATTCCTTCCAGGATAAAACCCAAATGCCTTGAGATGGCATACAAGGCCTTCTCTGTGATTTGGCCCCAAGCACGCTTCAGACATACTAAAATATTTTCCATTTTTTGGCTACAAATATGTTATTCCCTCCACCTAGGGAAACATCAGGGCATGTAACTAAAGGAGTTTCTGGGAGCCAGCCAGAGAGGAGCACTGAGCGTGGATTGTGCACACACAGTATGTGCTGGCATGACGGGAACGCTGGGACTCTGAGTCCAGGCACTGGTGACACCATAAGGGGCTTGTGTTTCGAAGGTCTTATAAAGACATTTACAGAGGTGCAGAAAGAATCCATGTTTCATCCTACAAACTAAAGCAAGTATTTCAGAAAACTGGAGAGAGGCAGCTTAGGGAAGACAGCAGTAGACAGAAAAGACGTGCAGCAAGGGGAGGGATCACAGCATTGAGAACATGTGTGTGAACATCGGCCTTCCTGACTGACGGCACAGGGAAGACGACAGCTGAAGATCGAAGATTACAGGTGGTTTTCTGCATTTGCAGAGGAGGAAGTCATCATGCTTAGACCATCAGACCATTCTTTCCATTTTTATTGTGCCCTTGATCCACAGGAAAACTGCCCTTAACTATCTAATTCAAATTCAATCAAAAATATATTTTAAAACACTATGTTGAAACATTTCCCTCATCTTGAGGAATTCAATATCAACTTGGTTTTTACCTCTAAGGTCCCTGAGAGCAGGGACCATGATTTGGTTGACTTTGTATCCTGAGTATACAGCAAAGCCACAGAATATAACTGAAGCTCACAAAAGGTGGAATGAATCAATGAATGAATGAGCAAATGAGGGGGTGAGTCTGAAGGGCCTTTCTTAGCAGGTGGTCCCCAGGGCAGAGAATGGATTCTGGCCAATAACTAGGAAAGCTGCCCAAAAGTAGAGTGATGAGTGACAGCTCAGAGCAGCAGGCCCCATCTCAGCTAGTAACCAGGGGTACCCACACCCCAAGCCTGGAAAGATCAGCTCCAAGTGCAAACGATGCCTCCCTGCATGTGGCAAAATCAGGTCCTGCCCCAAAGTTCATGTAAAGAAAAGGATTCTAGACATGATGAGCTGTGTCCTCGCAAAAATAACAAGGCAGGATCCACAGCAATGCTGTTCTTATGTTAGCGCTTTCATTCTTTTCAAAGCAAGTTCCTTTTCCCCACTAGTTGTAAGCTATTCCTGCCAGCATCTTTGAGAGGCAGATCTATAAGCCTGGCCCCATTTTAGAGAAACAAAGATTGCTGCTAAAGGTCATGGGAAAGGATCACTGCTAGAGACAGGCATCTTTAGAAATTGAGAAGCTCACCCATCCCTTAATCTTCAAGTCCCAGAAGTGAGATGTGACCTCAGAATTGCCCATTCACCAGCATATCTCAGCTTTCAGACTCCCAAGGTTTTTCTTCATTCAGTACGACAAATCTTCCTTTTCCTGCCTTCAAGTTAGATCTTGTTTAAGAAATTCATCTTTTGTCTTCACCTTTTTAACATGTTGTCCCAATTTCCTAAGATGTGGTTTCAGGGACAATTGATGAGCAGGTTTTCTAAGTGTAGGAAATGAATAAGGAGTACCTGCTCTAGGTTTGGTCCATAGTCCAGACAGGCAAGGAAAGTTTGCCCATCCCTCAGTAGCACTGTCAGGATGGGAGCAAAGCATTTTGGAAATGTTGACCTATGGGCTCAAGGTTTAAAGACAAAGAAAATACAGCTTGCATCTTTTTCCCCCAGAAAAAGAAACCATTCATCTTCTCGACACACTTGGGTTAAAAAATAAAATAAAAAGACTTTATCAAGAATAGTGGACACTCCCTTGGTATCTGCATATTTTCTAAGCCCGGTTCTCCAGCTTTCCCATTGAGGCCCTATGACATTCTTGCATGTTTTCTCCCCAAGAGTCCCAAAAGGCAGCAATATCTCCCCCTTTTCCATGGGGCTATGGTAAAAGCCAGTGCTGTCCTTGCCCAGAGGGCTTTGCTCATGGCCTAGTTATTATCTGCTGCCAATAACTCTGGTACTTGCGCACACAGAGCTTGCCACTCATTAAGCATATGTTCCATGTGTCCAGCTGAGCCAAGCTTTCCTATTCCCTGCCACCACTGTGCAGATGAAAGCCAGAAGAATATCTCCTTTCTGTCTGGTTTGCTGCTTCTTCCAGAGATCTGAAATGAGCTCATGGGTAATGTCCAGCTGGCTTACGTACTGTTCCAATGGGACCAAAGCACCAAAAGAGGTCAGTCTCTACCCTGCTGGGCAGAGATACTTTGGAAACTGTCCTGGTTCATTCAGGCGGGTCACACTTCCAGGATGGACCTGCCATTTGGACAGAGAAGACGCCCATAAGAATGCTCTCATCAACCTTTGTCAACTTATCTGTATTTCAAGTCTAGATCTCTCACCTGAGCTCCAGACCCAAATATACAACTCTGTTCTCCCTCTGGATGTTATAAAAGCTCCTAAAACTCAACATTCTGTAGACAGAGATGTAACTGTCCCCTTCTCTTAGTAATAGAACTTCCCAGGTTTTAACCTGGCCAGCCAAACCGGCCACATACTACATTTCCTAGCCTCTTTTGCAGCTAGTTGGGTCCACAGGACTAGAGTCAGGACAAAGGTATGTAAGGAGAAGTGCTGTGTGCAATTTCTGGGTCACCTCTGTACA